>NW_019175077.1:2578298-2953159 GCF_002260705.1 Seriola dumerili
GTGTGTGTGTGTGTGTGTGTATGTGTGTGTGTGTGTGTGTGTGTGTGTGTGTGTGTGTGTGTGTGTGTGTGTGTGTGTGTGTGTGTGAAATGTAAACTTTGCAATTTGGCCTTTACATTCCCCTATAGGACAGGCAAACAAATTCATTTAAAAAGTCTCAAATACACACAAGTGAAACCATGGATTTACTGCTTTGTCTACTGTGATGCATGTGATCAGTATGCATTCAAGCCTTTACCAGCAGACGCTATAAGAGAGGGGAAAAGCTTCCATGATCTACACCCATGGATGACTTTGAGTTATATGACCTGCGTAACATGTTATATGGTCTGCTTGCTACCTGAGTCTCAATCTAATAGTGGAGGGCAGCACATTACAGATGTGTTATTCCCCAGTGTATACACACACAAAGAGTCAAAAACAAGCCTGCTACCAGGATAATATATATGTATGCATGATAGCAAACACAACCTGTCTCTTTATCAGCCACAGATCAGGCCCCATTAGACTCATGCCTTACTAGCAATTAGTGTGCTGATGTACTGCATACCAGTGGTGCTTACAGTATCTGATGGCTGCAGTTGTATGTAACTAAAATTAATAGTGCTGCAGTTTGGTTAGTAGAGTTCAGATGGATTTTAGTATGTTCCAGCTGGGTTTTTGAGTGAAAGACCTTACCTACATTTGTGTGTGTGTGTGTGTTCAAATATCTTCTCTTTTTGATCAGGTGGTAGTCCATGACTACATCTGGACAGCAGAAGACCCCTTACCCGGCTCTTTCACACCCAGTAGTGATGACCCATTGAGGGAGGGTGCACCCCTACCAGAGACTAGCACACATGTGGTGATCTACACCCTGTACCAGAGTGGGCTGAAACAAAGATACAGACACTTCCTCCGACAATCGGACGGAGCTATCATTGAGGTGTGATATCAACATATTGCATACAATATTTTTGTAACAAATATATTCACTTTTTCATTATACCATACTATATTTTTTTTCAATTCATCTGGACTTGGTTCTGCATTAAAATACACAGATTTTCACCTATAAAATTTAGGGCTTTGGACAGGTCTGAATTGAAGAAAATGTCAAGTGAACGTTATCTGAATTTCAAATAATAGCAATTTATGTCTAATAAACCACATTTACAGACATTTTCCAGCCAGTTAAACAAAAACAAAGTGGAATATTTTTTTCCCTTGGGCAAAATCTGATTTTAAATAATTTCATCTTTTTTAACAAAAAATATACTTGCCCGGCAAAACAAATCAAAACTTATTTAAACATGTGCATGTAACTATTAAAACTTACTCAACAAAACTCACCTTTTTCTCCATCTCTTCAGCCTGTAGCAACCTTTTACAATTTGTATCATATGATATAAATCCTAGTACCTGATCCTGTTCAACACTGTGTCATGACTTATGATGAAATGTAATTCCAAACTGCAAAAAAAGGACACACTGCTTATATAAGTCATTTTGTCAGCCCCCCAAGAGCAATCTGGACCATCCCAAAAACATTCATATTTAGGAGGGGTTTATACAGTATATGCAAACAATTCGCTCTGAGGCACTGTTGTGTTCTTATTGTTCTTCATAATTTGAGTGATGGTCAGCTTATGTGAGTAAGTGAGTAAACATACAGCATAGTATGGTGTCACACTGTGTGTGTTTGAGTGTGTGTGTGTGTGTGTGTGTGTGTGTGTGTTTGTGTGTGTGTGTGTGTAGCCTCTAGACCTGTGCAGATAAGACATCTAGGGAAAGTTGTATATACAGAGCATGCAAAAATTGACACAGGCATACACACGTACACACACACACACACACACACACACACACACACACACACACACACACACACAAACAGCTCTTTAACTCCCACAAAAAGAAAAATACACAAATGCAGATGCCTATATATATTTACTACACAATCTAGACACACACAGTCTCAGCTTACTAAGTAAATTCCCGACACTGCAGCTGTGAGAAACCTTTTCTACCCTGCCAAATCAACATTAAACTGTGAAGGGAGCTTCATAGAGGCCACCTTAAATGAAAGATAGGTGTTACTATGTGAAAAACACACACACACCATGCTCTATCTTTATATTTCTCTCTATTACTCTCTTTTCTCACACACTGTGTCCCTTGGGTATTGATATCTGTCCCTTGTAACATAACAGACACGGGCCTCCAGTTGCAAAAGATGCCAGTGGCATCCTCTTTCACTCTCTGCTATTGGGAGCGATAACACCAACGCACAATGTCGCCGAGAGAGCACCATGCCATTCCCCTTCGCCTCACAGCATGGACCCCAACTTTACACATTCAAAAATAATCCTCCCATGAATATATAGACTGGGTTTATGTATAGATCCTGGGATCACCAAAGGGCATCTCCAGTACTCCGAAGAACACTTGAGCTGATTTTATTATTGCTTTATATAATTCTGGCAGCGATACACAGACTCCAACTGGGTGCTGTGTACAAACTGGCCTTCAGATGTAAGGTGACAGCTCCTCTGAGAGAAATAACAGCCAAGCAGGCACTTCTACAAAAATTAAATAGCTAAAAAATATAACAAGAAAAAAGAAAAAAGGCTGTACTATAAGATGCAGTGACCATAGTAATGCATAGAAGTTCCCCTCTATGCTTAGATTTATGACATTGTAAAGCAGTTTTATGGGTTTTCTGTATAGGCTTATTACTTAATTCACTTATCTGAATAACAGCATGGTTTATGGTGATGTGGTTACAATAAGCATTACGTAGCATGATTTCTGTAATCTTTCTGTAATTCTGAAATAAAAATGATTGCAGTTGGTTTTACTTTAAGCCAGATATGCTGAGGTATATTTGAAATTTCCAAAAAGGCCTTTTTGTAAAATATCAACATATTACTTACTATGTAACATACAGAACAGGTCATTTCCTTGTTTTTTTCTCATTGTTATCATTAGTAGAAGAAGTCTATAGTTTGAGCTTTGTTTTTCTGTTTTGAAATCTTGATCATCAATGTAGATGGTGCTTCAAGCAGCAGGATGACTTTGACAAAAATATTTAACTTCATTTGACTATGTAATAATGTAACTCCATTTGCTCTCCCAGTTAGTTAAAAGGGTAATCCTGCTACTTGAAAAAGTGTGTTTCCATTTACTGAAGGAATATTGACGGAGAGCCCTGTTTTCACAGGCAGTGTCTTGGACACCAATGCCCCCAAGGACTTGCTCCTCCCTTAGACTAACATGACCACAGCTCCAGGGGCCAGCAGCTTTGCATAATACCCACTAATTTACACCCAAAATTTGTCTAAACGAACACCTTAAAACGCAAGTCCTGGAAGAAGTGCCCTGAGCTATAGACACTGTTAGACACTGTTTGGAAGGAACAGAACAGTGAGGTGTGTCCTGTTTGATTTACTAGAGAGAGAGGCTGAGCGAGTCTTGAGAAACTAAATATTTCTATTGTTTATTCAGCCATTATTGAATCAGCTATATTGACTTAAAGTTTTTTTTTGCTTCTTTCTGTGTTGCATCGTTAGCTAGAAATAAGAATGAAGTTTGAAGGAGTGGGAGTGTAGTAAAAAATATAGCAATAATGAAGTCTTTAGTGACTTGCATATTGAATTCTGTTTAAAGAAAGTTAATATTAATGATCCATCATATGCTCTCATTCAGTCTGGTGCCTGAGGCAGGCATCTGTAATATTGACCACAATGAAGGAATCTTCTCGCTGAATCACAACAATACAAAAAGTTAAAGCTACGTTCCCATCAGTTTGCTCCAATAAAAGACATTACAGGTAAAGTGAGCTGCAGCATTTCAAATACTCATTACCTATAAACAGATGTTCCCCAGCTGCCAACTCACAAAATGCACCACTGACAACAACTGTTATGCAGGAAAATGCATCTATATAACCTAGGACCTTCACAGAGGGCCTCATAACCACTCTGTCTGAAGAAACAAGATGGCTGATGAAGAAATTAATGCAGGCAAAGTCATTATCTTCCCTCCTAAAACCACAGTGGGTTTATGTCCCCCTGTGTCGCTTTTTCTCCCGGGCTAGCATTTAAGTGTCGATGGACTTATGAAAAGAGAGGACAAGCCAACTGTGCTCCTTTTGTCTCCTTCTCTCCATATGGGAGCAGCAGCATATGCAAGAACTGGCTTAGCTTCTGTAAAACTTCCATTAAAGATGCACAACTAAGGCTCTGCCAGCTTGAATATTACCTCTCTCCGCAAATTATTTATGGCTCGGAAAAAACGCTGATGATGAGCATCTCCAGCGACTTCTATAAATAAAAACACTTTTCTCTGCAATTTCAGCTCTGCTTATTTTTCCCTTCCTTTCTTTTTTTTGTAGGATGTGCCTGACCATTTGTAGAAACAAAAGGTATGCAGTTTACTCACACAGCAAGTTTTAAATTGTATTTTATTTAATTATCTTAATATCACCAGGGATGGAATGTTGTATTATTTAGTATTAGTATATATTTTTACAACAGTGACAAAACTGATAAATATGATGATAATGGTGATAATAATTTTACTGTTAATGATTCTAGAGAGTGAGAGATGGAGAGCAGACAGATGCAAAGTTGGAAAAAGCACCGAGGATTGCTCTTTCAAATAAGAGACTCCTCTTCATGACGATATGCTCTCAAATCTCTCATTAACAAGGAGCCTTTTGTCTTGGCTTTCCATGACTCAGCCCATCGTCCATCTGCACATGGCGACAACTCTTTTGCCGGACCAATATTGACCTAATTTAGCATGTAGATAATATGAAGAAGTTAACCTTTCGGAAAACACCTTGCAGCAACATTAATTGACAAACCACATCAATTCTCCCTCCTATCCCTCTTTTGTAATTACTCTGCCACACATTTGATTGCCGCTGCGGAGCTAAGGACCCACGCTTCATTTGCCGTGAGGTCATCAGCAGCCCTCAGAAATATGAATATGATTTATACAGGGAGTGTGCTCTCTCTCTCTCTCTCTGTCGTTCTCTCTCTCTCTCTCTCTTTCTCTCTCTCTCTCTGTGTGTGGGCTGTCTTTTCTGGAGTGGTATGTGTGGCTCATGTGGTATGAGAGACACACAGAAGGAGAGAGGGAGAGGGGAATGTCCTTGGCTATGTACTGTATGTTGCATGAGCAGATTAATGCCTCCCTGGCAGCCATGTCTGCTTAGCAGGAGGACTTCTCCAAAATACACCTCTTGTAATTATCTGGCCTGTTTATACTAGTTTTAGACAAAGAAGCACTCGGTGGCACATCTTTTAAGTTTGCTCAATTGTAGCTCAATCTGTGTAATTTGCAGCTTTAGAACTGCCAGCGTACATTTTTGACAAGACTACTTGATGTTGCTTTGAGGAAACGTTGAGCTGAAGATGCGTATAAAGAATGCCAAAGTATTTTTGACTCAACCCATAATTGCATTAAGTTTTTGGTTATTTTTTATGTAGCACAATTTAATTGCATTTATTTTCTTCATATATTAATGGTAAACCAATATTATGTTTATAGCACTTCATTTTATCATGGGTTATAATTGAAAAGCAAAATTTATATATATATTTATATATATATATATATATATTCATATTTCGAATCTCTGTACATAAGTAGGCCAAGTTGTGAAAACCGTTTCCCCTCCGGGACAAGAGGTAGTGTGTCATATAGTCTCCGTTTCTGCTTCTCCTCCAAGTTTACTCTAAGCACCAGGCAGAGGTAGAGACTATGCATGACAACACCACCCGCAAGCCTTGAGGGAAATAGAATTTCTTCTGCCAATCTCAGTCACTGTCATCCAAGTTCAACCTGTACTTTGAGATGCTTGATACCTTATGGCCCCAGAGTCTCCTGAAACACTTGGTTTTATCATTGCTGTGCTGTTCAATTACTGTTAAGCTTCCATTCATGTGCCTGGCTGGATGTCGCTGACTGTAGCATGCATGGGATTTCTTCTGAAGGTGATTGGTGACATAGAGGGGGTGCACAATGCTTCCAGGATGGTTTCCTGCCCAGTTAAGGGCTCTTCCAATCAGAGGGAGGGCAAGGAAGGTGCAAGTGCTCCACACCAGCTCCGCAAACGGAAGAAACTATTTGGCCGTGAGTGTTAACCTGATCACCTTTACTATGTTTCTTTACATTTTAGTCACCAAATTTGAGAGCACACAAAGATAAGTACACTTTTAGAACTCCTTATCTCACAGACATGTGATCCCTTTACCTGTACAGACCTTTCCTACCTGCTGTTTGCTAACAGATTTTACACCGTTTCATCGGGTTTTGTTCCCTCAGGGTCCCATCGTGTTGAGCCAGTAGGAGGAAGCGGGTGTGGCTTTAATTTTGCACTGCAAGACCTGGACCAGTAACATCAAAGAAAGGACAGAGCTAGTTGGACCCTAAACTGATGTAAGTTATTTTATCAACCAGCCGTTTGACCTAAAGACTCCATAATATAAACTTTACTACGTATGTCGAATATTTTCTCTTCTCTGTGTTTGTGTAGTTCTTTGTGAGAATTATATAATTTCATGACTGAAAGAAAATGCTTAATATAGTCAAAAAGGTATATGTTGGAACCCAAAGGTTGACCCATCAGAACAACCAAAAACAATGCTGTAAATGATATTATTTATGCATCCTTAATAAACATAAATAGCATATGTGAACTGATAAGCTCTATGTAACCTAATAAACAATGTTCAGCAGTACTTCTAGAATGTGTTGTAATGTGTGTTGATAGGTATTCAGTGTTGCCTCAACACAATGAAAAATGAAGATTCTAAAAGTCACTTATCAGAACACGAGTGATAAAATATCAATATTGATCTCACATTAAGCAGGATAATATTCAGGCCAGCTTGATTTGTATTGAATATGTGACTGCTAGCTGGTACTCAGTGTAATGAAGTGGCTCACAAATCAGGCCATAATGACCACCTACTTACACATATTGCTTAATTAAAGGTTGTGAGCTTATTAGCATGTGTCTCTGGCACAAGGCGCAGGGAGATGGGGATCAGGACTGATGTCATTCAGGGCCAGGCTGTAAAGATTTTATAGATAGCTAACCTATCATACTAAAGCTGTAGCCCCCCTAAAATCGGATCTTAATAACCTGTCATTTTCATTGATGATGATTCTCTTTTATGGGTAGCCATTATAGATCAAGTTCTGGGTCTTGTTGGATGGAGATTGTGGCCATTTGTGCTCGTCATTATCATGAACACACCTTACTTTGGCCTTGAAGTTGCTCCTCACCTCTATGTTTAAACCATTGACAATCATAAGCCTGGGGTGTGGTTCACAGTGCATATGGACACACATACATAACACATTCTCTCTCTCTCTCTCTCTCTCTGTCTCTCTCTCTCTCTCTCTCTCTCCCACACACACACACATACACACATTGAACACACATGTTTCTGATCCATGGAGGTCTGATAGAGCCATTGGCCTTTGCAGCCTTTAAAGTCCTCATAAAAAATAAAAGAAAGAAGTTAGTTGACATTTTTAGTTTTATCAGTCCATCTATGATATAAAATGAGGAAAATACTGGATGTCTCAGACTCTCATGTTGCAATCTTCCCCTCTGTCTGCCTTTGACGCTAGCCAGAACCTATAGAGCTAATGCGCCCCAATTAGAGATCATTCCATTAACAGTGACAGTGCTACACCCCCCAATTCAATCAGCCCCCTAATGAACATTAAGCAGAGATGCTGCCACTCAGAGATGACAGGAACCTCTTCTCTCTCCATTTGTCCTACCTTACTGGCTGTATTTTACCCAACTCTTTGGATTTCTTTTTGCTTACTCTGTCTTCCTGTCTGTAGTAGTTTATATGCAACATGATGCTGCTTTGATACAACTGAAAAGCATAAATATCCCACTGGTCTTCTACTTGTTTCAATATTTTATTATTAATACGTTTATATAAATCTATAAATTGTGATGACTGTCTTTTGTTTCTCTCTTATGGGACATTTTCTGAGAGTATCACCACCTTTTTGATTCATCATCAAAACAAATCCCTGTGTGATATTTTCCAAATGAACGCAGAGGGTGCCGATGCAGAGGGGGCAAAGGTATTTCAATGGTTCAAATATTTGATTGTTAATGACAAACACCATTTCACTATAATTTAAATTTCAAATTGATCCCTGGGAGCAAGTATTTCTGGGGGAAAGAAACATGCCGCTAGGTCTCGGCTCCACAATTTGCTGATTTAAGTTGAAAGAAAACCTTTTTGCAGAACTATCATAAGGGAACTGCAGTGCCTGCATTTGCTTAGAGCCAGCCCAACCTGGGGATGTTGCTGGAGAGTGAAAGTGAAACATAAAAAGAAAAAAATAACACTTTGTCTAATTCTATATTTATGTAGCCTTCAGCTTGAGGTATTCACATAAAACAGTTTGTACTGAGAAGTGCTGTGGTGATCGTTATGCTGCATGTAGAGATGGGCAACTCTTCGGGCACAGTTGGCGAGAGCAGCTCAGCCTGATTCATTTGAATTAAAGTTACCCAACTAAATAAAAGGGATTCAACTTTCCACTTTTGCTGCTTCTTTTACTTTTGAAACCTTTTTTGTTTTTTTTCTTTATATTTTGTCTTTAAGGAAACCAAAAGCATTTCTTTTGATGAAGTTTTGTATATTTACTGTCTGTGCATACATGTCCGTATTTTCTATTTACCTAACTTCATTTATGGCACCATTTTGTTAGATGTTGAAATATAATTATGTCTTGTAGAGGTTGAAAGAGCTTGGTGTTCTGATCAATGAGGTCCGAAGGTATATTCATATTTATGATATAATATATATATATAATTTCAGCCTATGTCTTTGCATACACTTTATAAAATGTAAAAAACTGTAAACTATCTCATACTGTGTGCCTTTTGAATGTACGTACCAAGTTTTTTTGTTTGTTTTTTTTGTTTGGTTTTTTTTTGTTGTTGTTATTGGGTTTTATTTTTATTTGATTATTTTGATGATATTTTTTTCACCTCAGCTTTAGGTTCAACCAAACCAGTCAGATGAAAGGTCTAATTCAGCAACAAGTTCAGCAACACATCTATTGATCATCTCTTCTATGACATGAATTATAGTTGGTACCCACTGTGTGTAACATACACACCAGTGTTACAGTGGCATTTATGTCACTGTGGTAGAACAATAATATGCAAAACAGATATACATTCCAGTCCGCCGTTTTTTCTGCAAAAGTTGTATTCTTCTCCACTGACCCCGAACATGATTTCCTGGTGCTTAAGCCGTGGAAAACACACGCGGTCAGGGTGTGTGATAATGTCTACATCGTGCCATATTTCTGTGGCATCTGGACAGATCATGTGCCTCTCTGCACACATATTTATTTATTTTTCCTCATCCAGAGAACTGTCAGGGAGGCAGATGTCCTGCTCACAGGAAAAATAATTTGCAGTGAAAAAAGAGGGTGAGGGGGGTTGGATGGGAGTGAAGGGGAAAATATATGAATATGCAAATTTTGTCACAGTGTGGAACCTTGTAATGAGTGGGAAATGTTGTCGCCATCTTTCATTATGCAGAGGTCATTGCTTAATGCAAGTCAGCTGGGCCCAGCTTCTTCTCTCTGTGTTTCCCCCAACCCCTTTTGTCATCTCACAGCAACTTGAACCAAACTACAGCCTGGCATGAGTAAACACTGAGGTCACGGACATAAACACACACACACATACACACACACACACACACACACACACACACACACACACACACACACACACACACACACACACACACACACAGAAGCACATGCACATGCAGACACTTATATACATAAAACACCTGCATAATGCCGTTGCTGAAAGAAAACCTTGTAGTTTAAGTTTGATTCTTTTTGTCACTACACTTAGAGGGTTAGAATAATTCTTGAAACTCTTTAGCTTTTAAGACACACTTACTGGTTAAATAAAATATGCATTACTTGTATTTGCTCTGATTTGAGTATACACTATACTTTCAGAACTTTGCATACCAAATCTCAGTGTGCACACTGGTTCTGTGAAAATGTAAAGAAAAATTAAAAAATTGACTCATATGTATCCACCAGGTATAACTTGTATGGATGGTTGAATTTTAAGTTTAAAAGTAGGCACAGTTTATAGTTGTTGCTGTTTCTTGCTTTTCCTTTTTATCAAAACCCTTTCGTGTTTTGTAGATTGCTGAGACAGCTTGCTGCTGTTCTATCTTCTCTTTCAACAGCTTTCCTGAAATTTCCGCTGGCGTATTCCTGACATTGAGCTATGGGGCTAATCATTAGGTAAACCAGTCTCCCTCTCTCTCATGCACTCTTCAAATAATCCTGGGTTTGAATGCTAAAAATGTAATGAACTTCACGGTTCATTGTGTCTGACATTGCTTAATTAATGGGTGCATTTAAAGTACATAGGGCCCCAGTAATTGATTTATATGCATGATTTGCACATACAGCTGTTGGTTCCTGTAGGAGACTCATCACTCAAACAGTGGCTGTGCTGATGATAGGCTGGGTAGGTAATATCAGGTTGTTCTTTATGCCAATCTAGCCTTGGTAGTATTAAACCACTTCATATTTCCATTGGGATGATCAAAAACTACAAAAAATTTGGCTTTGGCATTTTAATATAATGTTTTCAACCAAACATTTATTTGGTTTATTGGTGCTGGAGAGCCCAACCAGAGGCTCTGTGCTACTGCAGCCCTACTGAATATTCATTAGGTAACAAGACACAAGGTCCAATATGAAACTATCAAGCAATGAACATCCTTGTTCAGCAGACGATGTTCGGTCATTAATGAACATTTTGAAACTTGAAACTTGAACTTGAAATCGAGCTAATTCAGAATTTGGAAGAAGTCTTTGTATGTGGTCATTTCTCATTTCTTCTATTGAAATTGGTACTATGGTGCTATGTGTATATAGATAGATAGATATCACAGAATCTTAAAACGGTTTAAGCAGAGTCAAGGACAGATACACAAGCACACTTTGGCTACAACTGCAAAGATCTCAAGGCTATCCTCAATGTGCATGCTTAAACGTCCAAAAAATGCTGCTCCCTTCTCTGCTTAACAGCCTTTGTCAACAGGACACAGTCACTGTCTTCAGCAGTGGAAAGACTCACCAATGTTAACTCTTTTTTTGCTTCTATTTGTATCACTTTTTTTTTGCCACTGAAATAGTTTTTTGCCCTCTGGACATCCTCTCATGTTGGACGGAGGGTTAACTGAGAGTTGAAGTGATTTACTATCAACTGAGGTACAAAGTGGCTTATGAGATGGGACAGGGCGTGGCTAGCTGCTTAGCATGCTAAGTTCAGTAGATGTCTCTTCAACACAATACATAGACGTCTGCAGTAATATCAATGTTGATAATTTTAGTTAATTTTTTAATCAAATAAAATACTTACATACAGCACGGGGGTCACTTCATCTAAAGGGGGTCACTTCATCTAAAGTACAAAAAAATATATTTTTCCTCTAGATTTTGTTTCTATTTGCTGTGAACAGTTTTCAAAAAAAAAAAAATTAAATTACGTTGACCTCTGTTGTATTGGAGTGATTATATTGCCTTTTCTCAAAACCATGGGCTAATATAACCACAACTCCATGACATATGTTTTTTTTTGTGATTTCAGCAAACAGACCCTTAAAAACACATCTTAACAATTACATTAGAGCTAATTATTGTTGAAAGCTCTAGTTTGTCCTAATGTTGAACCACTATTGCAATGTTAATGTTTAGATGTCATTGGCCACAGCATTTATGCTTTGTCCAGGCATACACAGTGTGGTTATAATTATTGTTTTCTGTGGAGATTTAGAGGTCGCTGGCCCCTAACCATTATTTGGTTTTGGACAGACCCTCTGTGGAGCTCAGATCAATCTCTCACCTAGAGAACATTCTAGCATATTTCTATCACCAGCATATTGATTTTTCCATGAGCAGTCTCCTGTTGTGTGTGTGAGGTGTTTTCATCCACAACACATGGGGGATGCAGCCTACAATGTGCACAAACACACATGCTTGCATGCACAGTACATGGTCTTACACAAACACAGGTAGACACACTTTTACACACACACATACATCATTTACTTATTTCTCTAGACACCCATAGGCATTTCTGTGTGTAACATGCACGCATTGGCATATTTAGTAGCTTTAGATCTCAAACATACACGTTCTCACACACATGTCCTTGTTAAAGCCGATACCAAGTGAGCCTGTCCTATCCAAGGGTCTTCCTGTCTTTATTATACACACTATTCAATACACACTGGCCGCCTTTTTGTCCTCCACCACCTTCCATCATTACCAGCCATGACAGTGGTGCTGGTATTGTTTTCACCTTCTGAGTGTGTGTGTTGTCATTGTAAAATGTGGTTATGGAAACACGTACTGTGGGAACTACCACAGAAGTGGTTTTGAATACTCTGGCAGATGTTTATACTGTATGTCTGTGGACAAATTTTCGGCATGTTGGCATCACAATCGTGCAAGATACAGTCCTGAAACTTAAAACAGGTGTGTAGATGAGATCAAAATGAAGGCTGAGTTCGAAGATGGGTGCGGTTTGACCCATGAGTACAGAATAGTAATAATAAAGTTATAAATACTAAGTACTCTTGGCTCGGAACGTCAACATGTTGACTTGCGTCACAGCAGGAGTGATCTCTTTGCATGATGGTCTCTTGTTTATTTTTCCCATTCCATCCTTCCTCCGTCTCTCCACACCTGAATTCCATTTAATCAGAGGGAAATGAGAGATAAAGAGAGTGAGAATGAGGGTATGAAGACTAACGACTAAAAGTGTGTTTTATGTGTGTTTGAGAGAGAGAGTGGGAGGAGAGAGGGGGTGACAGTATTATTGATAACTATGACATGACCAGACAAAGGAGGGTGATTTGATGTATTATTTTTTCAGAGATACGATCCACAATGCTTAATAACTTAAAGGTATGCGTGTGTGTGTAAAATAGTTTGATGCAGACTAATCGGGTAAAACATGTATTCAATAAAGAAAAGACTCTTTTACTGTTCAAGTGTGTTAAAAACACAAAGTCAGGTTACATAGTGGAACTGCAGCTGAGTGCTTTGGCACCAGTGCTTCAAGACAAAAGAAGAGGCCGGGCAGCGTTTGCGGGGGGGAGATTGTGCTGGAATTTGTCAAAAGCCAATAATAATTCTGGTGCAGGAAAGGAGTACTAAATCAGAGAGCCGAATCAATATCACATTACTTAGAGTATGGGAGTATATACAAGACTCATCAAATTGATTATTTTTGATGCTACAATGGCAGTTTCATTTTCCAGGGCCCTCAACAACAACTACGGTTCAATTACTGGGGCTGTGTGTGAATTGAAAAAAAAAAGGAAGACAAATGGATATTTATTTGACTAAAATAAACCCTTGCCTGGAATACAGATGAGGAATGGTATGTCACAGTCAAGCTCTGGTTAAAAGATGGCTTGTTTCATCGGACATTGAAATTTCATGAATACATTTTCCAAGGGCCGTGGAAAAACAGAATTTATCATAACTTTTGTACAGACCATAATGTCACAGCAAAAATTAATCAATTTCCTATCATGTATTGTGCATGTAACAGTGGTATTGTTAAGCATATGCCTTCCCTGACTTGGTTACATAGTATGATGGTTGCAGACAGACTGCAAAATTTTCAAAAAAAGTCTAGTTTGGGACCATTTAAAACCATTTAGGGACATGATGAAAACTATACTGCATACTGTAAAATTGGCAAGACATTTACATTGCAGAGGTTCTCTTACTTGTTTTTCTTTCTCTTAATTTTTTTTTTTTTTTGCATTGCTTGATATAGATATATATCCATATCTCTATCAAGTAGTACATGTAGTACGAAAGTACAAAAAATAAATAAACAAAGTTAAGAATTACAAAGAATTTGAAAAAAATCATCATTAAAGACCTGCTTTAAATGTTTTCCATGTTTCATCCCCAGTTCAAAATTCCTATTTAGTTTGGACTAGCTGTATGCTAAAAAGTTGCTAAGAATGGCCTCTACCAATGAACTCCCTCTCTTAATAGCTCTAAGTCTTCAATATGGGGCTATCAGGAGAGACAAGGCGCAGCGGCTCCTTGGATGATTAAAAAGTCATTTCCTTAACTGTCCTCCCAGGATTTGCAAGCTTTTTTTTGTAAGAAAACATTAAATTGCTCCAATCAAGCATAAACGTATCCTGCTTGTGGTGTAATTTGTACTGCTGTTCGCGTGGTGGGCGCTTATTTGTCATCCTTTTCCTTTGGCACTTTTCCCAACCGCCTTGATCAACAATTAATGGATGAAATTGCTTCCCTGTTACTTATGGCTGTGGAGACAGATGCAGCAATGCAAAAACAAAATACAAAAAAAACAGTTTAATTGAACAGCAGAAATGAGTTAAGATTGGTTTGACTTATGTTATTGAAATGATTTCTACTGGTCCTTTCAGTTTTAATAGTTAATAGTTTACACTGTTACAGTATGATACAATCTGTTACAACAGAACAACAGTATCACAGCAGCAGCAGTAGTCCACTCTTTCTCTCCTGACCACTAAATTCTGTTCCTCTCTACTTTTCTGCTCTTCTGTCTCTCTCTCCCCCACTCTGTTCTTTCACACAATGACCTTTAGTGGTCTTTTCTTCATTGCAGGGACAGGCTGGGGCCTGGCATCTGATAGAATCAATATTCTATTATGATAGTGCGTGGAGCGTGTGGGGTTTTACAACTCTGCTGTAATAGTCTCTCTATTTCATCCCATGGCAGCCATGGCCTGAGGGATCATCCAGGCTTCTCCAGGCTCTATGCTCCCAGCATCGCCCCATTTCCATTAATGTCGCAGGCCTCTGCCTACCAGGGGACAATCTTTGTGACCAATGGATGTGGTTGAGAAAGAGTCGAACCCAGATGAAGTGTGTGTCAGTAGACTGTGAATGGCCAGACCTGGTTGAAATGTTAGGTAAATGAAATTTCCAGTTTTAAAAGAACAAGAGGGATACTTGTGCTATTTCTCTTATTTTATCCCAGTGCTATTTGCACCATTACTTTTACCCCAGAGGTGATATCAAACTAAATCAAGTAATATTTGAGAACATTATATATGTGGGAAATATCCAGGCCACATGATAATGTTACCTCAGTGGAGTAAAATTGTAATTTATGATTTATTAATTATCCTGTCTTGCTTTCAGAGAAAGTAATGACTCTTCCTGATGATTTTTTCTATGACAGTGAGGCAGACACTTTGAAATAAAAAGTGTACTGGATTTGGACTTAAGTGCTACGCTCCCACCTGCACCATAATCCAGCATGTTAAACAGCTATTGATTAGAACAGTCCAGGTTTGCACTAGAGTGGAAGGAGTGCTAAAGTGAAATGTTAAGCTATTAGAGATCATTGCACCAGGCAGGCCCCCATAAAAGATTCATACCAATACATCTGCCTTTCTCGAATAATTAACTAATGTGAGTGTTTTACTCAGCCAAATGCAGTTATGGTTTTAAAATCCTTGCAATTAAATGTAATTTTGGTCTGGAGTTTTGATGTGAATTTTTAATCTTGGGCAATAAACATTGTGAGGTTAACAGAGCACGCTGAAGGAAGCAATGCATTGTCGTCCTAAGAGGCTTCTATCAAACTGCGTTAGAATCAATTTCACTTGAAAATGTTAGCATTCAATGTAAAATTCCTCAGTTTTTCTCTGTGTGATTCACAGAAGTCAAGAGTATGCCCTTTAAGGCTTATGGTCAGTGCCCTTTGCAGACCTTTCAAATATTCGAGCACGGCCATTTTTATCTTCATACTCCTTCAGTCCCAAAAGTACATCCATCCAACATACATAAGGAGCACTGATATACTCCTGATGTGTTTCTTTCTTTCCTGCAGAATAGTTGCCCCTAATAACTTTCATGTCCCTCATTCCCGCAAACTCAAACCCCATCTCCCAATTGATTGAGAGTTGGGTGAGTGGAGGTGCGTGATGAGGCCCCGCTCATCTCATATTCATCATGATGTAACCGTGAGCAACCCGGATCTAAATTACCTTTGTCTGGCATCATTCCAGCACATGCTATAAATGAGGTAATCGTCCTTGACTATAAAATTTGCATTTTCAAGACTTAATTGCTATCATTACATTTTTGTGTAATTCTATTAATTTAACAGAATGGGTGATCAGAGTCTTTTTTTATGGTTATAATTTGCAGTAAAACAATGCATCTGCAAAGTAGAAAAAAGTCTTCAGTAGAAAACGGGTGAGTGGAGCATCAGGAGCACTCTAGCCTTTCATCATGAATTTCCATTATACATTTCCATTTTAAAAAAAGCGGGGGGGATGGGGGGGTGGATAGCCAACAAATACTTACAAAAACTTGCACTAACATGCAGTCAGATACAAAGATGTGTGTTTGTGTAAGCCAGCATGAAAAGCTCTCTCGGGCTGAAGACAGGAAATGCATCAATTATATCCCATCGTCACATTGTGTGGGCTAACTGAAGCTTGTGTCTCAATAATGTT
This sequence comes from Seriola dumerili, assembly GCF_002260705.1. Taxonomy (NCBI): domain Eukaryota; kingdom Metazoa; phylum Chordata; class Actinopteri; order Carangiformes; family Carangidae; genus Seriola; species Seriola dumerili. The sequence continues at coordinate 2,594,879 of NW_019175077.1, forward strand.
GAGCCGGGCTCTATTTTTGCCATGCTTTTTTAACATTGCCTGCCTCCTTGTGCATATATGCACATGATGTCAGCTGCACTCAGTAGTGCCGTCTCCAAAGAGTATGGTGGAGAGCATGGCCAATGACGCGGAACAACAGAGCCATCAACTTCCATTTATGCTTTCTGCAGTGACCTTGCCACAAACATCTACAAGGTTCAGAAGTGCGACAAGCTAAGTGCCAGTAACATTCTGCAACCCGCTGCATTTCCTCGCACTCTGCTGACCTAAAAGTGTGGCCTCAATTTGGGGGAAGGCTGAAAACACACACAGGAATTGTGCTCCTCCTTCTCTTTTGCACTTCTTTTGCAATACCCTACTTTTATCGAACATTTCGAAATTTTGATTTCACTGAACTGGATGTAGATTTTTTGCAGATACTTCTAATCAATTAGCAGCTTTGCTAGCAGACTTATTTCAGTAATGTTCCCTTTGGCAGATCAGTAAACAGCAACACCGACAACAGAGGCTAACGGACTTTGGCAGAAATCATATACTTATTATATAATATTTCACACTCTTCACACTACTACATGTTCACACTTACACATTCAACTCTAATTTAAATTACCTACATGTTTACAAAGTTTAGATCAAGCCCATAGTCACAATATGATACATCCTGCTCCTAGCCAAGGTCTAAAACTATCATTATTATTCCTCAAGCTTGAACCAAATGCAAGCATGTGGCACAACTTTAGTGATCAATAAATAGTGGGCTGACACAATGAATAAATTTTATGCATGTAACGTCTTAAAATGCACCAGTAGCTTAAAAATATCCCCTGAAGGCATTACATTTCTCTCTAGCCTCAACGTGAAACTATTTGACAACACTACAGCCAAAAAAAAAGCAGTTGGCTCAGAGGATGAATGAATCTTTTCAGAGCTTTACATCTAATGTGCACAGTATCACACCTCTGCTACATGGCCAAAAAAAGTGCTAAATAAGTAAGCTAGTCACACGTTTATTTGACACTCAGTGATTTACATTAGTGCATTGGACCAATCAGTGTTTGAGAAAATAGACAGTTTTCATAACCAATATATTAGTATAGGAGGATATGGTGGGCTTCTCTCCCAGGTCTCCCTCTCCCTTTCTCTGTTTCTCCTCTGTAACACTCATCCTGACTTCTGCTGACACTGACCAGGTGGTATCGTCACAATGGGTTTCACTGGAGCTTTCAAACAGGAAGCAGGTAAAGCCTGGTGCACTGGCCTCGATGCTTAACGTAGCAGCGAAGAAAGACTTTGTTTTTACGGTCGGTGTCAAGCAATATCAGCTCAAGCACCAGTGCAAGGCACAGAAGAAGTTTCCTTCTCCGGGTCTCTGTTTCAGCATGTGGGGTGTGAGTGTGTGTAATGTCTTCATTGCAGACGTGGCTGGGAGAAGCTGTCAGATAGGTACGCATTGGGGGTCATCAGAGCACTGCTGACAGGGGCACTTCAGTGTGTGTGTGTGTGTGTGTGTGTGTGTGTGTGTGTGTGTGTGTGTGTGTGTGTGTGTGTGTGTGTGTGTGTTTTGTGTGTGTGTGTGTGAGAGGATGGTTGACTCACCTTTAGACAATGATTCATGGCTAAAAAAACGTATAAGGCGCAAACCTCAGTCTGCAGAAAAAACATTTGATCATACTGCCAAAAATCAAAATATATAGCATGGGTGAATAATTTTTTAAATGTTAGCTAGTTAATAGAAATACAAACATGTTTGGACAAAATACTGTATATCAACATGCTGCCTTACAGTGGGTTAGGAAATGAAGAGATTGTTTTAATCTACAAGCTGAACTCATATAACATTTAAATTTACTCATGTGTAAAATATCTGAAATATTGGGCTTGTATCAATTCCCATATGAAGCGCTTATATGGGTCTGCAAATAAACTAAATAATATCTAGTATTTAAAGTTAAAATTACATCATAACATTCAGTAACTTTGCAAGTATCATCAACAACTGAGAGTGTTACACCTGAAACTACATAAGGCATTAATGTATCCCACACTTTGTTTGGATGAAATTCTCAATCATGTGTTGAGAGGTACAACTCTTCCTTATTATTGTGATCATCTCCATCTATCAACACTCTAAGATGGTTGTTTTTTTTGTTTTGTTTTTTTAAAGTATATTTTTGGGGCTTTTTTATGCCTTTATTTGATAGTACAGTAGAGAGACAGGAAATGGGGAGGCAGAGAGAGGGGGAATGACATGCAACAAAGGCCGTCCGATGCGGGACTCGAACTGGGGCAAACTGCAGCGAGGACTGTAGCCTCTACACATGGGGTGCCTGCTTAGACCACTACGCCACCCGATTTATTTTGCTCCATGACATTTGTCAATAACAGTTAAACAATTTTCATTCTGTAGTAGCCACATTAGTCACTCCTGGCCAATTTAAGCTACTTTGCTGAAGGCCAGTTTCTTTACATAAGATGTAGAAATAAAAAAAAAAATCTTAAGTTGATGTACTGTAAGTATTTCAACAGTTTTGATAGTCACTGTTCACCTTGAATTTATGGAAATCATTTCATCATTTAACAAAGCTGCAACATAATTCTCCCTTATAACTGATTATTGCTGTCATTCTTACTAGCGAACAAAGCATTGTGTTTATCTGCAGCTCCCAAGAGAGAATTTGTGTACCAATTTAAATGTGAAGCTAGATGGAGCTGTAAAAGAGCAAGCCCTAACTAAAAAATTGTTATGTGTATATGTTTTGTGAGACTGCCAAAATCAAGAGCTCATTCAATTTGGTGATGGCCAAAGAATTATGTTGATAAAGAACTGGTCTTTATCAACATCTGTTGTGTAAATCAACATTTAATAGCTATGCACGTGTTCTCTCGTGACAGTGACATACAGATGCTGAAGAGGACGAGAGATGGGTTTTGACCACAAGCGCGTTTGTGCACCACAAACAACATTGATTGTTACGCGAAAACTGCTCCACCCATTTTTCAACATTGTTTCTAGTTTTTTCTTTTTTTTCCTCCTTTAAACAAATATTGTCACACAATTTGTTCATCATAACTCAACATTGTATGGCAGAAAGGAAACATTTTCCATGCCCCAGAGTAACAACCTTGAAAAAAGGCTAAATAAAAGTATCAGTGGGAGGATAATGAATGCAGAAGATGCTTGTGCATTTGTCACGTTTATGAATTAAAGTGATGCTTGTTGAGTTATTGTTGCTCAGCTGCCCAGCAGAGACTGCCAACATGTGTCTCTGTTACTGTGGAAAACAAAACTGAGACCAGCACCGTGGATTATCCCTAGAATATTAAATGATTCAAAACAGTGTGAACAATTGTATTGTTTTAAAGTTTCAGTGTAGGATATTTGATCGTATTTATAATAAAGCAGTGTTTAGGAGGTATAGGAAAAATCATACTATCAATAACAGAAGGCTCAGTGGCTGTCCTTGACTCTTGACAAATGACACCATGCACAATTCACTATTTGTGTGACCTTGCATTGAAAAAGAGATGTCTAAGTACAGATAAAGTAGATAAAGCAGAAGATAGCTAAGGCTTTAGCAAAGCAAAAGCAGTTCAAAGAATAATTTAATAATGGCAGAACACCTCAACATGTTTGCACAGATTTGTGTAAGACTGATATTACCTGTGCTGAGTAAGATCACATCTGTCATCAAAAATAAAGGTGGACATAGAAAATATTAGAAAATAAAATAATAAATTCTCACTAATAAAGGACTGTCCTGACTTTTTTGTTGCAGTTGGCTCTTTAATACGAACCTTTCATTAGTTTAATTGGTCAAACATTTCAGTTTTTCAATTTAATTGGCTTCATTCTTTTCGGGATTTGGCTAAAAACAAATAAAATGTTATCAAGTAGTCAGGATTTTTTTACGATTTTAGTGATATACTGCATATACAAGAGTTCACTTTCCTCAGCCAAATTAACGAAAACCTCTTTGAATACTGAACTACACACACAAACTATTAAAAAACTTGACATGTGCACACACATCAACATACACACTTTCTATGACAGGTGTTATACCGTAACTGCCATCATCCAATGGCTGTGCCTCTCCTGTGCTTCAGCTCAGCAGTGTGACACCATCTGTTGACTGGTTGCTGTTTGTTTGGTGCTGCTTGACTTCAGCTTGAGAGGAATCCACTCTGCCACTCCTCAGGTGGTACACACACTGTTTTAGAGGAGTTGTCATGAAGCGGGCAAAAGGTGACAATAAGCCAAAGTGATGTCATCAAGAGTTTTAGAGAAAAGAGAAGAGAAGAGAAGAGAAGAGAAGAGAAGAGAAGAGAAGAGAAGAGAAGAGAAGAGAAGAGGCCCTGAGCATGTCTGTGTGTCTATGTGTTTCTCCATTGAGATATCTCTTGCTCCCTCAGGTGTGACAGATGTGACAACCAAGTCTGAACAGTATTTAGCACCTAGAGGTCAGGTAGAGTTAGAACCAGCAAAGTCATCCTCCTGGTCAGCATCAGGTGCTCTCCTTGGGGATGAGTGATGTGGAAACCCAGCTACCAGCCTTAACCCTGTATTGAGTGGTGTGTGTGTGTGTGTGTGTGCGTGCGTGCGTGCGTGCGTGCGTGTGTGTGTGTTTATGGGCACCAGAGAGAGGGCATCTCCTTGTGATTGAGACTGATGTGTGCTGATTGGTTGCCAGGCCGTGCTCAGCAGCGGCCTGGCAGTGTCATGTGAAATTAGCAGCCATCAATGAAAGACCCTCAGACCTGGGGGATTCATTAGGGACAACCTCCCCCATCTCAACCCACTGACAGTCCTTCACACTCACACCCTTAACATGCATATATACAAACACACACAAAGCAGACACACGTCATTCCCGTCTGATATCACAGCTCTAAATAATGACTCCCAGCTAAAAGTCCAAAGATGTGTATATTCATGTGTATGTATGTGTTTATCTATCATGTGGCCCTTTCTGTCTTTCCCTGTGCAGATGTGTGATGCTCCAGGGCCATTTTAGCAAACACAACGCTAACCACAAAACATCAGTCCCAAGTATCTTTGTTTACAATCCAGCAAACTTGCTGTCTCAGAAAAACATCAGAGCAGAATCTTTTATGATGGTGACTGCGAGGTACACCCACTTAGCACTTTATTAGGAACACCTGTGCACCTGCTTATTCATGCAATCATGTAATCAGCCGATCATGTAGGGTATCATGTATCGTATATTTCTGAAACTGCTGATCTCCTGGGATCTTAATGAACAACAGTCACTAGAGTTTACTGAAAAACATCAATTGAGCGGCAGTTCTGTGGATGGCTATATCATCACTAGGCTATATTGATGAGAGCGCTTAAAGAAGAATGGCCAGACTAGTTGGAGCTGACAGAAAGGCTACTGTAACTCAAATAACCACTTTTTACAACTGTGGGGAGCAAGAATTTACCCTTTAAAGGAATAAATGAAAAATTTGGCAAATTGTGCCTTTTCACTTTCTTGCTAAGACATAAATGAGAAGGCCAACACCACTCTCATGCATATAAAGCTAGAGGCTGCAAGTGGTAGCTTAGTTGAGCACAAATATTGGAAACAGGTAAACACCTTGCCTGGCTTTGTCCGAAGCTATCATAAATCCACCTACCAGCATTTCTGGAGCTCACTAACATCTTTATAATATATCTAATGCACATTTACTTTTTGACAGAGCCCAGCTGGCTGTGTCCCCCTACTCCCAGTCTTTGTACTAAGCTAACTGTGTCCTTCCTGTACCGTCATATTTAAAAGTATTGGTGGTCACGTAATTTGCATTATAGGACAGCCTGCTGTCTCCACGTGGACACAGTGCTCACACTGCCTGTGAGTTTGGCTTTCAATTGGACCCACTCACCTTTCTCACAGGATCTACATGTGTATACTCTTAATTTTCATTCCCATTCACTAATCTCACTTGCATCATTCCCTCCTTTCTTCCTGCCTTTTCCTTGTATTTTCTTTTTTCCCCAAACAAATACATATCCATACTTATTTTGCTGCATTTCTCCCTGTCTTCTTTTTCCCTTAAAACCTTTGCAATGTAGTGACTTACCCTGAAGATGTGTCACTTTTGCTGTGTTTACTGCCAAATCTCTTTGGGAGTACACATAAATGTCACCTGTAGTGACTTGGGTTCAACAAAATAAACCTAAGCCACAGTGAGGGGCTGCTACCGGGATGTGTAGTTGACGTGTCGTCATGAGGTGGCTCCATATGATAAATCAAAACATCCGACTTGTGCTTACGATTACGATGTATTTATTTACCGTGTAACAAAACAGCCTTTGATATTCACTCACATAAGTTGTACCAATAACTTGCATGAAAATAAACAAAAAGGCATAAACATTGGGCTCTAAACGGCGACGGTCATAAACTGTGTGCGTCTCCCCGGTAAGCAGCACACCTGAGGAGTAATTGCCTCTTCTTCTACTTATACATTTCATGTGTTGCCATTCAATACGCCACCTACTGTGGCAACCAGTGCATTACTCTAACACACACACACAAATATACAAATGGCTCTAACATCACCCTTATTGGAAATGTGTCAAAGTCATATTCAAATTTGCTTAAAAATGCTGATGCAAATTTTGTAATGTTTCCAGTTCGTCATCATTATTTTGGTAGGATGAAAGTGAGTGTGAAGGTTCAGCCACACATATAAAGTACATTAGTAGAATCATTCGATACAAGCTTTTGCTCCAGTGTGTTCATCTCCATCCTGGATCAAAGACGAGGACTTTGAACTTGGGTCCATTTGCCCTCATGAGAACTCTCTTTATCCAGTGCTTCCCAGTTTAGGAGCACATCGCTGCAACACTGAAGCTCTGCTCATTAGAATTAGAGACATTAGCTACAACCAAAGTAACTCTATTTCACGCACATCTCCTCAACTGAGTAAATGAAGCTTTGCAAATCCTCCACAGCTTTTAATAGCTGCCACTAATATTACAGGTCACAAATAATTGCACCCTCAGACACAGATTTGGCTGATGAAACACAGGCTTAGATTATCAGTGTTATTTACGCTTGTGTATCACTCTGGCATAAACATGCACTTATGGAAATGCAATCCCTCTACTCTAATGCACTTTATAATGATTTATGTGTAAGCAATTCATGGAAAATGTGGCAACACAAGCAGCATCAAACCACAATTCAATGTTTTTTTTTTTTACATAGATTTTTTTCAGATGTTGTGTTTGCAAAGCTAACTAAGAAATTTTGCTTTTAGATAAACATCCATATACATCAAGTCACAAAAGCTCGGCCTGCATTTCGGAAACACAAGAGTAGTCTCCACTATAGCATGGTGGTTCCACCTTCACAAATCAATTATAAAGTCTGGAGTAAATAATAGGATGCATGTCTAATTACCCAACAATCCAGAAGCTTTTGGGGGTCTTGCCAATGAAGCTAACACATGTATTACCTCTCAAACACACAAATGCAAACATGCATAATTGCACCTACACTCACGCACACAACTAGAAAACACACAACTCAAATAAGCGTATAGTCACAGGTACTCAATCTATCGACCAATTAAAATAAGAGATTACTATGTTGACTTCATGTGTACCTCTGTGTGTAAATGTGTGTGTGTTTGTGTGTGGGCACTGTTGCCACGCACACAAGGCAGCAGGCAGGCAGGCAGACCTCACATTGCCCAGAGCTACTCGGTAAGGATTCCCGATAAGGAGAATTAGTCAAAACTTGGGAGCTGCCAGTCAGTGCCAATTAAACTTTAATCTTGGGCTGAAACAGGCACAAATAAATTAAACCCTTGTGAGCAGCAATGTGCGCGCTCCTGATAATAAGGGATTGAAGTCGTCTCGGAGCGAGGCTGCATGTTCCCCAGCTCAGCCATGGCAGGCAGCGGTGTAGGGGGAAAACAGGGGTAAGGCTTGTAACAGAGTGAACTGAAAGGAACTCTTGAAGATGACAGAATCATAAAAAGGAACACGTATATTACTATAATCATTGATGCTGGACAGCAAAATAAAAAAAAGAAAAGAAATTATAACACTTTTTCCTTTCTCATTTTGCAAAGAAAAAGGGTTTAAGGTGTTTACATATAAATGTTTTTTAATTACCCAGTTACATATGAAAGCATTTGAAAAATGAAAGTTAAAATTTTAATTTGAGTTTTGTCCATTCATAGTGTAACACAATATAGGGCCTGCAATTTCCCCCACATACAGCACATGCAGTCATACAAACATTCCCTTACTACATTCCCCTATGATATATGCATTCACACAAGATTGATCTATGCATGCAAATATCAGTGGATATTCTAACACCTCTCTCCATGGCCATGCCTAAACACATTATACTTATTAGAAATGCCACCCAGGCATGCAATTGACCTCCGTAGGTCCAACACTTTTTTCATAGTAAACTCTGTATAAGCCGAGTATATTTATTGTAAATGTCTTTGGACAATATTGGAGTGGAATAATATTGGACCTTGCTGTGTGTGTTGGAATTTGATAACCAAACCATGCATGACAGTCCCAGTACCAAATGGAAATAATATTTTCAATCATGTTCAGGCATGGAAAACAGAGCACAAATATCAACCAATATAATATTAATAATAAAGAAAGATCTACCCTTCATATCAGCCAGAGGAAATGCTGTTTATGTTAAAATTTTCAAAAGGATGGTCATCTCGTGAACACTGTATAGAGGGGGATAATTCATTAATATTTTTTTAATGAATTAACAACCATATCTCTATTTCCTATGCCCGACCTTGGCTAGCCCTGTGTTTAATTTCAAAGTAAATTTCTTGGTATATGAGCATGCAGCTTAGGTATTAATGTCATGGGCTTCGTCAGCCAATGCCATGATTTATTCCAGAGTAGCAGTTACATACATCCTAATGCCTTAAAAATAAGCCCCAGAGAAATGCTGTAATGAGAAAACAATAACATTAACAATATTAGCAACAATAATAAAAATAATTGCCGGTGAAGCAACACTCGTAATCACACATAGGGAAATACCTCTGTGTTTGACCGAATCATATACAATTATCTTGCATGTGTATATAATATAATTAATTCTATGTCTGAGCCTCTTAGCCTGAGGCAATCAGCATAGAATCAGTTTTGTATGTATAATAGATCAGAGCACAGTTCATGAATAAAACAAACGTGGGGAGTATGCAGCAGTGACTGTGAATGTTTGTCTTTGGACAGCAGAATCAAAGTGAACATGTAATATTGTGATAATCCATACTTGATGAATTCAAGGGGCTGACTTGCCTTAGCTAAGTTCAGCTAATTTCTAGACATGGCTTGCCTCCATAATTGAGTTTCCAATAACAGTATGATTATTCCAGCCCACATGATAATTGAATTCAAGGTATTTTTTTCTTAACACTGCAATATTGTAGATGTGTGATTATTATGCATTTGCATGTAGATTTCAGTGCCTTCCTGAAACTCATCACTTTTCTCCTAACTGGATTTCTTATATTGTAGCATACATTTGGCTCATAATAAATGATGGGATCCCCTCTCGTTATGAGCATAGAGTCAATTATTCCAAAAAGTCAATTTTTATATCAATTTTACCCCACGTAATGATATTGCAAAGAAGGTTCCTCCCAAAAAAGTCTTCGAAAATCAACCCAGCAACCAACTGGGTTTGTCATTCTCATTATATGTGAAAAGTGAATATTCTTACTGTTGAACTCATCAAGTTCATATCACTGCCAATACTCTTCCTGTGCTTCCAGTTTGATCCAGCTTAAGAAATGCTATCCAACTTAGATGCCCTGGCCCCAATGCTCATCCGTTGCATAATGTAGGCTGTATAGGCAGGAGTGACACGGGTGTGAATGTAATTTTCATTAGGCTGATAGACCCCCCACAGATTCAGCCTGTCAATAGGGGTACAGTAATGGTACAAAGCAGAACATGGAGCTGGCTGCTGAATATGGGAGTACTGCAGCATTCTTTTCAGAGGCACAATGCGCCAAATCCCCTTTCCTCAGAGCTCTAGGTGAACTAGTTGGCATCTTCAGTACCCCTGCATAAAATGAATTTTTGACAATGCAAGACTGAATCGATGCATTCATACATATATAGCAGCACAAACCAAACTGAAACCCCCCTGCAAGCCCCTCCACGGTGGGAAATTTTTCAGAATATAGCTCTGCATCTTCATCTGCCTCACACTCACCCTGGAAGGCAAAGGAGCTTTTGAATGTCATGCTGAACATCATCAGTACAGACACTGTGAGTTTATGGGTGAAGTAGGTGGTGTTTCAGCATTAGTGTAACACTAGCCACTTGCTCTGACTTGTGCTAGCTGTCACATTTGGGGATGACTGGGCAACTAGTCAATGCTTTGAGCTACTGGGCACACATGGATGGCTGTGAATGGAAGCTCTATCCATTCTCATCACTCGGAGTAGCCATAGGGCCCTACAGTGAGTATGGCACCAGCCAAGACATTATGCCACAGTTTAGCTGTTGTTTTGCATAAATGTTGAATCATGCCAGTGTCCTTTTAGTGTGTAACAACAGCCTGTATTGATATTGATTTAATGCTCACTAATATTTAAACTGCCCTCAGGGATCGATGTTGTTGAACATGATTTAATATGGCCTACAATTACAGATATAAATACAGCCACATAACACAGAAAAACTGTTATTTGGTGTTTGATTTAACTTCTTCAGAATTTTGCTAAAGCAGAAATCAAATCAAATTGGTTTCATTTCAAAGTGAGATATCTATGACTTTAAAAAAGGGATATTTATGCTAATATTTCAAAGTAAGTTATGGCATCATTTATTGACAAAATTGCCATATTTAAGAGATAATTATTAAATGAAAAATTTATATTTATAAAGCAGTGTATCCTTTATATTTTCAATGATATAAAAATAAAATGAAATGATTAGTATCAAGCAATATGTACATATTTATTTTTTTCTTTGTTTTTTTCAAAATACATATGTATATAGCTACATATAGTGCTACATTCCTAGTGACAACCTAGTAAGGACTGGGGAATGGAAAGCCAGGAATAAGTAGGAAAGAAATGTTGCAACAACTTTTAACAAAACATGACATGCGAATGAGGGCTGAGTTCTCATTTACATATGTTGACATTTTGCAGAGAATATTTCAACGTTAGGCTGAGCTGTAATGAACTCCTGCCAGGGAGCAGTCATGGAATAATGTTTCCATAAAGGTAACCTGTCCACATCTCCTCCAGGAGAAAGATGTGGAGGAGGAAAAGAGACATTTTTCTCTTTCTTTCTCTCTCTCTCTCTGTCTCTCTCTCTCTCTCTCTCTCTCTCTCTCTGTGTTGGGTGTTTTGTAACAAAGGGGTATTTTTCGTTCAGTGCACTTCATCCATCTTGGCTGATACTGATTTAGTGTATTTTTCCACCCTTTTTACAGGCTAATTGCACACAGTGACGGGGAATTTGTTAGTGGTGACACCTTGCCTACCCATTGGGAATGCATCTCATTACCAGGCGCAATGTCCAGGAACATCAGATATTATTAGCTGTCATTAATCTGCCATATATAGTGAAGGGGGAGAATGGGGGACAGAAGGGCAACAAAGGACACAAAGAGACAAATATGATGGCTGGCAAGGGCTGTGTGGTAAGTTCAAAGTTCACAAAGGTTAGCAAGAACCCAGGTGGACAAGGGGAGATGGAGATTATGAAAGATGATGTTTGGTTGGAGTCTTAAACAGGAAGCAGACATAGAGATTTTTACAACCTACAAAGATAACAGTTTCATTGAAAAATGTACGGATTGTTGTAGCTTTGACAGTTTGAACAAATCACTTATTGAATGATTGAATGACAGATCAGCTACAATGAAATTTGTTTTACTTGACAACAAATTACAAATTACAAATTCTCACACTCATTATTGGACCAAAATAAAAATTCTCATCCACATCATTTTAAATTTTACTTGCTGTTTTCAGCCATTGAAAAAAAATTCCAGCTTTAATTTCACTGGTAAAATTGTAAAATGTTTAAAACAATGTTAATAGGAATTATGGGGGAGAATGGACAACTGAGCAAATGTTTAGAATCCCTAAATAATAGAATTAGCACATTTTGTGAATTTGTCTTGTGACTTGCAGATTTGGTCCACCTTGGTATGATTAGTCATTGAACTCAAATCATAAATATAATCACACCATCAAAATTTGGCCAATTTAAAAAAAAGTTGAACTATATATATATATATATATATATATATATATATATATATACTATATATTACTTTTATTTCATTTTGAAGGCATACATTTAAATATTTAACTCACTAATATTCAAACATTAAATGTGTTTTATTATATTTACATTTTTCATGTAAGCAGTTTTGTACTTTGATGAAAGTCCTAAAGTATGCATAGTGAATAATGTTTTTGTAAACAGAACAACTATTGAGTCTTTTGTCATGTTTCAAACTGTTTTGTTCTCAAATCCCATTTGACTTAAATGTATATGACAACCTTAAACTAGATTTTCAGAAGAAATTCATTCTCTTTCAATGTGGACTGATTGTTGCCCAAAAGAGTATGCTTTTTTCACACATATGTTTAATTTGATACAGCATCTTTGGCTGATTTTCCTGTACAGCCCTGCCTGAAGACTGCTACATGCATACTAGATAGGATTACACATTCTAAGCAGATTTCGATGTGGAAGGGTTAACACAGATCCCCCTGCTTTTCTGAACAAACAGGACACCATCTGAAGACACAGGGACTAACTGGGCTCTCATTAAGAGACATTTTTCTTCTATGGTGTGGGGGGTTCTTTCCTGCTATTTTGAACAAGAAGCACGTTGTGGCCTCCTACCGCGTCGCCTGGCTCTTTGAGTAAGATGGAGTATATGGCCTAATGACTAAAAGTTCCTCTATAAAAAGTATACAGCGCAGCTCCCTGCAAATTGAGTTTCCTCCTTGTGCCAATTGAGGGTGGTTTATGTAGGCTGCAGGGATTTCCTTTGAACTCTAATTCCAAAAAACTCCAGATTCCTGGGTCAATCTCCCCCACTCCTTTGCTTCGTCTCTCCCACCATGATTGAGATAGAGGAAGAGGAGGCTGCTGTCTCAGACACCCAAATCCATGCCACATTGCAATGATGTCTCCTAACAGAACGAGAGAGAGAAAACACATCTCAAAATGACACTAAAGTGGCGTAAAGCAGTTGTTTCTCCTCTCTTTTATGGGTAATAAATGAGTTTGTGAATTGGTCTGTATTGAATTACAATTTGTAATGGTGTCAACGTAAGGCCAAGGTAGTATAAAGTCATTAGACTTTCTTTATTTAAATTGTCATCTTTATAGAGGACCAATCAGGATTCATTAGGTTTTTTTTTTTTTTTTTTTTACATGAGGATTTAACTCTAAATGTTACGGGATTACACAGATAAAAACTTCAGGGATACAAGAGTGAACACACAAAAAGATTTGGACAAAAGTTGAAAACTTAATTGTGTTTTAATAAACAGTTGCATGTCTCAGAAAAAACAGAAAAGTCATATTTTCCAGGTTCATGTTCACAATGACAGCTGGACATCCGTTTTTAATCTAATAATGTATGGTTTAAGATTAATTTCTTCACTAATAAATCAATATAATAATTTTCCATGAAAATATATATTCCTGTTAAACTTTTCACTTTTAAATGCTCTTGTTTTTAAAGAAAATAAGAATTTGCCAAGAGGTACTTGCTGTTTGTCTTTTGTCCTCAGCTATCTTTATTGCCAAAAGCAAATGTTGGCGGCATCCCATGTGGAAGCATTGGCGGCCTGGATGCCCAGGACTCAGCCAAGTGGCAGCAATTGTTTTTCATGTCTGGGGCATGAAAGCTGTGCTCATTCTACACTAATCAAAACCCCCAATAAGGTCTCAGTATAAATCCCAAGACTTCTTCTTCTTCTTCTTCTTCCTGTTTTCCCCCTCCCCACCATCTTCACAATTATGCACACACATTGCCATAAATCTAATGCGCTTTCATGATCTGTGAGAGCGGAGTACATAAAACGTGTTTGCCGGATTTGCATACAAACATACTTATTCTAAATCCCCCTCAGAAGTTGTAAATGATTGTCTTTTCCTGAAATACATCTCAGCAAATTGTATTTGGGCATGTTTATGAATCCTATTATGGCATGGGTTTTATCATATTTTGTGGACAGTGATGGCTTCACAGCATAGCTGTTAAGAAGAGGGAGAGAGGGGCCTTGGGCAATAGACTTTGTCATTTGTTTCAGATGGGTGCTGGATTCCCCTTCATTGCTTCATGACAGGTTCACAGTACCAAGATGGAGCTCTGCTCAGTCCTTGCAAGAAGAGTAATTCAGTAACTACTGTCTACTGAGCGAAAGAGGCTGCATTTAGCGTTCATTCTGATCTTTGATACAACACTATTGAATGCATTAGGATCTTAACATGATGCAGTAACAGCAGCAGAATCGGCTTTTGATTGGCCTTTTCGATTCTTCAGTTCTTTTGTTTTTACACCCTGTAAACATAGTGACATAATTGAGTGGAATGTTGCATAATAAGGCCACAATAGAGCAGTATTTATCAAGAGCTGGAAAGCTGCTGGGCAGGGAAGAGAAGAAAGACTTTGTTAGCAATGCCTGAGAGGCCCGGGCTGCCAAAGAGATAATAATATCTCTATGTGCTGTGCCTCCCTGTAGCAACTGAACAGCCAAGGTAAAGTACTGATGGCATATACACTATCTGGAATTAAATAAAAGGCTAGGTGGTGATAGTCCCACCTAGATTAAAATAGAAAAATCATATCTTTTCTCAGGTGATATTTTCAGAGTTGATTCATTTCACCAATGTCAAATATTTATGCACCATATTTTTTCCTTATTTTTTGTCTGTAATACCACGTGAGCTATTAGGCTCTTGTCAGAATCAGGCATTACTTGGTGGGACAAGCTGCTGAGTGAGAAGGTCATAAACATTTCAAGAGTTATAAAACTTTCATTAAGTTCTCACGATATCACACCAGTGAATGACCCTCTTGCTCTCTCCCTCTCTTTTTTGCCTGGGTGATGTTGAAGAGGGGAATGATTGAGAACAAGAGGCCTCTTTGTGGTGGAGGGAGCCTTTTTCAAACTGTCTTGGCCTTTTGACTCGTCCTAAGCCAGAGATCAGAGCTTGGAAAGTGGCAAAACAAAGGGCCGATTTAATGAGATTGTAAAACAGGCTGAGGAAAAGGAGGGGGTTACCAAATAGCCAGACTGCCAGCTCTGGTCCATTTCAAAAGGTCTTTTCAGGATCTCCTCTAAGCCGTCTCAAGATGAGCTAGAATAAAAAAAAATCAAAGCACTCCAAATGCTTCAACAGATTTTGACATGAGAAAGATTGTCTTCCACACAAATGGGTTGCATTCTTGAAAAAAAAAAAAATAATAATAAGCGTTCCACATTTCACATGTCAGAAGTATTTTGTAAATCCCTTTCATTCAGCTCATCAAGTAAAGGATGTAATGTCCAACTACTGGCAGTCACATGTTAATAACTGCATTCTTCAAAATCTTAATATTTTAAACAATGGTGACTATGGTGAACAAACAGCTTTAAACCTTAGGTCTTTTAAAGGAGTAATTTGGGGGAACTAGAGAAAGTACATAAATAAACCTACCAATTATGGTGGTCATACAGCAGAACTTCTTGTTGTATATACACACACACAAGCACACACACACATGCACACAAACATGCGCATACACACACACACACACACACACACACACACACACACACACACACACACACACACACACACACATTTTCTAAGTAAAGCCAACACTGCGTCTGCGACTGCGTCGCAATACATCTGTCACATATCTTGTCCCACCAAATATCTCTGTGGAATTAGACCATTTAACCCCTCCTCAGTTGTCGTTAGAGGGGGAGAAAGCATGGAGGGATTGAAGGAGGGGCAGAGGAAGAGAGGAGAGGAATGAAAACAAGTCAGAGTCAAGAGATAACCATCAGGGTCCTAAACCCATTATCTGGCCCCTGTCCACTGTTGAGTGTCAGGAGTCACACCCAGGTCCAAGTTAGCCTGGAGCTGTTGACCTGGTGGTCTCTGTTGACATTTCCATTCAGATGAATTGCTCTTTTCTGCATACTAGGAAGTGTCCAGTTTTGACCCTTACCTGCCCCAAGATTCCCTCCCTTATTAACTGGGCTGTGGCCCTCTGTCTAACCTGTATTGTATTGCCTATCACCCTCCTCCCCACCTCTGAGGCTCTGAAGGCTGAGCTGTCTTCAGTAATAATGGACGACAAATGAAGCCAGCCATGATGGTGGTTTTTAATGATGCTAGGCTTTCGTGCTCTTTTCATTTAGACAAAGAGAGAGAAATGAGGAGGAAGACCTCTGCACCACTGCGACAGTAAAACTACAGTGAGTGGCGTATCCTTGTTATAAGGTTATAGGACACAGTTAAGTTCCTTCCATGGCACAGGCAAACGTGTCAGTAATGGGCTCGTCAGGGCACCGTGCCATACACAGCTGTTTCTTTTATGTTCTTTAATTTGCTTGAAGGAGAAAACAACTTGTAAGTGTGTCTTTAAGGGGGCCCATGGACTTGAGAGACCAAATACCAAAAGGACCTTCATAGGTGCACTGTAGTTAACCAATGTAATTAGCAAGAACACAAGTAATCAGTCCAGGGAAGTGTGTCATTAAATGGCATCCCCCCATGATTAATTTGCCACTCGTAACAAAATGAACCTTCTCAGTGTCCTTAATGACCCTGGTTAATCTTTTAAAGTAACAGGGAGGAGAAAAGACAGCATGAGACAAAGAGATAGGGAGAGAGAAACTGACAGGGACCAAGAGGAAGTACATATCAGCTGTTCACATCAATAAACGTGTTTGCAGTTATGTAAGTTTTCAACCATAGCCAAAGTGGACCACTGAAATGCCATTTCAAGTGGCTTCAGGGAGTGATTAAGTAGCAACAGACACATAAACAGACACAGGACACAAGGGATAAATCCCTTTTTAGATATATTAAAGAACAGAGGCAGCACATGGCGCCCAGCATCTGACACCATGCTCTTTAAAGTGGAGGTGGTGAGGAGATTAGAGCAAGGAAAAGAGTCCCTATTATATGCCCTGTTGCATTATTAAACACACCTCTACGTAATTCATTCTTTGGTGGAGTACATATTTGTCTTGGTAATTTTTCTTAAGCCACGATAAAGTAGAATTAACCATTTGAATTAATCATGGGAATTAATGCTTTGATACCAGGCTGGGGCCCTTGCGTCCAGCCAGCTGCATTAGCCGGGGCCCGCCTGCTTAACACCAGAAGTGCCAAGCATATGCTAGTTGGGAGGAGGAGGACAGATAGGGAGGCCTGGGTGGGCAGGGAGGAGGTCCCTGTGGAGCCCTTCACAATGAAACACAATATCCTCCTCCTCAGACGCGTGCAGTGACTTAAACACTCCATTGTATCAAATATGAATGAGGTTCCCCATTGTCTGGGTGCGGGCAAGCGGGGAGACAGTGTTGTCGATTAGCCACATGATTAAGCAGACGACACGGTAGGGGCCGCAGAGGTAAATAAAGGCCGCCCTCTGTCATTTCCTTGTCCCCAAGGGGCCCCCACCGATGGCTCTTCACAAAACTTACTAAGCACGGTTAAAGCCAATTGACAAAAAAAGTGATAATGTATGACTGTGAAACAGCTCAGTGATAGAAGGGAGGGAGGGAGGGAGGGAGGGAGAGAAAAAGGAAGGAGAAAGATTAACAGTCTAGGAAGCGGATGTGAAGGAAGAAGAGAGAAAGTGAGGAAAGAAGAAGAAAGAAAAGTCTAGAGAGAAATATGAATGAAGAGAAAAAGAATAAGAAAAGAGTAGGTGATGAAATGCTTTTCAAAGAGGAAACTGAATGAAAGAAGGGCAACAAAGGGTTGGGCGCTGCAATAAGCAGCGCCTTTGATTAAACAGGCAGGATAATTCAGTCACGCTCCATGTCAGGTGTTTATTATCACATTCTAGAATTTGCATGTGAAAAAGAAACTAGTGTTTGCTTCGCCTGGCCCTCTTTCGTGTCTTATGATTGGCTGACAGGGCATCTGCGCTACGCTGTTGCAAAGCCCCCCTGTAAGGAGTGCATGAACCCAGTCACGGTTATTCACAGTTGGCCCAATATGTCAAACGGTTATTTTTGGCGGCATTAGCCAAGAAAACAAATACAGGCAGAGAGGCTCATAAAGAAAGGGAGAATAGCTTTAATCGATTCTCTACATTAATCAGTTTGGAGCAATGTGTCAATGACACATTCCCAGCTGATGTTACTGATGAGTATAGCAAATTTTTATGTATATATATATATATATATACACTGTTGCTCATAAAGTTGGAATAAAATATTTTTACCTCTTTCCATGAAATGATTGTGACAATGTAATTTATTTCATTTTACCTGAGTAATTGGGACACATAATGTAATCATTGCACCTGGTCAAAAGTGATTACTGATGCATTTAAATAGGAATAAACAGAGGATTGTGTCTGAAAACAAAATTATTCCAACTTTATGGGCAACAGTGTATATATATATATATATATATATATATAAATAATTGTATATGCTATGCTTAAACACTTTCTTTATTCTTTTTTTTGCTCATTTATTTATCAAATGATTTACCTACTATTATTTTTGGCACCACTTTTTTGCATTGTACATTAAAAAAAACATTTTTTTGTATTAACAGTATTAACATAACACAATTTCACCAGAAATGGAAACAGGAAATCATTTAGACTTTTCCGGAGTGCCCCGTGTATTCATTTGCCAGTCATCAGTCTCCTTACCTTGAATCCCAATGTAGATGAAAAGCTTGTCTTCTGGGGAGTTCCATCATGTTGCTGTAACTATAATTTCTTCCACTTTATTGATATCTCTTGTCACACACACACACACACACACACACTGCCTTCACAAGCCCCCTCCTATCCCGTTGTGGGACATTCAGGTAACTAATCTGCCTTTAAATATGTCTCAAAGGAAACGCTGCTAATTAGTATCGGAATTTACTGCCTTCACTTTTATTGACTTGTCCTACTTCTCCGATAATTAACTAATGAGTAAAGTAATGAGCTATGTCGTTCAGTCAAGCTGTTCAATTACAGTGCGGAATCAATTATTGAAAATAGTTTGATGCCACCGCTGAGAGTGCATGCATAGAGGGGACAGCACTGACTTGACCAAATGGAGGAACTTTAAAATGTCTTTTAATGATAGAAAAATTACAGCCATGAATTCAGGCTTTAAAACTATATCCTGTTACATGATGTCAGATTTCTAATTGTTATTATTCACCACTGCTGGTGAAAAACGAGCGTACACCAGATTACTGAAATTCATAACCCAACACAAGCGTCCCTGCAAAACCCAGTGGAGCTGCAATGAGGTCTTGCAGTCAGCAGTGTGTCACTGAGGTATTTTGGAGCTTAACAAAAACATTGGGTTCATTATAGAAAATTAATTAGAGTAACACCCTCCCAAGTGTTTTGACTGATAATGAACTTTCTATCTTTTCACACCAATTTACTCTGATGCTCTTTGATAATTATGTTTACATCAAAATCAATGCCCCTTGTGATGAAATATGTTAGCTTGTCATGTGGTTCAATATTATGTGAGGGAAATATACTAAAGTTGTTTGGTTCATAATTACCTTCTTTTCAAAGTTAGGGTTTGGTATTTATGGTAGTGAAGGTTTATTTAAAGGCCCTGGAAACTTATTTTTTGAGTCAACTTATTTTGCACAATGGAGTCCTACATGAACAAAGGATTTTTTTATTTTTAAAGTTAGAACAGTTATGGTAATTTCACAAGATAGATTTATATATTTACACTCACACACACACACAAAATCATGATGAAGCAGATTTGTGTTTCGTGAGTTTTAAATAATAACAAACTTTAGCTGTGATTGTTGTTAATATAGTCATGAATATTTGATGCTATAGTGAGAAATACTAAATATTTGAAACCAAGTTTTGAAGGGCTTTAATGTATAAAAATACTTTTCAAATTAAAGTGTTCATGCTTTGGGGAATGGATCATAATATATATATCAACCTGAATATATCAACTTGACAAAGCAAATTATATATTTATTGTTCAACTGAATTAGCCACCCAAGAGTATGGTGTTTAAAAAATTTTCCCTCACTTTACTACCACTTGTGAGATCGAAGGGAGCCTATGGAAAGGAAAACCAGCATTATGAGGGGATTTAAAGTGGTAGTGGGGTCTTACCAACACTGGTTGGTGTAACTGCAGTGGCAGAAACATGAATAAAGATAGTTGGATGAGTTCCCAGTTTGCTCATGGCTGAGTCATTGTTTTTAAGAAACGTCCACATGAGGGTACATGCATGGTGTGGCTTATGCAACAGCTAGAGTGTTAGTATGGATAAACCGCTCTCTCTCTCTCTCTCTCTCTCTCTCTTGCTCTGTGTGTGTGCGCGTGTGTGTGTGTGTGTGTGTGTGTGTGTTTGTGTGTGCGTAAATAGTCTGAAATAGCCTGGTTGCAACCACCCACACTTCAGCCAGTGTGCTCCCACAGACTATTGGAACCTAATTTTAAACACTCAACGCATCTGTATTTTTCACTTAAGTAATAATTAATTAAGTGAGAGGGAGATATAGTAAAAAAAAAAAAAAACGAATTAATTGGGTTTTCCATAACATTGGAAGTGGGGGGTCATAGTCTCACAGAGAGACATGAGGGGAGAGGACAAGAATTCTACCATAATATTTTGGAGGTATCAATATTCTATTAATATTCACAATGCCAGAGGTCGCAGCTGGTATGCCAGTCAGTGCTGAGCCGATGTGACAGGCTCCCAGAAAGATGCTAAAGCCAAGGACATTAAATTCCCCCTGACAGCAACCTTGGAGACTGTCCCAGGCACGTGTCACTTTGACTGCAGTAAATCAGAGAAATAAACTCAAAAGAACATAATGGAGTCGGCTCTCATCATTATTACGACAAGCCGCTTTATTTAGTGTACAGTTGGCTCTCCTTCTGCTTCTATGTGTGTGTGTTTGTGTGTGTGTGTGTGTGTGTGTGTGTGTGTGTGTGTTTTTGTGTGTGTGTGTGTGTTTGTGTGTGTGTGTGTGTGTGTGTGTGTGTGTGTGTTTTTTTGTGTGTGTGTGTGTGTGTGTGTGTGTGTGTGTGTGTGTGTGTGTGTGTGTGTGTGTGTGTGTGTGTGTGTGTTTGTGCTGAGGTCTAAAAACACAAGACTGTCAACTGTCAAAAATTCCTGTAAGCCAAAGCTGCTGTTGGACTGTATGTGGAGTACATGCCGAACATTACATGAAATCCGCTCTAACTGTGTGAGAAAGCAGCACTTTATTAGGAACACAATACCAATACTGGGTATGGCCTCCTTTTGCTCTCAAAACAACTTAAGTTCTTTGTGGCAGAAAAACAACCTTTGCTGGTCGTGTCCATCCCTTTATTGCCACAATGTACTTGTCAATGTTCAGACAGGATGTATACTCAACAATGATTGATTAGTATTAAGGGACCCAAAGTGTGCTAAGTAACCATATTCTGATCCTACCATCTGTAGCCTCAGTAGAAATCAAGATTCATCAGACCAGGCTACATTTTTCCTGTCTTCAACTGTCCAGTGTTGGTGAGCCAGTTCCTACCGCAGCCTGAGATCTCTGTTCTTGGTTGACAGGAATGGAACCTGACATGGTCTTCTGCTGTTGTAGCCGATGTACCTCAAGTGTTGACATGTTTGAGATGCAATTCTGCTCACCACAGTTGTAAAGAGTGGTTATCTGAGTTACTGTAGCCTTTCTGTCAGCTCCAACCGCTCTGGCCATTTCCTCTGACGTCCCTCATCAACAAGGCATTTCTATTTGTATAACTGCTGTTAAGTGGATGTTTTTTAGTTTTAACGCCATTCTGCGTAAACTCCAAGACTGTTGTGTGTAAAAATATTTGATGTGAACATTAACCTAACCTGTATCTGCAGGATTTTATGTGATAATTGCATGAATAAGCAGGTGTTCCATGTGCTTGGTGAGTGTAGACATACTGTAGTAAAATGCATTATGTGAGTGCAAATTAAGTGTTTACTCATTAAGGATTTAAGAATTAAGGAAACATGCAGTTAAGTATTATTGATATTCAGCATTGGTGCATATTTTAAGGCTCTCTGAGTATTCCATTTAGCATTTTGTGATTTTTAGGTTTGGCACTGTATTAAACATGTATTGATATATTGATTGTTTTCTTTTTGTATAAATATGCTTTGGACAACAATATGTTAAACATGTGGCATGTACTTGTTTGTACTGCCAACACTGCTGGACCAACACAGAGGTTTAATCTCTGGCCATGTTCTCAAGTATAGATTCAAGATGAAACATAATCATTCATCATGTATTATACATTGTATAGATTATATGCTATATGGTTTCAGAGATGGGGGCAACCCTCAGACCTCCCTGCAAACTATGAGCTGCATTTATTCTTCTGATTCCATCCACAAAATGACAAATAAAAGAAGAGCTTATGTTACTCGAGACAGCCTGAAGCGAGCTATCTGGAGCCCCTCATCCTTGTCTTCCACCCCAACCCCCATCCCATCCCATCCCCCTATCCTATCCCTTTATAGAAGCCCTGGCCAAACCTTATCATCATTGCTCCCATTTGAATAGTATTATAGACATCGCAGCCAATGGAGATGGAGATGTCATAAATAATTTTATTGATTTTTTTTTTTTTTTTTGCTAGTTGTCGTCATACATTAATATCACCAAATAACTACACAGCTTCCGTTTTAAGCATGGCTTTTGTGGAACGTGTCACAGGTTTTTTCTCCCCCCTCAATATGTCGTAACAGATTCTGGTGACGTTATCTTTCTGGTACAGCATGACTGATCCTTCTGCATCTTGTCAGGCTTCTCAGAGAAAGGCCTTTTTGACATGCACAGACACGGTGCAGCAGGATTTGACGTGGCATGATGAACAGTAGACTTTTACTGTGGGTGACCTGCTAGTCCTGCTAGGACTCTGGTATAGTGGGTGGATAGGAGTGTGTGCATGTGCACATCTGTGTGAAGATACTGTATATGCTTGAATGGGGATATGTTTGTATTTGTGCTTGTTTTTTCCTTGCAAGGACTCTGCCTGTGTGAGAATGCATTTGTCGAGCCAATGTATGTCCTGCTGAATGTGTGTATGTGTGAGTTGTGATGTTCCATACTGACAAATTCACACCTTCACAAGACAGCACCAATGTCCACACAGTTAGGCTGTTGCCCGCATTCCCCCTTCTATCCCAGCTTCTTCTCTGCAACTCCCCTGGTGTGAGTAGGTGACAAGCTCTCTGGAGGTATGAGTGTGTGTGTTTACCTTTAACACTAGTCACACACATTTTGTCAGGTGTCACTCACATGGCAGGTAGAGATTGAGCTGGGAGACAGGAATGCAGTGTGCTGCTGTGTGGAAGACTATTAGTCTGAACATATTGTATATACAGACACACGATATTTTTCAGGTTGTGTGTTCATTCAGGTGCTCAAAAAGTGAGTGTGTGTACAAGATTTTGAATAAGTCATTTTATGTACTTGCTACCAAACAACCCGAGTACACACACACACAAACACACACAAGCCAAAAAATACACTGCTTGCTACCATTGCTCTTAACAAAGACAAACAAGGAACATGGAAGTCAGCACAAAAAAAATCGGTAGGGGTCAGCATATGTCTGATCAGCATACGACACCTCACAAGACAACTGTCCCAAACAAGCAAATTGGGTCTCTCCTACAGCTTTGATGCAGTGTGTTATGCAGCTCTGTGTGTGTGTGTGTGTGTGTGTGCATGTGTTGCAGTGTACTGTACATTGTGTGTGTGTGTGTGTGTGTGTGTGTGTGTGTGTGTTCCCATCCGTGTCACGTACAATACTACACAAGTGAAGATGGGGCAGAATAGCAGGAGAGCTGTATTAGCAGATTTGGGTGTTGCCCCCAGGGTGCATACTGTAGTCTCCATAAGTAGTGACATGACAGGAACTTGGACCTGTGTTTTTGCGGGCTTCATTATACTGCAGGTCCAGGTAATGAGGTTAGAGGGATAGTCCTGAGTTTTATCTCCAACTAAGAGCTTGTTTAATTCAGTCAAGAAGCCGCTGACTCAGTTTTTATGGCTTTGAGAGAGACAAAGAAACTAGTATTAGCAATGGTAGCACAGTTAATCGGGGCTGGTTTTTCTCTGCTGCAAATTTCAACTGCTTTCTGTGGCCTACTTATAAATCTAACTCCTGTACATGACTAGGAACCTATACCAAGAGCAGGGAGCATTTTCTATTCAAAATTTCTAAAAGCTGAACTGTACTGTCATGACCTGGCTCAAAGCCATGACAAAAACGAGGAGACGTACGGTTTCCAAAGCAAAAACGAAATGATTTTATTACAAACAATATAAAAATTAGGAAATTGTCCACATAATCAAACACTAACTGAACTAACAAATAAACTAGCTAAACCAAAACACAGTGCGACGCAGTTGTGCAGCCACGCCAGGTAGATCCCATAGCAGAGCAAGGCAGAGACTGTGTGAGGAGTAGTGCCAGCTCTTATACACCTGTGGACTGGCCAGGTCCACCCAGGTGTGGCAAGCCCCACCTACGACCTGCAAGGAAAAACAAGACAACCAAACACAAAGGAGGGAACACAGAACACAACAGCAGGCCCTAGAGGCAGGTCGCCGTCACACCCCCCTCCATAAAGACCGGGTTCCTACCCCGGAACCTCAAACAACTCAGCGCTAACTGAAATCTAATAAAAATATAAATTTTTCAATTTAACCAAATCAAATCATTTATCATCACATTAAACTATTTACAAACTTACCCAAAAAAAATCACTTTACCCTTTTTACAATATGTACAAAAACCTCCCCATGCTTATTATTAATACTCCTTCCTTCACCTGCATCACCCCTTCCCACCTCAGCAACCTGGTACCTGGGAGCAATTTAAGAGGGGTAAGGGGAGAAAAACAAGTGGGACGAGGAAACAACAACATAAGAAAAACACTTGGCTATATTTACTCTACAGGCGCTCTGGACAATGCGTCTGCCACCACATTGTCAGACCCTTTTATGTGTCTAATATCAAGCCAGTGAGACTGAAGGAATAGTGACCATCTCACTAACCTTTGATTGGGACACTGTAACGAGTTCAAGAAAACAAGAGGGTTATGATCAGTGAAGACCACTACAGGTACGACACCAGATCCAAGATACACATCAAAATGCTTCAGTGCCCACACTAATGCCAATGCTTCTTTTTCGATGGTAGAATAGTTGAGTTGGTATGAGTTAAACTTTTTAGAAAAGAAGCTCACTGGTTTTTCGATACCAAACTCATCACTCTGCAACAGTACCGCCCCCACCCCCACGTGACTGGCATCAACTTGGAGAGCAAAGGGACGATCGAACCTAGGAGCAGAGAGAACAGGTGCATTACACAACAAGGATTTAACTTTTTCAAATGCCTGCTGGCAAACAGGCAACCATACAAAAGTCGCCCTTGCCTTAAGCAAATCCGTTAGTGGTGCGACTACATCAGAAAAATTTCTGCAAAAGCTCCTATAATAACCAACAAGACCTAAGAAACACATAAGCTTTCTTTTGGTTCTAGGAACAGGAAAACACGCAACTGCCTTAACTTTCTCCTCAACGGGACGGACAGTACCCTGCCCCACCACCTGACCGAGATACGTTACCGTTGCTCTGGTGAACTCACATTTTGCGAGGTTAACGGTCAGACGCGCCTCAGCCAGACGGGCAAACAATGCACGCATGTGCTCAACATGAGAAACCCACGTGTCAGAAAAGACAACCACATCGTCTAAATAGACGGTACACCCCTCCAAATCCCCCAAAACTTTTGCCATGAGCCTCTGAAATGTGGCAGGGGCATTATGCAACCCGAAAAGGCATGACATTGTAAGAATACAAACCAGTCGAAGTAATAAACGCGGATAACTCACACGCACGCTCGGACAAAGGGACCTGCCAATAACCTTTTAGGAGGTCGAACTTGCTGACATATTTGGCGTGGCCCACTTGATCGACGCAATCCTCCATGCGGGGAAGTGGAAAAGAATCAGGTTTCGTTACAGCGTTTAACTTACGAAAGTCGCTACAAAATCTGGGAGTGTTGTCAGACTTAGGCACTAAAAGACAAGGGGAAGCCCAACTGGAAGAAGAAGGTTCAGCAGTGCCATTATCAAGCATATATTTTATTTCAGCATCCAGATATTTACGTTTTTCAGGGTTCACTCGGTAAAATCTCTGCCCTGCTCTGCTATGGGACCTACCTGGCGCGGCTGCACGACTGCGCCCGCGATCCCTCGGCGCATTGTGTTTTGGTTTAGTTAGTTTATTTGTTAGTTCAGTTAGTGTTTGATTATGTGGACAATTTCCTAATTTTTATATTGTTTGTAATAAAATCATTTCGTTTTTGCTTTGGAAACCGTACATCTCCTCGTTTTTGTCATGGCCTTGAGCCAGATCATGACAGGTCTTTTGTGTGATAAAATGTTGTATGTCTAATCTATTCTGCAAATCAAAAACATAAGTGTGACTTGCCAAAATACAGTTCTGATGTGCTTCATTACAGGGTATTTTTTGTATTGCAAGTCATGTAAAGACTATTTGGCCTATTTGTACTTGATTTTCCCCATGTTGTCCCAAAAACATAAATAATGTAATGGTGATTATCTAACCTACACCTTTACACCTGACTAATTCTGCTACCTTGTGTACAATATGCCTTTGTATATTGTAGTACTGAATTATTAATAGCGCACATTTTATGTACTGTGCGCTGTGCACCAAAAACAGAAAAGATGCAAGTGATGTCACTTGAGGCAGTGTCAGTTAGGTCTGAAGACTTCCAGGTTGAAAATCTTGGAGTGGAGTTAGAGGGAAGTGAGCATACCAGACTTCTGTAGCCCCTTCCCCATCTTTGCTTGAGGCTTAATCAGCCGCTAACAGCATAAAACACCAGAATCTCTGATCGAATAGTCATCATGCAAGTTGCATTTTGGGTAACGTGAGTGTTGAGTTTACATAAGGAAGAACAGATGGTATAGAAAAGATCATATCTGGTTCTTTTTTATTTTTTTTTATTTTATGAGTCTGGCAATATTATAGAGTGCAATTCTAATCAAGTACTCTTTTTAAGAAACATTTAAGTCACAATACCAAAATATGACTTAAAATAGCTATTAAATTGAATCAGCAATCTTTTACATTGTTATAAAAATGTAGCATAACATTAACTGAGGTTATATTGTCAAGTGTTTCATTTATTTGGAGCGGCTACTCTAATACAAATGCCAGGACCAAATGAAATCACTGAAAACATGTAAAAGCAGTCAGGAAATTATTTGGAGAAAATAAAGATCTACTGGATGTCTTGCACAACACTGACTTTTACGAAGCATTGTCTTTGTCTTGATAATAAAATGTGAGTCATCATTATTGTGTGACAACATACCAATGACTGCAGCACACCAGAGGCATAGAGGTGGCACCTTATTTGTTGTTTGTGTTCTGCCTTCTGCCATAGCCACTGATCCGTCCAAAGTTAATCACTCCAAGCAGCATTACAGTTAGAGCAGTTTGGAGTCAAACATCCATCTCCTGGTCTATCTATCACTGTTTTTTCTCTATGTGGCAATATTCTCCAATTAGAGCATTATTGTAGCCTACTTCATCAAGGGCTAAAGTAATCAAGATTAATCTCAGTGAGCTGACACGCGCTGTTTGCTAAGGAACACACAGAACAATTGCTCTGGGCGAGCATCATTAGGAAATGCAATGAAATTAGGTAAACTGATTATATTTCAGAACTGGGGAGGAAAATAAAAACACAATTTGGGGAGGGCTTCAATTATGGTGGCTGCGCTTGCTTGCTTGAAAATCAGCCATTAAACCACTTTGCAGTTGTAATGCCTGGGCACAAGTTTGCTGTGTGTGTATGTATGTGCATCAGGGGTTGAAAGAGTACTGGAAAATTGTAATCAAGTAAAATAAAAATAAAATAAAATAGAAGTAAATTTTACTCAAATAGAAGTAAAAATGTACCCAAGAAAGAGTAAGTAAGTAAGTAAGTAACAAAATATTATGTGGGCATAATAATAATAATACAATAAAAAAAACTATTTGATTAAAGAACATACATATTTCCATGAAATGTCTGTGACAATGTGATTTATTCTTGACAGATAAAGTGTATATCTTCTCAAAACTTTAGTAATCAATCTCTTCCAAACATATCACAATGAAAATAAAACCACAATTAAACCACAATTAAAGTGAAAACTAAATTATTCCAACTTTATGGGCAACAGTGTGTATATGCAAAGCGCAGCTTGCATATACTGTAACTAATGTAGTCTAATGCAATAATGCAATAAATCCTACTTTTATGAAGGTTATAATGTTTTTTTAAATTGTTCTAAAAAGACAGCACATGTCCATAGACATTATTTAGCAATATTTAACTACATAATTCAAACAGCTGCCACTTATATAGAATTGACGGTAGTGTAAAGGCAGCAGAAAATGTGGAATTGTATAAACAACATAAACTACACGGCAGCTGCAGCCAACAAACACAAACAAAACACTATGTTGCTAGGCAACACAGTTGTTGATGCTCCTCTGTGCAGTGAGTTACATCAATTAGTCATTTGTTGCACACATCTGTCTAAATGTCACTCTGTGAGTCTTGTGCACTGCAAAATTCTCTATAATCTGCTCTGCATCCAACACCTCTTCTCATTAATTCTTAATGCAAAATAAAACCAGTCTCACTGCGCTCCTGCAAGTTTTCAAACACTGGGCTGAATGAGCTCTGCAGGCACAACAGGGATCCAGTATTTTAGCATTGCTACCATTGCTTGGTCACCCAACAAGGCAGGTGTGTTTGATCTGGGACACTTACAGTCTGTAATTAATTAAGGTAGATATGACATTTTCTATGCCAAAGTAATGGTAATCTAAACCATAGCTGGATAATACCATCCATAACAGTTAGATCCAGCCCAGGCACTGATGCACCCCTTGCATCCCTTGACACTTAGTGAATGTACACATTTAGAGCATGTATGAAGATGTAGATGGTGCTCCCACAGACTGTTGCAGACTCGCCAGCTCTGCTCCATCTGCTGATTTGACTCTTTTCATTTGTTGCGTTTTCACACAGCTAATCATAACTTCATCATGTGACTATTTTTTTTACTCTGTAACAGTTTCGACTTTAAATGTGAAGCAAAGTAAAATATTTTAGTTAAAAGTATTCAAGACAGGGGGAAAGTAATTATATTCAAAATCCAAAGAAATGATTTTGTTACAGTAACAAGAGTAAATGGAACTCTTCCATTCCTGGTGAGCATGTACACAGTACTTGCCTTGAAGTGGGTGTTTATGTATACATCTCTGTATTCTTGCGGATGGTATATGCATGCGTGTGTGTTTTTATTTATTTATTTGTGGATTTCTGTGTTGTTGGGAGGAAGGTTGGTGTTACTGGTGGTGGTGGAGGCAGCCCGTAACAACATACACAGGCTTCCAGCCAGCTATTGACACTAACTTGGTCTTAGCCAACGGCTGCAGCAGCCATTTTAAGCTCTGTTGTCAATTGGTATCTAATAGGGGTTAAGTGTTTTGAATTCTGTCTTTTGAGAGAAAAAAAGCCACTGAAAGGCATGTTTTAAATTAATTATGTCTCAGATGGGAACTGGAATATATGTTTTGTATACTTTGTGTTTGGTGTGTATTATCTGTTTATGTGTATGTGATTGCCAGACTGTATTTGTACATACAAGGGAAATTCTATAGGTAAAGGATGTGTGCTTTGTTTATTTATTTGCTTCTGCCTTCAATAGCTTGCTGGTGAAGTATACCAGGGCAATCTATTTATGTCATTCATGGCCACTCAGTAGTGAACAATACTCTGAAACACACACTGTGATTTGCCGGTTAGCAGTGAAACCGTTTTAAATGCTTATTAATCTTGCCTGGGGCCAAACTCTTCCTCCTCCTTCCCCAAAATGGGAAAAAGAATGAAAATACATGGAAATATGAAAAATACCTTATCTTATCACCATGTGAAGGTAATATTTTGTGATCCTTCACTGAAATAACATTCCATGAATATATTTTGAATATTCCCTTCGCCTGTGTTTGAATTGATGTACAGCAGGGCATATATGCATTCATGTCATCTGTCCCATGTCACACATCACCCACATTACAACATTTTTCCAATCAACTCTGACAAGGAGGAGACCTTCCTTTCATTTAGACTGGATGAAGGAATACAATGAAATGGCCTTATTGTTTTTATTTTACAAATGTCTCGGCCTCTCTCCCATACCTTATGTACTGTACCTGGAGATATATCAGTGGTGGGCCGTCAGGGCCAGCAAGGCCTTCTCTGCTGGCCTAACATAACCAGAAATCATCATCATCATAATTATGATAAAAGTTAATTTAATTTTTAACTTACCTTCCCTAAATATATAAAAGTATTCTTCATATTCTCTTCATGTCATATTATGCTCCTTCCAGTGTTGTTGTTTTCAGGTTAGAGTTTTTATCCAATCAGAATTCAGCTAGCTTGTTTTGCCACGCTGTATGAAATCTGCCGAGGCCTTCAGAATCAACAATGCGGGCGTCTGTGCACTGTAAGTGAACGGGCACATAGAGTTCATAGATAGTTGCGATAGCCAATCAGATCACGAGTTGTTGGCAGTAAGGCTAGCTGGCCTCACGTTGAACGTGACATGTACGCGTCCTGTGATTGGATACTCACTTGTGAGAGCCGCCAGGACTATGCAGATCAACCGAGTCGCATCAGAGCCACACCCAGGGACCGTTAGCAGAGAAATCTAATATATCTACTTGCTTTTTTAACCCACAATGGCCGAAGGAGGGCAAAAAGTCGATTTGGTTGCAGATATACTTGCAAGGCCATTTTCAAGACGGACCTTTCAAGAGAAGCTAGATCTCGTGAGACAAGGTCGGCCGACCCCCGAGCTAGCTAACCTGTCCCAGGCGGAGAAAGGGTTTGTCCGCCACTTCCAATCAAGCAACTACGAGCGGTACCCCTGGTTTACGGCTTCCGATGGGCGCTGCAAATTGTTCTGCTGGGAATGCCTTTTGTTTGCAAAGGATCGAGTTGGTGTGTGGAGCTACACTGGATTTGCGAATTGTTTAACCAAGGCAGTAACGAGACACCAAAGCACGACTGGACACTTGCAAGCTATGGTGCTTTTAAAAACATTTGGGGACACCCGAGTGGATACACAGCTCAAGAACAGGTGCGCAGGGAAACAGAGCTGCACAATGAAATGGTGAAGAAAAACAGAATATTAAACTGCGATTTTGCAATTTAGTGTACTATCTTGTTAAAGCTTGCCTATTCTTTGTGGACTTATTAAAACTTTTTGGACAGATAATTTTAAATACCCTTTTATTTTTAAGTTTTGACAGTACCACATGGAGATATGTTTTAATTGCTAATGCGGGTTTATTAATTTTTAAATGCGCCGGAAAATAGCCCGTTTTGTACACAATTGAGGTGATGCAATGCCCAGTAGTGCGTAAGTGTGTTTCTGTATACTATTTCTCCAGCCGTAGTGTCATAAATGATGGTATTATGAGAGGTATTTATTGAAGTCGGACTAAGTAGGATATCAGTGAAGGCCTAGGTGTGAAATGCACGGCCCGCCACTGAGATATATAGACACTAAGCTGAACTGATTGACATAAGTAACAATCAGAATAAAGGTACTATATATGTGCCTTCAAACTCCTGGTGTCCCTATCACACCTGATGTTTTATAAATAAGTGTGAGAGAGAACATAACCAATAGATGGATGTTTAGACATCAGATGACTCTATGACCTTTGTTTAAAAGAAATCAATTATATACTAATATATTATGTAAAGATGAAAACTGTAAGAAGAAACAATGTATCTTTGTTTCACACTGGCTTACTTGCTTTTGTTCTATCTTTAAGTTTTTTTTCTGCATTGAAAGTTAGAATATGAATGATATTCTAGCCTGACGTACTCCCCTTGGTCAGATTTTGACCTACTGATTGGCTTTCTTGCATATTGTAATGGTCCATTGACTGGGGTCAATTTTATCTTTACAGACCACACATATGGATGAGAACTCACCAGATCAATACAATAATACACACATATGCTTATGTTCTGAAAACATAATCAATATGCTCATAAAAAGCAGTACAACCTTTTGGTGCTCTGTGATCATCCCGCTTCTGATTAACCTTGTTCACATTGCACCAGTGGCCTCTGCCTATAGACCTTATGAATTATAAATGCACTTCATTATCATAGTCTCGTTGTTAAGGGATATCATACCCTGCATGTAAGTGTTTTCCGTTTGTCCTAACTGATATTATTTTCGCCCTCATTGTTTTTCCAGGTTTATCATATGTAAATTGGTACTCTTTCCTCTTCTTTTCTATCTCTTTCTTCTTTTTCCTCTTCCTTTTTGCATATTGCCAGAATTTTGAGGATGGGGCAATAGAAAAAGGAGGCAAGAAGGAGAGAATTAGTTAACAACTCTGCAAATGATTGATGGGCTAATTTCAAGCCCTGAATAAAACAGTTTCCTAAGTCTGTTGATTCTCCATTTATTAGGTAATAGAAACATTTATCAAAAAAGTCAGATTTTTTTTGCTTAAGCAATAATTGCATTTTTAAGCCCTCATTAGGCCCTCCATGCATGCATAATCCAATTGAATAAATACAGTGTTGAAGTGAAGAATTAATAGCCCTCCTATGGTAAACTGAAAGTTGGAGATTTTGCAGCTTGGCTCCTGTTAACATAGAACACTGATAAATACTTTGAGGTGTGCCTTTATAACAATAATAAGTAATAATGTTTTACACTTAATTTTTCCTTGTTGCAGTGGTCAGTCCACAAGAATACTTTTAACCGACTAAACTAACCAAAATTTAGCTTACCTATCTTAGTAGACTAGTATTAGTTTACTGTACTGTATTTAATCTAAATCAATGCTATACATAATAGCAAATAATACAATTTTACCCAACAAACATTGTCACCAATATTGATGTTGACAGTGTACTTCACCAACATCAAAAATCCATGTTCATTTTTGTCAAAAAATTATATCTGGAAAGATCTGTAGTTGTTAGATCTGTAGACTAGCTGAAAGTTAATTTTTGTTTATACTGGTGACCATGTGTCTGATATGATCATAGAGTGGAGCTTTAGCTGTGCTTTTTGTGCTGCATCTTTGAAGTAGCTGCACTATCATGTGATTGAGGGTTTTTACGTTCTGTATTGCCTGGCCAGGGACAGAGGTTTTCCATTTTATCTCCCACCAGCTTACTGTAGCTTTAGCCTTTTGCGTATATAGCCACATCAAAACAGCAGTCATGTCTTGTTACCTGGCAACGATCCCGCTAGCCGACTAAGGCTCCTGTTCCAGCAGAGAGAGCCAGTTTTAATCACCTAGCAAATTTCCAGTGCTGAAAACAGACAGGGCCTCAGCTTAATCTTGTTAGCATGATGAGGCCGTTTTCAGATATCATTGCTAATCAAATCATCCCAAAGGCCTGGGGTTTTTCAGCAGGAGACATGGTGGTAGCAGTGGTGGTGGATGCTGCAGATTGTGTGTGTGCATAGAGGGGGAAGCAGGTGTCTATATGTGTTTGCATGAATCCATGTTTGTATGCATTCACAGGGTACATGGTTGTTTAGAGGTGTGCATACCATGATGGAGAAATTCCAAAGAGGGTACAAACACAGTGATATCATAATAATTATGTTCCTCTGCATTTAGCATACCAATACAGTATACATACACTTGGAAAGACCATGTATTATGTGAACATGCACACTCATTGTCATAACCAACACTCTGCTCCCTGTCTTCATCTCCTTCGATCTTGAGCTCTCACTCCAATTTGAAAAGCTCCTCCACTTTTCCCAGAAGATAACCAACATCTTTTTTAACAGCCCAGAGCCACTCACCAGCACCCAGAGAGACTCCCCAACCCAGGACCCAGGAGAGCCTGAACAACACAGAGAAAAGGAGAACAAAGCCAACCTGCAAAGTCTTAAAAAGTTTAAACGTGTACTTTGATAGCCTCGGCCTACCTATTGTGGCAGCGCTGATCCGACCCCAGGGAGACTGACAGCACTGCAGAGAAAGGGGGAATAGAGAGCAGGAGGAGAAGAAGAAGTGGGCCACAGCAACCCCAAACTCTTCTCTTCTTCTGTTTTCCATATCTTCATGTGCACACACATACACAAGAGTCTGATATATGCCAAGCTGATGGTTTTGCTACTGTATTCCAGCACAGCAAGTGCATTGGAATAACATAGTCGAACTACTTTCTGCATTAACATATCTATCTTTTGAACAGTACAATACGTGAGAGACGAGAGCTGTGAGATACTTTACACTGAGCAAAACACAACATTTAAACATAATGGTTGCACCAAGGGATTTCCACTTGCTGTCACAAGTTGAAGTTCCTTTTACAAATCTCCCAGAGTACATTGATATTATCCACTGACATAAGCACATGCCTCATGTTTCTAACCCTTGTATTTCTTAGACATGTGAATGTAATTGCAGAGGAATATCATGAGTTTCCTGGATAAAGATCATGAGAATATTGCCCCATGTTTACAGTTTTGGCAATTTCCCATCAAAGCAGGCAGTTAGTTTACTGGTAATGGTAATGCCATAAAAATAGTTGTCATGCTGGCTGACAATCATTTTCCAAACCTGCAGTTCTCCTGGATAAAACTCATGAGGAAGAATTTGATTGTTATTAAATATTTTCCTACGTTCCAGTGACAGCCAGAAATGACACACGTTATATGCAATGATAAACAAAATTAAAAATCTTTATTATCAAATAATTTTTTTATCGTCATATAAAATAATGTGTTTATATTTTTCTTGTGTCATACTGCTTTACTTTGCTCCTTTGAGTATTCTGGAAATCACCTTCAGAACAGCAGTAAGGAATCTTGCATTATTTATATTTCAAATGAAACAAACTAGTGCTTAGCTTTGTGACTCTGATGTACTGGAAATACTCAAGAGGCACAAACAGGGTGGCTGCAGCCATGTAAATATTGCTGAATAACTGTTCAAACTGACAAGAAACTTTTCTGCAATTAGCTGACTTGTGTAAAGACTGTAGAAAAAATTCTACATTAAGAATAGATTTTTAAGTGCATAAAATTATCAATAAATCTGTTATAAATATACTATAATAAAAAATATTGTTTTGGAAATACTGATTGCTGAAAATCACTGATGAAATTTAGATGACTGATGAATACAACATAAAGTCAATGCCTTTCAATATGATCGATGTGGAGAATCATCATTTAATTTATGGTTTGTCATGAATCATCAATTAAAGAAACTCCCACACTGAGGTCTCATGACTGCTGAGGGATGACTTAACATCAAATGTGACAATTTATTGCCCATGTTGTTGCAACTTATTGCCCTCGCTAAACCTGTTGTCAGGCCTTAAATCATTGACCTTAAGTGACAGAAAACCTTGTTTGATGAGTGTCAGTGGTGACAATAAGCTTGGAGCAGTCCTTGACAGCAGTGGGGGGTGGATAGTACTAGTGTGTATGGATATAATCCCTCACATACACCCGTACGTACAAACCTCCTACTCCTCCTCCCTGTTATTAAATTTGTCTGTTGATTTTCTCTAAGGGTTTTGTGTAATTAATGGACCAGTTTAGAATGGCCAGCGAGACCCAAGTCGCCGTCACTATCCTTGTCCCTGCAGTCAGTCATGAAGGGCCACTCTAGAGGCCCACTGGGTTCCTTTCAGCAAAGGCGCCAGGCCCTGTCAGTCTCATGCCCACCCTGGGACTAGGGCCCGTCCATCAGGAACACAGTGATGGAAAGATGGAGGCAGGTTGGGACAGTATGGTTGGCTGTGGCAGTGTTCCCCTCAAGTGACTGTGATTGTGCTCATTACTGCCCATTTACATTTCATCAGCATGCTAGCTAGCCCTACACTCTTAGCACCACTGACTCATTAGCACTAAAGGGTGGGTGGGAGGTGGGGTCGCAAGGGCCTCAGGCATCCTGGATCTGAAATGCACCAGAGGGAGGTTTTAGAGAAAGAGCAGAAAGGCAGCAAAATAGAAACACATATGGAGGAAAGAAACAGAGAGAGAGAGCGAGAGAGAGAGCGAGAGAGAAACAGAGAGAGAGTGACCATCCTGCCTCTCTGATCAGATAAAACGGAGAGAAGAGGAGGAGCGATTTAAATTAATATGTAACGTCCAGTGCTGTTTCTGGCCCTGCCTTTTCCTCGATAAGCAAGAGCAGGAGAGTCGCTGCATTTACAAATAAACAAATAATTTGGTAACTCTTTGTGCTCATCTCATGATGTCATTCTCAGAATGTATCTCCAAATTTAGTGAATTTAAATTTTACAGATAAATTAAGTCTTTTTTGTAGGTTGTGAAAATACTTCTAATCATTAACCCAAATAAACCATTTAACAATCTACTGGATTTTCTGAAAAGTTCACCGTCTCAAAGCTGAAAACATGTAGTGGGGAATGTGTGGGGCCTCCTCCAGGAAATGTGTGAAACACACAGGTGACATTTCAAAATATAATGGAATATAATGCAGTAAGGTTTTCAAATTCAAATGTCCCACACTGTCAACAAATCACATGCTGCCATTCTTTTGACTGTCTTTGGAGAGCTGCTGGATTAGCTTGTCTGCTGCTACTTTTGCTGGCTAGCAATCATTTATGGATAGGCAACATTACCTTAAGATTAGTTATCAAATCAACAAACAACACTTCTAAAAGTAAACTCAAAAACATTTGGCTCACAACCTGGCTTTTACACTTTTCACATCATTGGACCTCTTCCTCCTTTTCCCTCTTCCTCCATGGTTGTCAGCTTGCCTGCATGTGCCAGAGGAGGAGATGCTGTGCTGCTGCTGACTGAATTTACAATAGTGTGTGTGTGTGTGGTGGGGCTAATTATATTTGCCACAAAAGATTCAAAATATTCAGTGGTGATGAGCTCATAATTCATATTCATATTTTGGGAGTATAAAATAACAGTGCTGAAGAGAAAAGGCCCATCCCTGTCAGAGGCATTGTTGCGTCAGTAGCCTACCGGTATAGCATTTTTTATTAAGTGGGAACAATGCGCATGTTCTAAATACTGAGAGAGATGTATCCCCTCCATCCCACCAAAATCTATGCTTGTGCACTGAACTCATTGGCATGTTCATGAAATCCGTTTAAGATGACTTTTGCTTTGTGACATAGTGCGTTATCATGCTGGAAACTAGAAGATGGGTGAATTGTGGCAATAAAAGGATGAACATGATTCAGCAACAATAATAATTACATTAGTCCACTTCCTTTGGCTGAGGTGTTGTATAGCCTGATGGCAGTGGAAATAAGGATCTCCTGAACCTCTCTGTTCTGTAGCGCAGTGAGATGAGACATTTGCTGCACCTGTATTCTCTGTCCTGCCAGAATGTTGTTGAGAGGATGGTTGGTATTGTCTAAGATGGCCTCCATCTTACATTTGCTGCATCTCTCCAGAAACAGTTCTGA
This sequence comes from Seriola dumerili, assembly GCF_002260705.1. Classification (NCBI taxonomy): domain Eukaryota; kingdom Metazoa; phylum Chordata; class Actinopteri; order Carangiformes; family Carangidae; genus Seriola; species Seriola dumerili. The sequence continues at coordinate 2,632,672 of NW_019175077.1, forward strand.
CTGATTCCAGACTATCAAGCACAGACCCAGCCTTTTTGACCGGTTTTTCAGTCTCTTTGTGTTCATGTCGGACATGCTGCCGCCCCAGCAGACTGCAGCATAAAAGAATACACTTGCCACTACTGACTGATAAAACATGTGCAACATGTGTTCTGGGACCAGTCCACTTTACTGTCCAGGTGTAAGTAAGGTACGAGTGTGCACCACCTCAATGTCCTTCCCTCGTATGTGGACTGGCTGAAAGGTGGGCCTAAACCTCCGAAAGTCAGTGACCATCTCCTTGGTCTTGGAGGTGTTCAGAAGGGGGCAGTTCTTGTAGCTCCTGCCCGTTCCTGATATGCACCACAATAGCTGTGTCATCCAAGTATTTCTTGATGTGGCAAGATTTAGAGTTGTATTTAAAGTCCGCCGCATACAAGGTGAACAGGAACTGAGCCAGAACAGTCCCCTGTGGAGCCACAGTGCTGCTCATCACTGTCCCTGGGACGCAGTTACCGAGGCTGACATACTGTGGTCATCTTGTCAGGTAATCCACAATCCAGAATATGAAGCAGGGATCCACCCCCATCCCTTCTAGCTTGTCTGTAAGAATGGGGGGTTGGATGGTGTTAAATACACTTGAAAAATCAAAGAACATAATCCTCATGTAAATACCTGGCTCATCCAAGTAAGAATGGGCTCGGTGGAGCATGTAAAGGATGGCATCATCCACTCCAATATCTTCTTCATAGGCGAGCTGTAGGAGGTCTAGTGCATGTTCAACCAACCTGTGGCCTCAGAAAGTGGAGAAGTAGCCACTCCTTCATGATGTGTGATGTGAGGGCCACCGGTCGTAGTCATTTATCACAGCCGGTCGCCCTACTTTAGGTACCGGTACAAGACATGATGTTTTCCACAGGACTAGGACTCTCTCTGTTTGTAGACTTTAGTTAAAGATCCTCTGGAGAGGCTCAGCCAGCTGGGCTGCACAGTCCTTTAACATTCTCGGACACACACCATCCGTGCCTGTTACTTTTCCAGGACGCAGCCTCTTGAGCTCCCCCCTCGCCTCTTCCACTGTAAAGGACAGGAGATTTGACCCCAGTGTGGAGGGAGTTGCAGCTACCAAATTGTGATCCGCGTGCTTCAACAGAAACTGAGATTCATCAGACCAGACTATGTTTTCCCAGTCTTCAACTGTCCAGTGTTGGTGAGCCTGTGTCTACTGCAGCCTCAGATTTCTGTTCTTGGCTGACAGAAACCCAATGTGGTCTTTTGCTGTTGTAGCCCATCCGCCTCAAGGTTTGACATGTTGTGCTTTTCGCACACAACAGTTGTAAAGATTGGTTATGTGAGTTACTGTAACCTTCTCTCAACCTGAACCAGTCAGGCCTGACCTCTTCATTAACAAGGTATTTCCCTCCATAGAACTGTACTGCATTTTTTTGTTTTACACACCATTTTGAGTAAACTCTAGAGATCACAGTGTGTGGAAATGTCAGAAGATCAGCTGCTTCAGAAATACTCTAACCAGTCCACCTGGCCCCATAATGCCACTGAGATCACCCCCCCCAAAAAAACATGTGTGTTTGTTTGATGTGAACATTAACTGTAGTATCTGTATCTGCATGATTTTATGCATTGCACTTGTGCAACATGGTTGTCTGTCTGTATAACCTGGATAAACATGCACACCTTAATGAACAGGTGTATGAAATGTGCATCCAGCCCAACTTTTGGCTTTCTCACTGTGTTGTCAATACAATACAATACAATTTACTTTTGTCTCATCACACCCTGTTCATTCATGTTGCAGAGGGTAAAGTGTCACCCCATTTGCATTAGATTTTAAACAACAAATTATAGATGTCAAAGAATGTAAGAAATCTATACATTTTAAACCACTGACATTCAAGGGTTAGGGTTTAAATAAAAATATGCAAAAAAAAAAAAAAATTGAGTTAGTGGAAGTAACATGCAAATTATGATGCAAAACATCAAACAAAAAGATTCAATTAGAAATATAGCACCTTATAGTGATTCAAGTCTCTAAGTGATTTAGATTTCATAATTTCATCATTACACATACAAAAAAGAGGAACAATGAATATACAAAATGTGTTCACCAAGAAGTGGAGACTTGACCTCTCTTTCAGTGTCCAGTCCCACCAAAGACTTCACTTGGTGATGAGGTGGGTGAGGGTGGGTGGGGATCAGAAATTCCTCTTGACTATCAAAGTTCAGACAACAAAGAAAGAGAGTGAGTGAGAAAGAGAGAGACACAGTGACAGTAGATGATGGGGTGGGGGTCAGAGAGAGAGAGAGAGAAAACGTGATTGAGATTAAATACGATATGTCTGCCCTCTTCTGGTTACCACTGCCATCATCCACAATGACAGTCCCCACTTTTTTTTTTTGGGGGGGGGGGGGTTGCAAAAGACAGATGGGGTAAGTGTATAGGAGGAAGAGGTAAAAGGAAGAGGCAAAGGAAAGAAGGCATAGAAAAGAACTTACCGTACTTGTCCACCAGAGTCAGGTGTTTAAAAAATAGATTTTTTCAATAAATAATACTAAAATCACAATGAGCCAATTCTCATTACTATCTGCTATCCCATGGAACCCCCTTCAGAACAATTAAAGTTGTTTGTTTATGCTCTGGCTATTATCCTACTCCCTTGTCATATCAATGAGGAAATTCTAATTTCATATTATGTACCTCATTTACTATTAATATTAATACAATATCATGTGGAATTACATTTTCAAGTGACTAAAAACTCCATGATATTTAAAATGTAATTAAACACTACTGCCATATCCTGCTATTTTCATGATTATTAAAACCTATGGTTTGATTATGAGGAAACCAAAAAATAGCAAAATGGAAATGTTTTGCCCCTGTTTCTTGACTGACAGGATTCTTTCTAATCTCATTAGCAACACGAAATTGACTGCAAATGATGATTGCACATTCCTAATATCACTAATTTATATAGCACACCAGGTACTTCTCCAGCACCCGGTGTGTATTTGTTCGCCATAATTGCCACAGCTCTGACAAAAGGAAAAGTAGGTGAATGATACATAAACTGGGTGTGTATGTGAATATTTATCTCTGTGTGTGGAGAGGTTCATAGTTTGCATGTGCATGTGCATGTGCATGTGCGTGTATGTGTGTTTGTGCAGGAGTGGCTCATGAGCATATATATTCGTGTTTGTGTGATTGATATGAGTACATATACTGGGGCTTATGCATAAATGTCTGTGTGTGTGTTCTCATGGGACCCAACTGTGCCGCTAGCTGCTATTGGGGCAGGTGTGTAGCCAACAGGCAGGAATGATGCCTAGTTAGCCAACTCAAAGGTGAGAGGTTTAGTCTTAGAAGAGCTAGTTATTGGTGGGCTGGATTAAGCTATTTATGTCAATAGCAGAGGAGGCTTTATTTTTCAGTGCTGGTTCTGTGCTGGTGGAGGATTTGTTTGGAAAAATTCAAAAATTGGTCCCATTGAGGTACTAGACTATCCTCCTCTAAATAAAAAGCCCATAGGTCGTCTATGAAACAGCGTATAATCACACATAATTACATTTTATTGTTAGGCAACCTCTTGCAGCCATAGTAATTATGACAGGAGCAAAGGAGGAAGTCAGGTGACATTATATGTAGAGTGACAAAGTCCATATTAGAAAGACAAAAGGTTAATATAGAAGACCACTGTTTATTTTGTGAAACAAGTCAACATTGTTTTTTTCAAAGGTCCTCTAACCTTAAGGAAGTGCTTAAGTGAAACAGACTGACAAACAGACGTGCTGGTTTGTTTTGTCAACTCTTGAATGAACTTGCTATATTGTTTTCATTTTATGCCATTTCAGTGTAATGTGTCCTTGGCCACTGTAAAAGAGATGTAAATCCCATTGTGAAATATGGGTGAATAAACACTGAATACGAATGGAAAAGTGAAAATATTGATTTGGCTCGGGGTTTATTTCGGAGAGTACAGTTACATATTTGATGTGATAGCGAGTTGCTGTGCCAGGGAGTACCAGTGGGTCTGTGTTTGTGTTGGTCTGTGGTTTACTATGCTTTTGATGAGATGCCAGTCTGTGTGTAAGTGTGCCAGCAAGTAAGTGCATCCACCTGATTTTGTGTTTATCTGTCTGTTTGCGTGTTCATACATGCACTATATATGTCTGGTTGATTGAACATGTGCGTGCTCACCTTTGTGCATGCATTTGTGCTTGCCTGCCTCTCTGTATGTGTGTGTGTAGGCGTGAGTTTGTGTGTGCATGTGTGTGTGTATGTGTTCCCCAGGGCTTTCGGGGTAAGCCTTCGCGGCCTTGTGCTCCTCAACCGACTATGTGTCTGGGAGCATGGCTGTAGGGTGGGCCTCCACCACGGGGACCCTGGGACCAATGGGGGACAATCACTTCTGGCTCATAGCTGCAAGGAAGGAGACAGACAGATAGTGCATGGATGAAAAGAGTAAAAAAAAGAGCATGAATTTTGTTTGCTCTACTTACCTTTTTTCCCTCCTCTTCATCCTTTTTCCTAATCCCCACTTCCTCTCTTTAAGGGCCAGCAAGGAGTCACAAGATATCACATTTCACAAGATTGTGTTTTATGTATATGTGTTTCTTATTGTGTGTGCATTTTAAAGGAATCTTCTGTCAACACTTCCTCATCTGCCTGGTCACATGATCTGGATCTGTCACATAGCATGGCATGCTTTTTCATGTGAAAGAACTCTGAAAGGATAAACCTTACCTTCCAAAAAAAAAAAAAACTAAATGTGTCATTTGACAGGAGACTATAATATAATTAATATATATAATTAATGCACTATATGGACATTTTGTTTTGCCAAGTTCTCCATTTGACCTTATATTTAATAGTAGTTTCTTTGTTGTTCTTTATAAACAAATAATTTACAGGCAGTTGTTTTTTACTGTCTGGCATGAGAAATGACTGCTGTTGATAATGATGTTCTATGCAAAAAATGTAATAGTGCTGGTTAATCAGAGTGTTTTCTTTTCTATTAGCTTTGTTTACTCAGTCTGCAGAAACTTGAGGGCCTAGTTTCATCTCAATAACAAAAGATCAGATATTTGTTGCTGAAATCCACAATGGAAGCCAATGACAAACTATGCTAATCTGCGGGGATCTTCTTATTCTGATGAGAGGAGCCATGTCAGTGATAGGCCTGTAGGTTAGAAATTGATCTGAACAAACATTTTGACAAAAACGTGTTGTGTAAGATGAAGAGGTAATAATGTAAATGATTGCAACAAGGCTGTAAAACAGTTGTGTTGAATGATGTAGATGTAGAAAGATTGCACTGCATTAGACAAACTGTCATAATCTAAAAGATGACTTTCATCTGTCATCTGACTCTTTGACACATGACAGACTCAACCACACACTCATTAATTCTTCATTATGCTGCACCCTGCTGCCTTCACAATGGATTCCAAATCTCAGCTGGTGACTTCAACTTACCTGCTCCCTTCAGTCAGTGACAACAACAGTAGATTTCACCTCTGACCTCTAGGTTCTCTTGACAGGTGTCACGCACATCAACCCTGAGTAGAGTACAACTTCTTGCACAGTTCTGTTTCTTTTGATACCAGATAAGTTCCAAAGTTACAGCTGGGGTTCAAAGACATGCTCTGATATTGCACGTCTGGAAAAATGCAATGGCACTACATTTAGAAGTCTTTAAGCCTGAATAAACATTAGCAAACTGTTAACAACCTTAATGCTAGTGTGATTGGATGGTTAGCCTGGCTTGGTCCAAAAGTAACAAATTCCTCCTGCCACCAAGTGTAGAAACTAAAATCTGTACACTTGTGCAAGGTAATACCTATGCTGATTTGAATTACATCAGTGTAGTTTACTTATTTCTCACTGTCCCGTGGATTTAACTCATCTAATGTGAGTAATGTACTCTTTTTGCCTGAAGGAGGTATAAAACTAAGTTCATGTGAATAAACTGGACTTTTAACTTTCTGTTCCTGGAGTGATGTGATTAAATGCTAATTTGATATGGTCATGACCATGCGCACGGCAATGTGTGTTGTGCCACTAAACATTGGATTCTAACTCGCACACATAAAAAAACAGTTATTGTGTGTGAGAGAGATCAAATTATTTGTACAAAGTTATACTGTAAGATAGTGGTGTGTAGCAAAGCTGTAGCAATAATTCTGATTATTTTTCTTCAGTAATTCTTCTGAGCAATAATTTGACTCACATGTGTTTTATTCAGTTTAAATTTTTCATTTTAAATTGTAACAGAGCCAAAATTAAAATATTGTAGCATATTTGGGATTAGTGGGTGGGGTTGCCCAGCATGCTCTGGGGTAATGTGTTTGCAGGCATAAATTGAGTGGATTGTGTTCTGGATGTTAACTGTGCATGGTGACTGCTATTACTGTTCTTGACAGTTACTCTAGATTGTTTCTAGTAACTTTAAGTCCCTTTTAGGAAAAAAAAAAGTTTAACCATGGGTGAAGTGAGTTAATAAAAATCACTTTATAGACATTAGCAAGTGACTTAATTTGTTGGTCATTCCCATTTGTTTAAACATCCACCAGTCTTTACTTTAAATGCTCAAAATAGTATATTCTTAAACATAAAAATAATCCTGTGAACCTAACATTGTTTGCTGTGCTTACAGGGATTGATCCAAGGCAATTAGTTTCCTAAACTCTACTGAGTAAACACAACTTTTCACACATCAGACTGACTTGATTTACTTAAGTTGCTACCATTTAAGAGCAAGTTAACCTTAGTTGCAATTTTTAAGTTGCAACAACTTCATAAAATGAAGTACACAATTACATTTTAAGTAAACTTAACACATGGATATGAAACTTAAAACTAATAGTTATATTTACTTTAGTTTTTTCAAGGCAATTGGCTTCCTAGATTAGCAGTAAGTAAGATCAACTTGTCACATTTGACAGTGTAGTTTTGGACTTGCAACCTCACAGTGAAGTGAAGGCTCCAGGAATTCACTGCATTAAATTTTTGTTCAGATGAAATAATGACAAATAACTTTAGAGATGCTAGTAGGCAGATTTTTTTTGCTCTCAAACAGAGCCAGGCTAGCTGTTTCCCCCTGTTTTCAGTCTTATGGTGGGCTAAGCTAATGGCTAGGGGCTGTAGCCTTATCTTTAATAGACAGGTATGAGATATGAGGGTGGGATCGATCCCCTAACTCTTAGCAAGCAAGTGAAAATAAGAATAAAAATGAACATTTCAAAGATTGCTTTAAAAAAATAAGGATAAATATCATAGAGATTTATTAGACATACATGTATGAATATGACCAGTATCAACCTAAAATACTTACCGCTGCAGTTTTCTAAGTGGCACAGCAAGAGATCCTCCATGATCTGTCTTGTCAGGGAGAGAGGGATGAGAGGCTGGAGCGAGTTAGTGTGTGCATGCATGCATGTGAGTGGATTGGAGTGTGGTGTGGTGGTGTTTGCTTGTCAAATGGAAATATTCATAAAACAAAAAGGTGTGTCATGTACCATAATGGCGACCACTCATCTGCTTTTGAATGGTACACTGTAAAACATAAAGGAATTTAGTGGAATCAACTAATCTTTTCTCGATAACTTAATGTAAACATGTAAGTTTTGTTTAATTTAGGTTAATTCAACTTCAACATGAGTTGTTCTAAATTGATGTCTTTCACTCATCTCATTAAATCTCAAGTTTTGAAAGAAACAAAGCTAGGATAAAAACAGACTTCCCAGCATGTATTGTTTGAGAGTTAAAAATCCCCAGAAAAAACTCCTTTTTGTAGTTTCAAGTAGACCAAATTTGTAAACTTGCTGTGTGTCATGGTTGTTTCTTTTCATAATAAAGAAAGCAATGGTAACCATGAAGGTTGGTATTGAATTCAGTCCCTACCTCACTCTAATTTAACAAAGTGACTGTGAACAGCTAGCCTTGCCTGTTGTTTTTATACTGACACAAAGTGGTTTCAGCAGCTGTAAGTTTTTTCTTGTCAAATGAGGAATTAACCCATTATAAGATATAAAAGGAAAGCAAATCTCTCTGTAATAATCCATGCGAATAAACTTTAAAATTCAGTTAAAACAATATTGAATTAACTATTTTACCTAAGTTCAGTTTTGAAGGCAGAGGGGGAACGAACATATGTTTTTAAGAGACTTATTTAATGATTTATAGTGTACAAAAGAGATAACAGTAACAGAAACCAGCAGAAGAAGAGAGAGAGGGGGGAATGATCAAAAGGATTGCAGCAACAATGATAAGGCCTCTGACTGGATGGACACTGTCTCCATCCAGTTTGCTCTCATCAGTGTCATTTCTCCCCTGACAGACACACTGTGGCAAGCAGAAGGTAGATGACTTACACTTATACACCCGTCTGTCCACACCTACACACACACACACGCACGCACGCACGCACGCACGCACGCACGCACGCACGCACGCACGCACGCACGCACGCACATTTTTACATCACCCAAACACCTTTCTGCATAAAGACAAAGCTAACACAAAACTAATAATGGCTGAAATTCATTTTCCATTTTGCTTGGTATATATTTTGTTTCTTTCTGTGTTGATTATAGTAATTTATTTGATTGATCTGTCACACAAATCAGGTAGTCTACAATGTAACAGTACAGTAAATCCTGCATCATATGCAGTTAGTTACAAACTATATTTAAAAAATCTTTCCATTGACCTACTTCATCTATCTCTGAATTCTGAAGCATGCACGAAAAAGACAACAACCCTTTTTTGTACAGACAGGATGGTAGTAATCAGACCCTGTCTGTTGTGATGACAAAACACAGTATCATGTTTCTCTCTTTCACCTGCTCCTCAGATCCATGTCAGTAGGAGCAAATTCTGGAAAACCCCGTCACAGATCCCTTATACTGTCATGGATACCTGTGGCCACATCCTTATCCTCTATTACAGAGAGGCGCTGCCACATTGCCACTGTCACGCATACTTCACAAGTGAAAGCAATGGTATGGGTTTGGAGAAAAAGTCCCTGTATTGCGAATCATAAAAGACTGTTTAAACGGTATACTTAAACTGGCAGTCTAGAAGTAAGCAATGCCTTAAGTATTCTTACATTTATTCAGTGTTTCATTAAATTAGCATGTACAATATCACTATATGGCATTTTATAGTATGTGAATAACACCTTGAAAGAATAGAACTGAATGTTTGTGAATCACCTGACAGTTCATGTCCTAAACATCGTGTGTTGAATATTACTTTGTGTCTCTCTAAATCTCTAAATCTTATTTTATTGTAATTGAAAAATTTGAGACTTGCTATCATGTGGTTGGGCATATGGTAAAGTGCACTTGATTAATTTTAGGTGTAAGTAAGAATGATATGTATGTATGTATAGGTATATGTGACTTTGAACCGTGGGATTAATTTAGCAAATAAAAAGCATACAGCCGCTGCCTTCTCAATTACTATCATGCCACAGAAAAATAACAAAATTATTCCAACTTTATGGGAGACAGTATATATGATCCAGGAAGGGCAGTAAATAATACATACATAATTTGAAGCTTATCAAGTATCAAAATATATCAAGCTGATACAGGATTTTACGAATCTGTTGACCACTCATTTTATCATGAAGTAATATACAGCCTTACTATTTCTCCATTATAATTTTTGCGGTAAAATTACATTTGCAGTGGCTAGACACTACATTGCTTTACAGACACTGTCTGCAAACAAAGTCTTCACCTATATTGGAAATCAGCCGGAGATTTTTTTCAGAGAAGAAAATCCACACATTGGATGCTCAGAGCAACAAATGTAAAATCCTTCAAAACACTTCATCACTATTGTGTTTTAGTGATATGTTGTAGACTGTTCATGGTATAAACCCAACCTGCTTAGATACAGGCTGTTTAAGTTCAACAGCTTTTCAAGAGGAGATTTTCCAGTTCTGGGAGAAACTGCCAATGAAGCATGGTCCCATAATGAAGTGCTGTTTAGCATTACCCATTCATAGCTTCAAGTGGGAAGTATAATATCCCACGGGCCGCTTTCACTCTTAAACCACGATAATGGCATTTTCATTTAACCCCTTAATATATGTTAATCCAGGGATGTCAATGGGTTCTCTTAACACTCATGCAGAGGCCGTCGGAGGCCGAGAGGCCAGAGGGGAGTGAGCCGTAGACAGACAAAGGCTGGTTTGAGAGAGGGCCCTGATATTTGATTTAATAAGAGAGCCTTCCTTAAAACAAAGGTACATTGTTGGCTCTTGGCTCTGTGTACTATGTTTGATGTGTGTGTGTGTGTGTGTGTGTGCATGATGAAGAGGGGTTTGCATGTATGACTGCATGTGTGAGCCTGTGTGTGTGTGAGAGAGTCTGTGAGCTTTGTCCACCCATTTGATGGTCTACCCAGGCCCTCTGTTTGTTTCACTTGGCTGCCAGTTTGGGATAGTGTATGCCTCAAACGACCAGCAGAAGGGTTTAAAGATAGGGTGGGGAGAAGGAAAGTGATGAATATTAAGGGCCCATTGAAATGAAAATCCCAGCAGCCCCTGGAGACCTCTGGAGACCAGAGCTTGGAAGTCATTGCCGAAGGGATCTCCATCTGCTTGTACCTTTAGCTTCTCTATCTATCCATCTATCCATATATCTATCTATCTATCTATCTATCTATCTATCTATCTATCTATCTATCCTTTTTCTCCAATGTGCTATATTTGCATGAGCGAGATGGCAGAGGTTGTTTCCATGTCTGCAGCTATACACAAATAAACATGGTGCTAGGTATGTGTATGGGTGTGGGTGAGTATATGTGTTTACTGTAGTATATGTCTCCTAGAGGCCTGAATGGTGCCTAGCTTTGACAGAGGCAACCCACAAATCAGTAGGACCTGGGGGCATGCCAGATCTACTGACGGGGGAGTGAGACATATTTACTGAGACCAAATCAGCCTCAATCTGGCCTCAGAGAGCCGTGTACACCACTGACCAACAGTCAACCCACCCACAAAGAAAGGTTCTGTGTGTTCGTGTGTGAGATTTGTCTGTAGATGCTCACCCCTCAGATTTGTATTAGGCCTATCGTAACTTTTTAAAGTAATTTACTGCATAGTTAGATTCAATTACAAACAGATGATGGTAGTGTTAATGGGAAAGGTTTTTTTTAATCAAACCAAACCTACCTAAGAGTATATTCAGGATTTCCCCCAATTTCTGAACACTTGCAATAATACCTGCTTTCTCTTTACAGTGTGGAGGTGTTTGCAAGAGCAGCATGGTTGCTTTTTTGTTTCTCCTCCCCAAAAGCAGTGGAACCATTTGGAAGAAGGCAGATATGATATGTGTAGACCTACAGATTGAGTTGTAAAGGATAAATTTTGCTTTCACAAGAAAATGGAAGGATAGATGTGTGTGGAAAGACATACTGTGCAAGCTTATTGTACAAGTACTGGTATGACTGCCAAGTGAACAGGTGCTGCAGTTTCTGTCCAGCTGTTTTTGAGGTTTTCTTGGCAGCAAAGTATCGATCTATCACATGAAAACAATAAGCCCATATACTTAGAAGTCCTTTGCGTCTTCTTATTTGATGGCAAAATTCAGTATTTGCTTTCGAAGATCTCATCACAGACTTAGTTTTACATAAAATTAAATGAAATCCTTAATTTCCTCAATTCACAACATGTGTGCGAGACATGATTTAGAGTTGTGCCTGTTTAGCAAAGGCTTTATACATGTCTGGTTTTCATTTATTGTAAACATTTTGAAGGAGAATGTAGAATATAAATGCTTGATTTAAAAAGTGTAACACGGTCTTTTTTAGAAACATAATTTTCATACAGGCTGAATCTTTTTAGGTGAAAACTGGATACCATTATGAATACACAAATTAGTGAAGAAAATGAGATAACAGGCCCTTGAATAAGATTAAAGATTATCTATCTAGGAAGGAAAATAGACTCACATTTGGTTTCTTGGAAAAATAGAACATTTAAAAAAAATGGTGCCCTGAGTGAACATTATTGTTTCAGTACTTTGATAGCGAGAGATCATTTGACATGTAGGCATTACCACTCTGATACTAAAGAGTATAGCATAACTCATAACATGGCAGATCCAGTTTGTCGTTTCAGTTGGGTGTCAGTGGTCTTCAATGTGGCAGGGGGTATGTGGCAAATGTGAAGTTCCTTGTGTTTGTCTGATACCTCTCTGCCAGACACAGGGCATCCCAGGTCACCGCTACTCCACAACCAATCTGTGTCATCACCACTACATTCACCCACTTTCCTGACATGTTACACCCCTCCAATCCATCCTCCCACTGCCTTCTTCCCCTTCTTCTCCTTACTTCCTTTGCTCTTTAAATCCCCCTCACTTTCTCCTTTCATCCATTCTATCCCACTCTTCTATCCTATCCTCCTCCTACCCCTGCTTTATTTTTTGTTACCCACTCACTCCAATTCACAATTTTATTCTCCTTTTTATTCATTCTTCTTCCTGTCCTCATTACTCTCCCCTCTCCCCCTCTACGCTGCAAACACACACACACACACACACACACATTTTCCAGTGCTCTCCTCACATCAGAAAGTGTTGGATTTTGACATCTGCCTGCAGGAGCAGTGACCTATGAAGTAATTAGAGGAGGAATCTCGCCTTCTCTTCCTCCCTCCCCTCCATCTTCTCTGCTCTCTGTCTGCTCTGAGCTGGAGATCATATAAAAAGCTGGTTATGTTTACTCCCTGATCCATCTAATTTCTGTAACGAGGGCCAAGCCAGTCTCATCTCCTTACTGCGCCACGCTTAAGCCAAGGCGTTGGGCTAGAGAGGCGCCCCAGGCCCTGAGGAAGTGTGGAGCTTCAACCACACTGTTCAGCAGTGGAGACGAGACTGGGACCTAACCGGATTAACTCCCAACCAGCACAGGTGGAGGGACCCTGCTTCAAACACACACACACACACACACGCACGCACGCACACAGAGCAAGATGCAACTTTACACCATTTAATGTATCATCAAAAAAAGTGCTGGAATGAGACATCTGAGTGTGTGTATTTGTTTGTGTGGGTGTTGTGTGTGTGCAGCAGTGAAAATAAATAAAAAATACAAACTTGAGCTGCTGCAATATGAAATGAGAGAACACAATTATGAATTGCTCCGGAGCTTACGGCCACTCCGGTGATAATTCTCAAGTGCTCTGGTATCAAATTGCTAGAGCATAGAAACCACCCCCTCTACCCACCCCCACAATTGAAAATATTTGCCCCTGGATTGCAAATGTAATACGTAGGGTAAGGGTTGATGTATTAATGCAACAAAGTGAAGTCTGAAGGCCATTCCAAAACATGACAGGCTGGGATGTCAAATGTTTTGCCCAGCATCATGGAATGTTTTTCCATGCCCTAATTTACAGATGATTACAGAAAAGTCTTGAGGGATTTTTCTGGTTACTTTGTGTCACTGTGGCTGATAAAAATGATTCAGTTTGGCTCATACGTTATTGTCTTTGAACAGTAGAGTGCACAGTGTTTATCTTTGTCAGAAATGGTAATAAAAATATATTATTGCTTTATTGATTTACTTTAGTATATACAATGTTTTTGGTATAGAGTGGTAAAGTTAAACCAGATTTTGCTTCAGTACCAAGAAAACATAATTCTAAATCACAATGACATTTGCAATGATGCAAATTAATATTATAACCCCTTTAACATAATCCTGTTCAACAAGCATGTTGTGGTTTTTCACAGAGGGATGGTGATATTAAAAAATTACAGAAATGTTTCTGTTTTACTGGACTTTAATGAACACAATTTCCCACAATCTCCAGACCATCACAGGACAAAGGTCACCAGTTTGGCAGATTGAAGCCAGATGTACGGTGGTCCTGAGAGCTCAATGCACTGCAACTTAAGAAAACACATCAAATAGACAAAACACAAACAAATTCAGAAAACATCTTCATCTATCTGACAACACATGTGCTGCAAATTTTCACAACACAACCAAATATACAAACGCGCTGAAAATACTCACTACACAACGGTAGTGTGTAAAAAGTGATGAACCTGGCTGGAACCCATTTGTTGATTAATGCCCCATTGTGAAATTTATAGTTAAAAGTATTGAACCCAGCCGGGTTCATCACCTTTTTTAAAGCTATTTTCGTCTGTAATTTCGATAGTGACAGTGAGAGAGAGACAGGAAAGTTAGGGAGACAGAGAAAGAAAGGAAATGATACAGCAAAGGACCATGGGTTGGACTCAAACCCAGGCCACTGCAGTTAGGACTATGTTTTAATGGTACATGCTCTACCAGGTGGGCCACTGGTGCGCCCCTCATCACTCTTTCGTGTCCGCTGTCGACACCTCTGTTTTATTATGAGTATTTGCAGCACATGTGTTGTCAAATTGATGAAGATGTTTTGTGAATTTTGTTTTGTTTTGTCTATTTACATGTGTTTCCTTAAGTTGCAGTGCGTTGAGTTCTCAGGGCCACTATACAGATAAGTGATGAGTCGCCAAAAACCTCCAGTCTGAGGTTTAGTGTCTACAATGTTTTTAGACAGCAGCAGAGAGTGCATTTACGTAGGTGGAATGATTACATTAGAACAGAGCATGAGTAGATATCATGGATAAGAGACACCGACAGGTATGATGATGTTTTATGCACATTGCCACATTGGAAAGATTTCATGGGAGCTTGTCGTATTTTTCTTGTATGCTAAAAAATCAACAGTTGCTGAACCTCCTAATGTATGGAGGGTAAAATGGGAAGCTATATGACATTTGAAAAAAAAAAAAAAAAAAAAAAAAAAACACATTCTCCTTCTTACAATGAAAAGTTTGATTCATAAGCAGGTTAAGAGTCTGGGTGTCATCTTCGACAGCTCACTTTCTTTCCACTCCCACATTAATAACATCACTCGGTCTGCATATTTCCATCTACGCAACATTAATCGTCTCCGCCCCTCTCTCACCCCTCACACCACTGCCATTCTAGTTCACACCCTCATCACCTCGCGTATTGATTGTTGTAATTCACTCCTCTTCGGTGTCCCCCACAAATTCCTCCATAAGCTCCAACTGGTCCAAAACTCTGCAGCCTGTATCATCACCCGAACCCCCTCCTTTCACCACATCACCCCCGTCCTCCAGCAGCTCCACTGGCTCCCAGTCAAATTCCGTATCACGTTCAAAATCCTTCTCTATACATGCAAAGCCAATCCAGCCAGTCAATCTGCATATTCGCTGTAATTTCATTGTTTTCTTTTTAACTGTCTGTTGTTTTTATTATTTTTATTGTGTTTTTAATCTTCTGTAAAGTGTCCTTGAGTGCTGTGAAAGGTGCTAATGTATTATTATTATTATCATTATTATTATTATTATTATTATTAATAAACAATTACATGCACGTTCAGTTAAGATTTTGCAGCTACAGCTTTACATGGTCTCCTTTGAGCAGTAGTTTATGGTAACTGCTCTAACCCAATGTTAGCAAGCTTTAGGTACAGATTGGTACATTTTAACATTTGAATTTATCCTGAAATTATCACTTTTAGCTTTTGTGGCTGCTGTTCCACATAAATTATACAGCCTTGCTTTAAATCCTAATAGCAAGTACTAATAAAGGAATAAAAGGTTGCACTGAATTACATAAGGTAATGGAACAGTGACTAGCATGGTGGAGTCATCAGGCCTTTACCTCTCTGTAAGTTGAATAACATATTTTTAAAAAGTGTGTTTGCTACTTCTGCATACTGGTTGTGTTATTGCTTATCATTGGCCATCTCACTGTAATTTCAGTTAGGCATACCTGTTTAAATAGAGATAAATTCAAAAATAACAACCACTTCTTCAGCAGCTACACATATTTTAATAGAATACAATGGAGCTGTTTAGACAGCATTACCAGGCACGGTGTCTGATAATGTCTCCACAAATTGTCTTCTTGTAGGTACAAGGTGTTCTGTTTCTTCCTGCTGCGATTCAGAAACAGGTTATAAAGCACTGGCATAGCTAGCATGAGTGAGCATCTCAGTCTGTCCCCCTGACAGCTTCAGGCCAAAGACACTGGCCAGAATAAGGCCACTCTAACCCAATTGGGCCATCAATTACTACTGATTAGCCTCAAAATAGCATCTGTCCTAGGAAGCATTTAACCAATATATTCTCCATAGTGGCATAGCAACAGAATTAACTGTCATAATAGGGTTTAATAGGGTTATTGGATTTTCGACATTTCCAAAAGCTTGTGATTTGGCTAATGGAATGGCAGACAGAGTCCAACAGGGCACCTGGCTGCTTCACTTCTACATGTTTTTCATTCATGCCAAGAAATATAAAGGAAAATTGAAATAATTTTAAATGATGGGCCATAACACATTTTGAAATCTAAAGAATAATATTACTGCCTGGATTTAGCAATTACCTATAGTTTCACCTGAAAAAAATTTGATCTTTATTGAATAACAAAACTTGCAGTGCCAAATTGTTAGATTGTATTTACCTCATAAAGCATGGAGGACGATACCCAGGAGAAAAGGTGTCAGTCAAGCCATTGGAACTGGTAAAACAATATGTCAGTGTAGTTTTGTGTCCTTGTGTATGCTTGAAAGCATGTGTTTGCAAGCGTGAGTTTGCGTAAGGCTGCGTGGGTACATGCAGCTGCGTGTATGCGTGCGTGTGTTGGTAAAACAATGCGTCTGTGTTTTGACAGCCATGTCACATGCTGCGTCAGTCTCAGGGGATCGCAGTGAAAGCCCCTGATTACCCCCCTATGCTTGATTCCTACATTTAACCCAGGCAATGATGACTTTACGCGTGGTATGGATGACTTGTTTCATGGGGAAATTGTTTTGCAGCAGGTACAGAGGGTCATTGGAAAAAAAAAAAAGGTTTTGAAGGTGACACAAGGCACAGTGGTGTAACAATGAATTCCTTAATCATTAAGGTAAGTTGTTTGGAAACAGCATCGGTCAAGTATAGAACAGAGAAAGTCACTTAATCAAACAAAGGTTTAAAGCTTTTGTGAGGTAGTCTATGGTTGAATCATGTGTTGTCTTTTTCATTTAAGTTCACACAGAGAAGCTATGGTTATAGAAGAATTGCTCCAAGAGCCTGCCAAGGCGGTCATGTTTATTGTTTCTGTTAATCATGCAGATTCCTTTGCAAAAATTATAAAAGTAAACATACAGTTACAGATTTTATGCCTAGTTGAGCGGCCTTGTGAAACCTCAGTCTTATGCTATTAGCCAATGTGTAGTTTGAGTGCAGCTATTGAGGGTCAAGTGACTTGCTCAGGGACATGTCTTTAGTAATTGTTAAGGGAGGGAATAGAATTTTTAACCTACACTTTGAGAACCGAAATGGGTCAGGGGCCGGTTTCTCCTGCTTCCCCTGACAACATGGTGCTAGTAAGTTTTCTTGAGACTTGGACCCATGATAAGGATAAATTTCTCAAATATCAGTTACAGCCTGAGAACAAGCCTGACGTAATAATGGTTCAGAGGGGATGCACATAGTAATATAAACCCAATGTGCTGCGGACAAAAAGGGAAAAAAAACAAAACACGGTGGTGATTTTCTCTTCTGTGTATTAATGGCAGTGGCAGGGTGACATAACATAACTTTTGATTTATAAGGCTATTTGAAATGCCATCGCTCGCGGGGCTGTACTCACAGGGCAGGCAGGGAGGATCACTGACAGCTCACTGACTTCAGAATGGTGAGACAGAAATGCCTTGTGTGTCTGTTGGTCGAGCTCTTCGTCCTGATCTCCCTGTCAACCATCTTTTGTTCTGTCCCATCTGCTTTGTACAATCTTTGGAGTGTCTTTTATTCATTGCGGTGGCAAAGGGTCGTAACAGCATCGTGGGACTTTTACAGCTCAAACAGTTATACTCCTCAGCATCCATTAAGTTCAAAAGACACACTGTGCTGCGAACCTTTACACAAGGTAGAAACTAATACTTTTTTATCACAAAAGAAGTTAAAGCTCTCCAGGAAAAAAAAACTGAAAAAATTCATTTCTTCACCCTAACCTTTCTAATCACCTACTTTCCTGTCAGCTACAGTGCATTTTTGGAAATTTTGTAATATACCATTTTGACATTACAATGAATGTGACATGTTCATATAAGCAATTTGGGTATTGTTAGCTAAATACACCCAGTAGTGGCTGAAACAAGGGTAAGGTGGGGTAGACGGTGAGGTCAAGAGTGAGATGTGTGTGTAGGTATGTGAGTAATGTGTTTAAAGACACACACCTGCTTAGCCCCCAGGACTAATAGAGATGAGTGAAAGCAATCCTTTTAGAGAATTTCAGATCTTCTATCTATAATCATCTAAGACAAAGGTCCAGGTGGAGGTCACCCATTGTCATGTACATAAGTAAACATACATGATACCTCTTAGTAAGCATGTTCATATTACCAGAGACATTTTGGAAAATGACTTCTGTAACATGATCACTGAAAAGTAGTAGGGAACACAATATACTGCACAAGCAGGTTTGACTAGGTAGGAACTGAAGTAGAAACAGCGCTTGGTAGGGGAATTCCTGAATGAAAACAAATCCCTACATTGCCAAACAGGCCGGGGTGTTTGTGTATCTAGGTATGTGTGAAGAATGTTGCCACTGTACATTGTCATTGTTGACAGGGAAACTGAATGCCACATTAAGCAGCAAGGGAATACCAGCAAAGGAAAACAGAAAGGAGTCTCATTGCATTCAGAATATGGCTCCTGAAAGAAAACCACAAGAGCACCTATAAATAATATTGTTTCACCACAGTGCTTTAATTTCATCTCAGGTGCTCCCTGCAGCCTTCCAGGTCACTTCTGAGGAGGCTCAAAAATCATTTTTATAGGTATTCACAGATTATTTGAAAGTACAAGTCAATCAATGTCTTGACTGGGATTCTTTCTTATGATCAAGTATTATATTGTATTATATTTCATTTCAAGTAAAGACTGATTTAATTTAGTATCTGCTTTGTGATTCAGGTATTATTATTTATAATTATATTATATTTATATATTAAGCTTTTTTGGCATAGAAATGGACAAGCAACCAAATCAAAAAACTCAAAGTCCCCTCTGTCATTTTCAAATTTTTATGCTGGCAAAAAACTGTAAAAGTGAATTTGTTGCATTGTTAACATGATACAAAACAAACACAATTAGTGGCATATTGTTAGTCTCATTTTTGATTGTGATTTCTCATGGTGTAGTTTTCAAGCATGTGGGAAAACAGTATTTGTGTTGGTTATACTGGTTAGAGATGTTTGTTCTGAACAGAAATTGAGGAAATACCTAGGTCCAAGACTTGGTTTATAGTAGCAACCTGTGGGAACACAGTTTGCGCTGCCTGTAAGTGTGACTCATGCAGTCTGCCATTTCTGTGGTTAGGCTAAATGCTCTGACCCCAGCATCAGTCACCATCAGCCCACAGACAGGATCTCATTTTACCGTCTGAGGAAATTACCACCCTATTCAATACTAGACCTGCTGTAAGACTATACTGTAATTCAAATCATCAATAATCCATAATTATTTAAATGAAAAAACATATATGAGCTGTTGATGGAAAATAGTGCAGGGTTAACAGTAAATAGTTTACAGCACTTTTAAAAGTCTAGTACCAGTAACCTAGTCCATGGCCTGGCTTAGTTTTTAGTTATTGTTTAAACTGGAATGACAGCCTAATCACAGTGATGACAATAAATCCCTATGCAACTAAAGACTGTTAGAGATTTTAAGATCTTATTGTCTTACTGAAAACGTTGTTAACAGATTATGAAAAGAAGTGCCAATAAAACATGGTATGGTAAATCCATGCCAGTTACTTGTTAATGTGAGTTCTCTGCCATGAGTCATCGCTGTCTGGGAAATCATGTTTCAGTCAGATTAGCAGTCACCTCATGAATGTCTGTTTCCCCACTTATTATGACCTTTAGCTCTTCACTTAATGAAACCTACATTGTCTCTCCTGATTAACTTGAATTTACGCCCTTAAAAGTCTTTTTCTCTGTGTTTTTCAGAATAACAACTAACCAGCCATAGGGACCCAAATAACATCAACTCTGACACGTCAGCTTGTGGCACCTCCCAAATCATCTTATATCCAAACATCTCTCTCCCTTTGCTTTCTCTTTAAACACACAGCCCTCTTATCACCCTTGCTTCCTCTTCCCTCCTTCCCACTCCCTCCTTTTTTTTCAAAGCATGAGAACAAGTCTGGGGCGATTAAGGAATCCTAGTCCTGGCTAATCACCCCGGACTGGAGCACTTCCGCTGTGCTGATTACCGAGGAAACCATTAAGAAGAAGAAAGTGGTTGGATCTTTCATCCTAGTCGGCTGGGCTCTGGGGAGGTCAGAGAGGGGTGTGTTTGATAGGCCATTTACCCTTCCTGTTCTTATTATTCCAGCATTTCCTCTATCTGGACTCAACACGACTGCAGCAAGCGAAGCCCAGGTCCATCTTACCCTCCCTCCCAAAGGGCTGTAATCATTGCCATACTGGCTTCCTGAACTCACTGGTACGCATGCATGACACCACATTGATTGGCAGACACACACAAATGCACACATGCGTCCCTCATCACACATTTCCCTCACTTTCACACCCTCACAATGGGTTCACTTCTGTCTTTCTTCCTCTATAAATACAGGGTCTAGTTGAGCAGCAATGACCCTGGAAGAAACCGTGTACACACGTATACAAGGTGCACCCCTTTCTCCCCTAATTTCCACCCCCTTCCGCAAAAAGCAAAACCAGCGTATCTGCGCGCACCAGGGCCTCATGGGTACTGTCACAGATGGTGCTAATGATGTGTGCCTCAGCAGAGGCAGCGCCCTCGTTCGCGCTAGACTGGTGACATATGCTCAGTTGCAGGGCTATCAGTGGAGCGCGGCAGCCCCCAGTGTCCGAGACACCCCCATAACATCTCTAGTGCAGCGACACAATGACAGATACAGACCCTAAACAAACAGAGAGCTTGGCTCTGCCTCTTTTCTCTCTTCATTGTATTTCAATCTGTTTCTTTCTCAGTTCCCCCCTCCTTCTGTCTGTTTCTGTCTTTCCTTGTTATTTCTCATCCCGTATGTTGTTCATCGCTCCTATGCCTTTTCCCCTTATGTCCCCACTGAGCCTGACTTTAGGGATGACCCTTTGCTTTGGTGATTAGGGTCCCCATGGGGGCCACTTCCCTCCTCTGTAGGAATCTGGGAACGACGGAGTGACAGAGCAAGTTCAGGCCACCGTCTGGTCGCCTGAGTGTAAGCGTGTGGTTGGAGGATATCAGGGGGATTTGTATAGAAGGGTGACAAGACATATCAGCTGAGTGGTGGCTCGTGGTCAGTAATTGGACAGACCACTAGCTTGTCTCTGTGTCCTGCGGTCGTCCCCTCCACCAAACCCGTTTCTGCCTACACAGTTGCAGAGGGATTGTGATGAGACCAGATGTGTTGTAGTGTTCTGATTTTATTTTTCCTCCAGGCTCTACAGATGTTGTGTCTACTAAAAAATAATATAAAATGGGATTCGTAAATTTGAAAATTACAATTTCGAGATTATTACATTTTGTAACACATGATATAATTTTCTATGATTTTCTAAATAATTTTCATACATTTCAATACAGTATATTGTTATAGTAACCAAAGGTGATGCCATAGCACTGGCACAAAAAAAAAGAAATGGGGAATTCCTTGAACATGAGGGAAACCAAAAAGACCATTGCCTATCATTATACCTGTAACCCAACCTCCTCAGTATTACTATAATTCCACACTGATGCACCATGGATATTAAAGACTTTTTGTACTGTATGGTGATGCCACAACTGCATTTTATACAGCTAAATTCCTTCAAAAAGTTGTAAAAATGCTAAAAGGTAGCTGTGGACAAATTACCAAATTACGTTGGAGCCCCTGGGGAATACAATCTGGAATGAGTCGAAAATGTTGGAGTAAAAACATTGTGTCATATTTCTGTAACCAAGAAGATGTAACCATAGATGCCTTTTGTTGAAGACAAAGCAGAAAGCCAATTGTCTCACCCTTTGTTTAGAGGGGATGTTCAGTTGATGAGCTCATGCTGAGACTCACTTTTCCATATAAATGGATTAGCTATAGGATGGGTGCAGTAATTTTAACTCAGAAATAATAGAAAAACATGAATACCAGAATATGCGTGCACAGCAAACAATGTGTGTAAAAAGTTTGGAGTGAAATTATTAGCATTGATAATTGTTAATTTAGTCTTAATTGCCTAAATTAGTTATTGTTGGCTGTGCATTTTCAATGTATTGCTTTGCCTTTGGTCTCAGAACAGAGCTGCACTGATAAGAAACAAAATGTGACTCACTGTAAGAATGGAAATCCACAATCAACAACAACAACAACAACTGAGTGCCATTTGGAAATCGATTCAGCTGGCAAATTGCAGAGTTGATGAATTTATGGATTCAAACTTTGAAAGTTGTGGTACATGGGAACACTTCTTGTGTAAAATGTTTTAGCAAATTATTCAGCTGTTTACTGAGGGATATGCTACTAACCGGTCTTAATAAATTTACAATCTGAAGCCCCTGGACAACCAGTAAGAGTGGTCTTACTTCTCCCACTGGGATATTCTTTCTCTAGCTTTGTCTACATGTTACCTCAGATGTGCATCCTTCATCCTCTTCTGATGACCATACATCATGGAATGCCTCTTGTCCAATCAAATTACTTGGTTGGACTGTTATAGAATGTTACTACTGATATCCATCAGTGTGGAAGTGTGATTTTACTGTTGTAGCTGGTCATGATGGACTACTAGTCTACTTTATATACAGTTAGGCAATTTAGTCCAGAGGTTTCCAACATGAGTGGTTGTAAAATAATTATTGGCGAAAGACGAAAAAAAAGTTCTGGAACATAAAATTACATTGCATTTATTTATTTTCTTATTTTTACTTTTCTCCATCGTTTTTTGAAAAACTGATTTTTTTCTTGATTCTTTGACCTTTTTCGGTTTTGAACAGTTATTTAGCAATTAGCAAATTAGAGTAGATTATACTGTAAGAAATCTAGATGGTTTTCTCATTTATAAACAAGCATAGATACACATGCAGCATTATGCTAAAAGTAGTATATTATGACAACCAGGCCAGGAATTTAGTCATTTTAGGGGCAAGGCCATTTTGCCTTCAGTGACACAAATTTTTTTAGGGCACAAAGGCCACATGCCAGGGCACAAAGGCCACTGAGTTATTTGATGCCTAAACAAATAACTACTTTCTGATCAGAAAAAAACAACAAAATAACACAAATGACATGAAAATCATTTATTAAATTATAAAATTTTTAATATAAATAAAAACACATTATGATGTAGTCCATTATTATATATCAATTAAGGTGCATCATATTATCATGTATTAATTTACCAGAATCTATCAATGGCCTATGTAAATATATTTAATTTCAGGGATATGTATAATTTTTCCACAAATGAATGTAAGAACAGTCTTCAAGTGTCAAATTCACAGGAATCATTTTGCAGAGTAAAGTTATTGAAATTAAATATTTTATGTATAGCTTGTCATTTTCGTGGGCGTGACCGTGTCTCGTTAACTAGGACTGGAGCTTGTCTAGCTGTCCTTGACTCAGCTTTTACCATTCAGTTATGATATTGTAGCATTATGCGCATGTGCAGACGTGTGGAAACTAAGTTAAGAGGCAGCAGTAGCAATTAAACAATTGCAATTCTTTTTTTTTTCATTCAAAATTATAAGCATTACAACACACTTTCAATTGAAAACTTTCAGTCTCATCCTCAGTCAGCTGTCACCAATTCCCAAACTGAAACTATATAGCCTAAGACATAATATATAAGACATGTCAAACAGAGAACCTATGCAATACTCAATAAGTACTTGAACACAGTAACAGTGTAAGCTGTAAACTGCAGTGTAGTTTTAGTCATTTTGGGTCGTTTTGCCTGCACATCTCACTGATGTCATATTTAGGTACATGTACCACAGAGTGTCACAAAATTTAGTCTAAATCTCTGTAATGAAAAACAACAAATAAATGCAGATGCTGTATTTCATTGCCTTGAATTTATGCCTTTGAGTTTGAATTAAATAATTAAGGAAAAAAAGATCCACAATAAGGTTATGTACTAGAGACTAAAAAAAGTACTAAAAAAAGAAAGTGAGATTCAGAGTGTTTGGATATGTTTAAAAGCACAAAGAATTTTAATTCATGACCTGTTAATGAAAAAAAAATCGAAATTGTCCTGGAAGTATAAAAAAACTGCCCTGGTGGTCTTAACTGGTCATAGTTTTCTTATTTAAAGATAATGGACAGCATGTGAGAAACCTCTGGTCGCCCAGACAAAGCAGTGGGCTGAATGAAAAGTGGAAAGAAGAGGTAGAATATTTGTGTTCACAGAGCTCACATCCGGAGATAATCTGCTTTGTCCTTAGATAATCTTTAGTAGTTTATATGCTCCAGCTGAGCTGTAATTAATGGCAGGGAGGCTACGAAATGGTGACCCAGGGATGTTTGTCCTATCACTGTATACCCTGTTCATTAGCCCAAGATGGAGCCAGGCACATCCTCTGGGTCTGATTTAAAGTTGGTACAGGTAAGCAGGAGACATATCAACAGACAGTGCTTGGTTTTAAATTTTTTAATGCATGTGGTCTCAATAGATTCTGTTGACTTAAGATAATGTTTCCCATGTAAACAGTCCTGAGTTAGTTACTAAGCTGATCTCTAAGTGTAATGATCTAACAGACTAGCCTCTATAGACATTTGGTGATCTAAGTGCAAATCAACAGAAAAGGTAATGGAAACACATAAGTATAGGCCCAACTAGAAATATTTAGTGGTTTCTCAGTGAAATGGTGTTTTAGAAAATATGTGAAACCTGGTTTTGGTGTTGAATGGGTTCTATCTCAATCTTCAATCTCTTGACAAAGACTTACCGCTTGTTATTTTTTTATTTTCAGCTGAAGCTTTTCCTATAGGTAAAACCTTAAACGTAAAATTTCCTGATATAATCTTAACCTTAGCAAAAACTAAAAAAAAAAAAAAATTACTAGTCTAAATGGTGATTGAAATTTGTACAATAATACCTAAAATATGTATTTTACATCCCTTTCTTGCTTTCTTTGATGAGTGAGTGTGGTCATCGTTGGCACATCTTCAGTGGCTAATGGCCTTTATTTGAGGGGCGCATTAGCAAGATAGTGATATGCACCTACATAACACACAGTGTGTGTGCAGACCATTCACTGTCAACCTTATGAACATGACTATTATACAGACACATTATTACAACATTATTTGAATTGTTGTTTTGTTGAATCAAAACAAACACATCATGGACTTATGAGTGAACCACCTGAAGATTTACCCTGTGTGATTATCTTTCCAGTATAGGATCCTGAAGCATATATATTCCTTGGTCTTTGATATCACTTGTGCTATAAAACTTGAACAATATATGAACCAAACAAGTACTGTCAGACTGTCCACACTATGAGTGTATGTTCATCCCCAGACTGTGAGACCTGTGGGAACTCTCACTGTCATGTTAGCTCCACTGTCCACCTTGTCATTTTTCACCCCACCATCACTTTGAGGGGGACAGGATATGTGTGTTTGTGTGAAATGCACACCTTGCAGTGAAAGACAGAAACTACAAGCGTTCACCAACTCCCTTTCTCTCTCTCTCTCTCTTTCTCCACCCCTTCATCTGACCAGCTTCCCTTCCCTCCCTCCCATGCCCTGAGGGGGAAGATGGATCTGTGTCATGGGCTGGTGGGGTCCCTCTTGGTTTTAGTTTAGAGGAGGGATCTGGATGATCTATCTCACTTTGTTTATAGTGCATGCAGACTCTGGTATATGTATATTGAAGTTGAAATACTTTCTGTCTGCAGGTCAGGTAATGTACACAACTTACAGTCAAGTCCTTTTATATTTTGCTTTGTCTTCAAATTCATGAAATTTGTATACAAAAATATAAACAGTATGCTAAATTTCTTGTACCTCTTGTAGAAAAAGTTTGTGATATTCATCAAACAAAACTTAAGACCAGGAAGGACATGTGTTTCTAAAGGTGGAGATAAAACAATTGAGAACCAGACTTGTGAGCCTAGCCAAATTGCCATTACAAGAGCAAGAATAGAAAAAATATAAAAATATGGTCTGTAAAGTCAAATCAAATTGATCGGCATTATATACATATATATATATATATATATATATAGGAATGTTGGACTATTATATATATATATATACTATATACACTGTTGCCCATAAAGTTGGAATAATTTTGTTTTCAGAAAAAAATCCGCTGTTTATTCCTATTTAAATGCATCAGTAATCATTTTGGAAGAGATTGACTATTAAAGTTTTGAGAAGATATAAACTTTATCTGTCAGGAATAAATCACATTGTCACAATCATTAATGTAAAGAGGTAAAAAATATTTTATTCCAACTCTATGAGCAACAGTATATATATATATACATATATAATGTTCCAAAATTCCTCCTAAACATTGTGCAGGTCTGATCAGCAGCTACTGGAAGCTCTTGTTTGATGTGGTTTTGGAGCCAAATGAGGTTCAACCACTTATTTAATGCAAGGGTTCACTGACCACTTTGAATGGTGAATGTTTAATGGTTGTATTCAGTAAAGAAACAAAACATTATAATTGTAATTTAGTTTAATTAGTTAGTTTAGGGACACTGTGTTTGTCTACTTTTGTGACTTAGATATCACATTTTATGAAAATTCAGTGTAGAAAACCAAGACATTCCAAAGGGTTCACATACTTTTTCATATATATATATATATATATATATATATATACATATATATTATTATATATTTATACATATAGTTAGCCCTAAGGCTAATTTTCATCTGCAGTCCCCTAGCAAGTCACAATTAAAATTTCCACCCAATGACAGAACAGCATTAAGCAAACAAACAAGACAAGACATATAACACATAATACAAATTACACACAGTAATAAAACACACACACCTTGTCAGCACCATGAGTATGTTAGACAAATCAAAAGCAAGGATATTTGAATACCAAGCAAAACAAATATAATAGAGTCAAGCAAAATGTATAAAATATGTCAGTGGTAACAGAGTTATGTAGCTTATTACAGATATTTAAATTTCACTTGAAAGCTTCTGATAGAACTACAGCTCTTTACATTGTTTTGTAGGGCATTCCACTGAGTTGTGGTTTTCACAGAGAAAGCTGACTGCCTGAAAGCAATGCGACAAAAGGTCCCCAACATTTACTAGCCTACAATAAAGACACTTTACAATTCAGCACAATAAAGGAGCATAACAAGCATAACTGTCTTGGCTACATCCATAGAAAGAAAGTTTCTAATTTGTTAAGATTTGGATCAAATGTTACCAAACCATCTAAATTCAGTAACGATATCAATCTTTTGACCCTTAATGAAAATGTCAACATTAGGAGACTGTGCACTGGTTTTGGAAAAAGAACATAACTTAAACCTTTCTAATGTTCAAGCTCAAACATGATTGATCAACCCACTGCACGATCCTCATTTCTGTAATTATTGTATTTATTTAGTAAGTAGGGACAGCAATGTTGATAGTTAGTCAGTGTGCATACTCCCAAAGAGGAGTCCTAAAGGGATATCATTTGTGCTTTACATGTATACTCCTTCTATGTAAACACAGGCAAGAACACAAACAGCCCCACCACAATGCCCAAGAAGCTGGCTGGATTTACTTTTGAGGATTTATGCCTTGTTCTGTATAGTCAAGGGAAGACATGCAAAAGAAGACAGCAGAGCACGTCATGGAAGTCAGTCTGGATGGAAAGAGTCTCTCTTTCCTCAGTCATGTCGTCATACTGTGCAGTCATTCTGCAGAAGTTTACAGATTTTAAAAGTCGTGACATTATCCCATCAATTAAAGGACACTGATGTCATGGTTTTCTCTGAGTCTCGATGAATACCTTCAATATATGCAGTCACAAGTCTGAGCAGTAAAAGCATATTTCTTCACATCCTCTCTTTTTCCATAGAAGTGTCAGTAGCTCTGCTAGATGTGGAAGTATCCACATTTGTGTCCCATGACCACGTGTTTGTGAGAGAGATTGAGTGTGTGTGCCTGTGCGTGCATGTGCAGTTATTAACATTCCCTTCTTGATGTCAGATAAAAGCATGAAAAATGGTATGGAGTAAGAAAAAGGGCGTCCCCCTTGCCAGTTGTAGCTTTAGTTATCTGATCGATACCATGCAATTACAGAGATTTATGTCACCCAACATTCCAGGGTGAGTTCGTTTCACAGCCACCTGTGGAAATATGATCTGTTTTTAACTCATCTAACACAAGGAGAGGAGAGGAGAGGAGAGGAGAGGAGAGGAGAAGGGAGAAGAGAGTGAGCAGGGAATAGGTGAACTAACCTATTTTCCGTAAGTTGCACTATAAATACATCTACTACACTCAACCTTGAGGAATGGCAAAACAACAACTTTAATATGTGCCAAGAAGTATGCATCTTCCAAAAAACTAACAGGCCCTCCATATAGGTCGCTTGTCCCTGCACTTGGATATGACTCAAAGAAGCATACCAGTGACAGACATACTGGACCTTTGTCATCTTAGTAACAATAATACACACACGCCTAAGGCTGTGGATCAGTCACAGTTATATTTATGCACAAAAAGTTAAAAAAAGTTATTGGTTATTATTACAATAATGAAAACATGTTTGATGCTGTAGAATGGTCATGGACAAGGATGGGTATCGTTAGATTTTAAAGGTACTACTACTCTTATCGATACTGCTTATCGATTCGGTACTTTAACGGTAATCAATACGAGGAGGAAGAAACAAAAAAAACTTGAGCAAAACATTTGTCACACTTGTGACAACGGGCTGTGCGCTGCACTGTCTGGTGTGTGTGTGTCACTGGAACAACAGCCCCATCCCCCTGCCTCACAAAAACAGCCGGCAGGCAGCGAGAGAGAGAGAGAGATAGATCTCCCGTCTTCTGTGAGAATAGCTAAAATATACATACAGTTGGTGAAATAAATGTGCAAGATAACTGCTCCAGTACCTATAGCAGAACCGTTAAGTTTGGAGCTTATTGATACTGTGGTCTTGAATAATAAGTAACCCCGGGGCCGTTCAATACCAGGGCTCGGTACCCATCCCTATCATCGATATAAGAATTTTATGGTAGGTTAATATTCAGTGACATTATCATTAGCTGTTCTGGCTATCACAAATTTAATGTTGTAATGAAATGAAACAGTGACAGTTACATTACATGTCAGCGTTGCCTACTAAAAAAATTGGTAGCGGAAAAAAAAACGACAACATAGTCATTCTAAAGTCAATGTAATGTGCAAATGAACAAATGAACAAAAAATTTCAATAGCTGCTGAGTTCAGCCATTAAATGTCAAAACGTTTTGTATTTAATTGAAGACATTTCAAAAACTTTAGCTGCTACGTTCTTTAACAATCTAATGTTGATGGAAAACAAGGTGACATTAACATTAGCTACTAACTCTGGCCATCACTAATGAAGTGAAACAGTAACAGTTGCTTTACTTGTCAGCATTGCCATATTAGTTCTAAAATGAACCCAACATGAAAACAATTCAGTAACTTTGGCTGCCTAATTGGCCATTAAGTACAATATCTGGGTAGATTATAATATTTTCAATAACATTAGCTGCTAACTTTGGCCACCAATCATCTAATGTTTGAAAAAAAAAAAAAAAAAACATTTATCTTAGCAAGTAATTTGGTCATCTATGTTGTATTGAGAAGATAAAATGGAAAACTTCAATTGCATTAGCTGCCATCTTTGGCGTCTAATAAACTAATGTCAAAGGAAAAGGAAAAAGTCACAGTAACATTAGCTGCTAAATATGGCTATCACAAATTTAATTTTAATGTTAAATGAAACAGTGACAGTTACTGCAATGTGAAAAAATGTCAGCAACCTTAGCTGCTAAATTGGCCATTAAGTATAATATCTATGATATTAAACATAGAACATTAAGTTAAATGCAATAATGTCTATAACTGTAGCTGCCAATGGCTATCAGAAGTCATGAAGTTAGCGGCTGCCTTTGGACACCATATCACTCAGATATGGCCATCACAAATATTAATGAAAATGAAACAGTAATAGTTACTTTGTTTCTTTATTTGGTCCACCAATAGCTTCCACACAGGACTCACTAGTCTTCCTTCCCACATGGAATAGTTATATTATGTGAGATGAAATGAAAAGAAAGATCTGAATTCCATTAGCTGCTAGGTTTTGGCCATTAAACATCAGTTTTACTTCTAAAATTAAAAAAAAATCATGTTTAGCTGCTAACTTTGGGTGTCACAAAATTAATGTCAAGGTAAAGCTGAAGTCAGTTGCATTAAGCATTACAAGACCACCATAAAGCTCTCAGCTGCTCAACTGCTTATATAGTCAATATCTTTTCTGAACAATCAGACTGGGCAGAGCCAAACTTACTTCAGTCTGTCTCATCAAAAAGATTCATTGACAAGTTACTTTTATCACTAAACATGTACACATTAGAAGTACACAATTAGTACATAAGACATACATTATAAATAAATATAATATAATATAATATGTAAATATATATGTAAATATATATACATATTTGTAAATAGTTTACAATTGCTCCAAATTGGACAAATACTTATTAACAGGGTATATTAAACTAACGCCTACATCTGCAGCCATTTTTTTTGTTTTTATTTAATCATTAATTCTGTCTGTTTATTTTATTTAAGAACTGATATGTCTGATTGTTTGTAAAATTTCCAAGTTAATTAAAGGAAAACAAAAACCCTGCAGTCATGGTATAACCGTGATATCATTGATGACATCAGCAAGAACATGTACACATGTACACAATACACTGTAAAAAAAACAATAGAAAAAAACTATCTCATAAAAATACAGTAATTTTTCATAATTAAAATACAGTTTATAGCTTTAATTTTACATGAGATTTTCCATATTTTTGGGGGGCTTTTCTAATGTTTACTAAAGAATACACGTGTAAAAACAATGAAATTACCTATGAATAAGGTTGAACATTGTTATAATACAAATAATAAGGCTTAAAATTGCAGAAAGGTACTGTTATTAGTTGGTTTTTATTACATAATTTTACATAAAACTTGTATATTAATTCCTATTTGATGTAATAAAATGATATACCACACATAAAAACATTTGATTTATATTTCAAAAAATGTCAAAAAACCTCTTAAAAAACTCAGTAGGGGGTTTAAAATTGATATCATATGAAATATAAATTGAGTTTTTACGTGCAATTTTACATAGATTTCTTGTATATTTAACAGAAGTATTTTATTAACAGTATCTTAGCCTGTTTAGGTAAAAACCCAAAGACCTTTGATTATATAACACTATCTTACACTACTAAATACATTAATGAAAAATACATACAAGGCAAAAGTTGGATGTAATATTTTAATGACCAAAAAGATTGTGAACATTAAACAAGTTTTTTTTTTGTTTTTTTTTTTTATAAAAATACACGAGTGCGCAGTATGATACTTACAGCTCATCTTGATGGTTAAGATTACTGAAGTTGAACAGGTGTAAGGTATACCCGGTATACCCTGGCTTACTACTACAGTCCATAGGCAGATAGAAGTCCAAGGTTTTAAAAAGTCCATTGTCATAAAAGTGTCCTTAATTAGTTAAGATGTTTCCAAGGTGCTACCTCCTCCTGTCCCGTCCTGTGGCTGTTGATGCAAGGGAGCAGCAAGGCCGTAACAAATGTTACTGTATGTGGACATGGACTGAGTATGGAGTTGCAGCAATGGGCCTAACACCAGCATCAGCGAGAGAGCAGAGATAACAATTATTATATGATCAAAAGTTGTTTCATTGAAACTAAAGTTGTGTTGAGAAATATTTTTAAACAATTTATATCACAATATTTTTAGAATGTTTGACCATAATAGTATACAGTATTTCACAGCACCAAAATACTTAAAATAAAATCAACAGTGTCGGCTTGGGACTGGAAAATATATGGATATTATAGTGTTGTCTCTAGCTGCATTACAGTAAAGTGATGTCATTTTCTGAACTTACCAGACTATTCTATTATTTTCCTTTACACACTTAGTCATTATATAGGCATTACTGGTGATTTTTTATCAAAAATCTCATTGTGTAAATATTTTATGAAGGCACCAATGTCATCCCCACAGTATAATCTAACAAGTAGTCAGATGAACAGGTAGCCAAATAAAATCTAGGTCTCGAATAAACTCCCAGTGCCTATATAATTAGCATGCCAACAAAGCATAATGTACAAAATTTTAGAGAATTTAATTACTATGTTCCTCATTATATCATTCCATCCATTCATCCGTTATTAATCAAAATGTTCATTTCTTGGGCTAAAGCCACCCGATCCGTGGATTAGCAGAAGTTAATGCAGATCCTTGCATCTAACTAGTGTCAATGTTAAGCCCCTTTTTACACAGCCTGTTCAAGGCAGGAATACTGTGCTTCGCAGTTCTGTGTACAACATTTAAGTCAACATTTACTGGAAGTGTGTATGAATTTGTGTTTGTGTGGAATTACTCACCAGAAATGTGCCAACAGAATAAAGAAACAGATCCACAAGAAGGCTCGTGGATCTACCAACAACAGGACAACACTGAGGTGAACTTGGTAGCTTTTAAATGGGCCAAGCTCAATGTCCTAACGTGAAAAAAGAAAAAGTTTAAAAAATTTATTTATTTATTCACAATGTTATCATTTACTTTTTCTAGAGTTGTATGTCTTACCTAGAACATTAACAATGTCAAGAAAAATTCAGTTGAGGACCATTCAACTTCGGGATTCAGGACCACTGGACATATTCGGCTCAGCCTGCTGGACAGCACAACAATCACTGACTGAACAGATTTTCCACAAATGCAACAGGAATACATCTTTTAACACTGGTCAAACAGCCATAACATTATAATCATCAACAAATAAACAGTATAACTTAACTAAGGTAAATATGACACTTTGGCCTGAAATACAGTAAGTCCTGCAAAATCAGGCACCGCGTTTTTCTCAAAACACTCAACAGCCACTACACAGGCAATACACTTCAAAGAGGAGAAAAAAAGCGGGAGTCTGTAATAGCCGCAACCAGAACATTGACTTCCATGGCAAATTTCAACCTCGGCAGCAACTTCGGCTGACAAATGTTGGAGAAAAAAAGATTGTCCACTGACCTGCCAATAACATTACAGTCTATGAACCAAACAACCAATGACAGAACCAACTATAAGTTATCTTAGAGCTAATGTTAGCCTAATGGTAACGTATCTGGGTGCAGCTAAAATGCTTATCAATTTTACCCTTCACTGGCAACGTTAGCTAGTAGCAATTGAAAACACAATATACATAATTTCACATAAACAAAATAATCTAAATAATTCCACTCATAAAAATGTTTTACCTTGTTAAACTTGATTCCACCTTTCCCTGGTAGTCGAAGACAGAAAATTCTGGAGGAGCAAGTTAGCCAATGCCATTTTGGAGGAGAGCAGAGAGCAGACAGTGTAGCATAGTTCACATACACAACTGTCCGAGTGCAATGCGCTGATTCAATGGCAAAGACGCAAACGTTAATATTTGAATAAGGCGCCTTTCTGTCCAGGGTCGTGGACAGAAACGTTCTGTCCTCAATGCAAAGCATGCATGTGTTGACAGGCAGCTAAACTCTTCACTCCAAACAACACACTGGGTATCATCTTTGCCAGATTTATTGATGAAGTAAAGTGTGAAACTAAAAGAGATAAACAAATAATACAGTCATAAATATTGCATTTATGGAGATGCATAAACCGTAAAATAAACAATTACCAAAGTCTAACATGGCTAACCAAATAGCTCACTCAAAGTAGACTAAATGCACATGATAACACAAATAAGTACACAATGTAATATTATTTTGCCACTTAAACTCAAGCATATAATATAAATTCACACGTAAACACATACCGACGATGCAACTCGAAGATGTATGCTGGAGTGGCTAGTCATAGCTAAAACCGGGCTGGTCTGAACTTCTTTGTTGTTTTTCTGTCACTTCCTGAATAAAGATTTTATTCAACATTGACAAAGCCTAGCCGCTGAACCAAAATCGGCCCGTAGATGGCGGTACTGCTATTTGACTCAATTATTTTTAACTTACTCCATAGAAACATCATGAAATGTATGAAATTAAACACATTAAATCCTTTTTTAACTGATTTTAACTTTTATCTGAATCTTATGAATTAAACTGAACATTTGCATTTGACATGTAAAATCACAGTCTATTTTTGTAATTTTATTAATATTATCACGTATTATATACATATATTATATATAAAAATACAGGAAAAATCTGTAAAAATAAACAGTAAAAATTCTGTTAAAATTACAGATTTTTTTTACAGTGTAGGGAAATTTCCGGCTGTCACCCCCTTTTCTAGCTCCTGGAGCACATGGCGAGTATGGAGGATTAAGATGCTCAGATTAAACCAAGAAAGTAGAACTCTTTCTATTTAACCAAAAAAATTTGATGATAACTGTAACAGAACAAAATGCTAATTGCAAACATCATACCTACCTTCATAAATGTAATGATAAGATAAAATGAAAACATGTCAGTAGCATTAGCTGCTAACTTATGGAGAACAAGGCTAGTATGAAGCTAAGCAGTGCATTGTCACTTAAATCAGACTATAAGGGTAGCATTAGCTGCTAAACTTCTAAAGTTTGGACATTATAAGGATTGCATTACCTGTTAAACCACGATCACAGTACATCAGGCTGGGTAACTGTGTCTCAGGGACAGTGGTGAGCAGCACTGGAGCTCCACAGGGGACTGTTCTGGCTCAATTCTTGTTCACATGACATGGACTATAAATCTAAACTGCATATAATGTATGTCTCTATCTATCTAAAGTTTTGACATTACAAGGCTAGCATAAAACTATATTTCACAGTGGCCGTAACATTAGGTGCTAACTTTGGTCTTCATAAATTCAATGGTAACATTAAATTAAAGCAAATGTCAGTAACATTAGCTACTAACTTGGAATACAAGGCTGAGGCTAAGTAGCTATGAAGCTAAGTAATGAAATGCTACTAACATTAATTTGCCATTATAAGGCTAGCATTATTTGCAATCTTAAAGTTTGGATATCATAAGGCCAGCATTAACTGCTACTTTTTGAAATTTCATAGGTAGCATCAGCTGCAAACGTCTTGACATTATAAGGCTAGGATGAGCTGTTGAATTTGGGATAAGATAGATATTTCATAGAAAATATCTAAATTAAAGTATTTGATAGTAGCTGCACATTCATTAAAAACATATTTTTTTTATTTATATTGTGACTAGATCCATCAAACCATAGCTCGTAAAGTTACTGGTCAGACACTAAAGGTTAATAAGACAACAAGGCTTTATTTGTATATTAATTAATACATTTATTGATGGTCTATTTGTAAATTAAGTAATTATCCAAGTTATGATGAGAAAATCTCCTAATGTATAGAAATGATTTAGTAGTGTATATGTTTTAGTGAGGGTGGACATTATGTAAATCTCAAAATATGCTTTCTACCTGATGCACAGGGGTTTTCAACCTGATAGAACTTATATTTAATTTGAATGTTTTTATAGCTGAAAGACAGCAGACTCTCCCTCTCTCTCACCATGATGCAGGTTAAAATGGGAAAATGAGAATAGGAAAAAACAAAAGAAAAATCTTTCTGATGAATGATGAACTTTGTTTTATGCTTTTGTTCTTAATTAGACTAACAATTAACACGGATCCAGTCACATGAGCTAAACAGGGAATCAGGACACAAATAAAATCTAAACCTTGTGGTGATATTACAGCTGAGTTAAACCTGTTATGTGTCACAGTATAAATCAGTCAGCTGTAGCGTCCAATAATGAACAGATTTCTATTAAAGGTGTTTGTCGATCTGATAAAGACTAGACTTCTCGTCTCGTCTCGTCGTCTCCCGCTTATCCGGATCCGGGTCGCGGGGGCAGCAGCCTCAGCAGAGAGGTCCAGACGGCCCTCTCCCCAGCCACTTCCACCAGTTCCTCCGGGAGAATCCCGAGGCGTCCCAAGGCCGAGCCGATAGATATAATTCCCTCCGCCGTGTCCCTTGGTCTGACCCCGGGGTACTCGCTCCCGGTGGCACATGCCCCGAAAACCTCCCCAGAGGCAGTCCAGGAAGTCCTCACAGTAATGCCCGAAACCACCTTCAATTGGCTCCTACTCGACATGGAGGATGCACGCAGCTCTCTAACTCCGAAGTTCCCTCCCGGATGACTGAGCTCCTCACCCTATTCTCTAAGGCTTGAGCCCGGGCACCCTGCGGAGGAAACTCATTTCGCCGCTTGTACTCGCGATCTCGTTCTTTCGGTCATTACCCAAAGCTCATGACCATAGGTGAGGATCGGAACGTAGATCGACCGGAAAATTGAGAGCTTTCGCCTTCGGCTTAGCTTCTCTGCTTCCCACAACGGACCGATTCTACGTCGCCGCATCTGACTTGCTGACGGCCCCCCAATCCGCCTTGTTCCGATCTCCGGCCTCCCATCTTACAACTTCTCAACATCGTGAACAAGATCCGAGAACTTAAACTCTCCTCCACCTGAGGCAAAGCGCTCCCTCCCGACTGAAGCGGGCAATCCGACCCGTTTCCGCATGAGAACCATGGGCCTGCAGACTTGGTAGTGCTGATTTTCATCCCAGTACCGTTTCACACTCGGCCGCCGAACCGCCCAAGCGAGAGCTGAAGGTGGGCGTCGATAAGCTAGTGAGGGACCACCATCAATCCGCAATAAGCAGAGAACGAGATCTCCTGCCACCGTAAAGACACCAAACCTCAACCTGTCGCCTAGAAATATATAATCACAAAAAGTTATGCCACAGAACCCGGTGACAAAGAGGCAGCCCTGGCGGAGTCCCAAACCCTCACCGGAAACAAGGTCGTAGCTTACTGCCGGCTACGCGAAACAAATCAACACTCCTTTGGTACAGGGATTTAATAGGCACCCCTAAACAGGGGCATGCCACCCATACTCCCGGAGTGCCCCCCCAACAGGGTGCCCCTGGGAACACGAGGTCGTAAGCCTTCTCCCAAATCCACAAACACATGTGAACTGGATTTGGCAAACCCCATGCTCCTCCAGCACATCTCTAGCGAGGGCTAAGAAGAGCTGGTCCAAGTTCCACGCCCGGGGACGACAAACCACATTAGCTCCTCCTCGATCTAAGGTTCAACTTTCGATTTCGGACCCTTTGTCCAGTCCTGGCATAGACCTTACCAGGGAGGCTGAGGAGTGTAATTCCACGGTAGTTGGAACACACCCTCTGGTCTCCCTCTTAAAAGATGGGGACCACCACTCCGGTTTGCCCACTCCAAAAGGCCACTGGCCCCGGATGTCCAGCATGTGCCAGAGGGTGTCCAACCAAGACAGGCCCTAACCAACATCCAGCAGACATCTGGAATACCCAGGGCGGATCCTCAATCAACCCCGGGGCCTCTGCCACCTTGCGCACTGTTTCCACTAGCGTCGGCGACTTCTGCCCCGGAGATTAGACAAATCTCATCCAACCAGGTCTCTTGGCTCTGTTTCTCTACGGAATACGTCGTTGGTGGGATTGAGCGAGTCCTCAAGTATTCTTCACGTCCCACACTATATCTCAGTTGACGTCAGCACTCCCCGCCCCACTGTAACAGTTGAAGCAATGTTTGCCGCCTTAACCCCGCCTGAGCGCCGGAACGGTTTGCCAGAACTTTTGGGGCCTCCGATCGACTAGTCGTTCTCTTCCATTGTCTCACCGAACTCCCTCCCACGTCCGAGTTTTTTGCCTTCAGCGACTTGTCCGCAAGCTGCCACTCCGCTTGGAACCCGCCGTACAGTAGCTGATTTCCTGAGACCCACAGCACACCACGCCCTGTAGGCCTCCTTCTATCAGCCTGACGGCTTCCCGCCACCGCCGCATGTCCATCCAGCGGAGTACGGGGGTTACCGCCACGACCTGGCCCCAAGCTACCTTGCCAGGCCGCAGCTTGCAACAGCCGCTTCAACAATAGCAGAGCGGAACAAGGCCCATGGACTCAATGTCCCCACTGCCAGCTCGGAACGTAGGTCGAAACTCTGCGGAGGTGTGCGTTTGATAAAATCATAATTGACCGGTTCTTCCGCCAGTAGGTTTTCCCACAGACCCGTCACAACCCTGTTGGGGCCTGCAGGTCTGCTGCGCCTGGCGTCATTCTCCCCCGCCATCCTGATCCAATCTACATCACCAGGTGGGTGGCGTTGACAACTCTGCTCCTCTCTTTACCCCTAGTGTCAGAACATGCGGCTCGACCGTGCGCAGGTCTGATGATACGGACTACAAAGTCGATCATAGATCCATACGACCTAGGGTGTCCTGGTGCCAAGTGCACCTGTGGATCATCCTTATGCTTGAACATGGTGTTAGTTATGGCCAAGCTGTGACTAGCACAGAAAGTCAATAACTGAACACGCTCGGGTTCAGATCGGGCAGGCCGTTCCTCCCCACCACACCCTTCCAGGTCACGCCGTCATTGCCCAGTGAGCGTGTTGAACGTCTCCAGTAGGACAATGGAGTCCCCTTTCGGGCACTTTCCAGCACCCGTCCCAAGACTCCAAAAAGGGCGGTAGTCTGAACTGCTGTTCGCGATAAGTGAGCGACGACAACAGTCAGAACCCGGATCCCCGACCCGAAGCGCAGGGACGCAACCTTTCGTCCCACGCGGGTAAACTCCAACGTACAGGTAGAGAGCCTGGGGACACCAAGAAGCCCACCCCGGCCCTCCGCTCTCACCCGGAGCAAACTCCAGCAAAGAGGAGAGACCAGCCCCTTCTCAAGGACTTGGGTTCCGGAGCTGACGCTATGTGCGAGGTGAGGCCGACTATATCTAGCACGGTATCGCTCTGACTCTTCCACCAAGCTCCCGCTCCTTCCGCCCAGAGAGGTGACGTTCCATGTTCCAAAAACCAGTTCCGTAACCGAAGGATCGGACGCCAAGGCCCCCGCTTGGTCTGCTGCCCAATCACAATGCACCGGATCCCTCTGTTTCTTCCTGCAGGTGGTGAGCCACTGGGAGACGAACCCATGTAACCGGTTCGGGCTGGGCCCGGCCGCGGCCCCATGGGCTAAGGCCCGGCCACCAGGCGCTCGTCCACGGCCCCAACCCCAGGCCTGGCTCAGGGCGGGGCCCCGGTTTCCCTCCGGGCCGGGTACTCGGGTTCTTGATTAGTACTCATCATTGGGATCTTCTGAAACCGTTCTTCGTCTGGCCCTTCACCTAGGACCAATTTGCCTTGGGAGACCCTACCAGGGGCAAAATGCCCCCGAACAACATAAGCTCCTAGGGTCATTAGGGCTCTCAAACTCCTCCACCACGGTATGTGACGGTTTGAGGAGAGAGACTAGACTTATGAAACTGATATAGATTAGATAGTCATTACCCCATAATGACAAAGCAAATACTTTCTTAATGCATTGTATGTCTAATTTGTTGATCTTTCAAACATTATCTGTGTTATCAGACAGAATCCCTGCACAACAGAGAAACTGCACTTGGTGCTGGATGACATGACACCAGGTAAGCTATTTCTCAAAGTAATATGTCATAATGTCCAGTCTTTATTCCAGTATCCTCACTGTTATACGTCATGTCTCCTCTGCTTCCCTCTGACTCTGCTTTTCTATCCTTGCTCTGTCTGCCTTGATCTCTGTTGCAGTTCCAAACTCATAGCCTTCAAACAGCCTATGTAAAGTCAGCAAACAAATTCAGTCCTCATGAATTCAGAAAACTGGCGCATGGGTATTCATTGTCAGTTGCTTTACAAAGATAAAAAAAAAAAAACTGAAATGTCAGCCTGGCATATTGTCACACTCAGGATTAAATATGTTACTTTTTAAATTGTAAACAGAATTTAGTTAATTGTAACACATTTCCTGTCATTAGAATAGGCTACACAACTAACACACTTAGGTACCAATCAAAACCAAGCAAAAAAGTCTGAGGTATCAATTGTCATATGTAACATACCATTTAAATGTTAATGCAACATTATGTATGATGCTCATATTGCTTTCTTGCTAAAGGTGAGAGAACTCTGAAGGTCTATAGAAGTGCTACAGATCATTTATGCATGCCTGTAAGTTTTGCTTTACTTTTTCTACTTCAGTATGGGAGGATATTTGTACTGCTTCTTATGCTTGATAGGACCAGAATGTAAAACGAAACCCATAATGATAAAATTAAAGTTTAATGTAAAAATGGACCTGTAGGCTTAAATGGTAAATGATACAAAACATGTAAATGGGAAAAACAAGTGTAACGAAAAGCATACAAAAATATGAAAAAAACTGTAAGCAAAGAAAAGAATCTAAAGGTGAAACTGAAATCAGTTGTCCTGTTTTGATTAGGTAACATGATGAGGCTTTTCTCTCTCTCTGATACTTCTTGCTTTCATGATTCAATTCACTTTCATTCTCAGTTCAGTGTTCTTGTTCTCAGTTTACGTCAAGTTAAATTTTCTCATTCATGGATTTTGTTTTCCATTCAGGGTTTCTCATTTTTTGCTTTTAATTCAGGACCTAAATTACATTCATAGATAACCCTGAAGGGATTACTGAAGTTCAGTATCTAACTGTTTGATATGGAGCTGATTTTTATGATAGCACCGCCTGATACTAAACAGAGGGGCATGACTGAAGTTACTGATGGCTAAAGTGGTCTGGTGTTTTATCTACAGTTCTTCTAACTAGTACCAGAGATGTTCGTTGTGTCCTGTGTAATCATGAATAGGGGCTTCCAAACAATTAAATGTATTCACAAAACATTTTGCCTGTAAGATCTGGTGTATGCAAAATAGCTGTGTGGGTTTGTGCGTTTTGATGTTAATGACATTATCAACAGTGAAGCACAGTGCCCATGAAGTGCAAATCACAACAAATAGGAAAACACAACAACAAATGGGAAAACACAATAACAAATCCAGAAACAATGGGTTTATAACAAAACATGACAACAAATCAAAAAACAACAAGAAATAAAAAAACACAATATCATGAATTTAGAAAAGATTAAATTTAAATATTAATATTCAAATTATAACTTTAAAGTGAATTAAAGTCCACAGGGACACCAGCCTACAAAAACATAGGCAAAATAGCCAATATTGGTTCAGTCTCAAATTATTACTATCAATCTGGAACTCTGATTAACTATAATAATAATAATAATTAACTTAATAACTATAACCAAATCACCATGTCAACAGCAAGTAAAGGTTGAAGGATTATATTATTGTTATACTGAATAGAGGTTGTCAATACTCACACTTGTGCAACCTTAAACACACCAGTAGTTATACTTAGAAACATTTATTTACAATGGAACAGAGTAAAATCTAGTATATACAGTTTCCTGTGTGTGTATGTGTGTGTATGTATGTGTATATGGGGGTGTGTGTGTCTGTGGGGACACAGACAAAGGCAAGATGGCTGATTCAAAATGGTTGCTGTGACCACATGGCATGAACAAAGAAGACTACACAAGATGGCAGTAAACAACAAAACTACTCAAAATGGCCCCTGAGACCACCTGGTGTGTGGGGGAATGAGTGAGTGAGTGTGTGAGTTTGTTTGTTAGCCCAGCTCATGAAGTCTAAAGGTACCAGGTTAGAGGGAGAGGGTTAGCATGCAAGTTCTAGAACTGAGATGTACTACAGATATGTGTGTGAACATAAAAGTACTCAATTAACTGGGGGGGGGGAACATTACAACAACAAAGCATTAACGTACATCTACATGTACATTAACAATGGTCAAGAGTTCTGCTGCTTAGCTGTGCTAGGTGAGGTTAGGCCAGTTACCCAGTCCTTGGAACAAAACAAAAGTTCTGTAGCTGTTCCATGCTAACTCTGCTGTGGCTCCTGTTGCTTGGAAATCAGATGGCTGACCTGTTGTAGCCGCTGATTCCGAAGGAAACTTGGTTAATTTTCAGTTAATCCTAAGCAGGTGGTTGCTGTTGATGAGGTCAGCAAGAAAGGTGTTGTCTCAGGTAGCAGGGCTGACCTGGGCAGGGAGCCTTGTTACTTCTTGAGGAGCTGAGAGGTAGATTACGTTAGAGAATGATTGACCGTGACCGTGCGGCACCGCCTGATGGCACACATCTGCATCTGGAGATGAGTGTCAAGAGTTGTTGTCACTGTCAGCTCTGAGATCTGTTGGATTGTTCTTTTTTGTTATTGTTTATTATCAACAGCCAGAGATTTTTCACAATTGTTCCTACAATCATTCCACCTGGATCTGATGTAGCCTACAAGCTCTCACAGAGACCGGTGTGGCTTCTGTACTGGACTGGACAGCAGCTGGCAGCACAGTTGAGTATTATTAGGCTGCATTATAATTCTTTAGCCGTTATAAAAGAGGGTGATTTTAGATGTTGCTTACTATTTATAGTCTATAGGCCTACTATTTACAAAATCAAGGTCTAGTTTGTACTCAGAAATTAAGTTTGCCAAGTGGCTGCGTCTGGAGCAGACATGCTGACAGATGTCCCAGTTGATAGTGACTTTCCTCATCACTAAATCATCAGACTTCCCTTCGCTCAGGTCCTGAGAAAGTGACAAAGCCTCTTGAACATCGTATATTCTTATTATTTTTCCTCTCTCCATTTATTTCCATTTCTTTTCAGTTTTTTGTTGGTAGGCTAAATCTGGTGCGTGGCGACTTCTCTCTCGTTTGCTTTTTCTCTCTCTCATTCTCTCTCGCTGTCGCTCACTCTCTCCGTCTTGCTCTCTCTCCAGATCTGCATATAAAAATGTAGGCCTAATGTTAAATGAAAACATGTGCAAAAACCGCAATTTGGAAACATTGTTATAATTGCAAAAAGAATGCTTTGGCGGTCAGAGGAATAAATGCTCAGAAATCTTGTGTTTTTTATTTTAATACCTTCTAGACTACAGAAAACATCAAAAACATTTATTTAGGAAAAGTCATAGACTGAGAGACCTGTAGCTTTTATTTAAACAAAGTTATTTATATAATAAAAACTCAAATGGTCTGTCAGACCGTCTTGGCAGTTCTAGTGGAAGGAAGGAAACAAGGAAGCAAATGCTTTCACATGTAAACATGAGCATTACCTCTGGCAACGGATTGATCGGCCGCCAATCATGATCGGCCAATTTTCATTAAACATACATAATTGGTAGATTGGAATTAATGGCTCTAGTCACCAATCGCCTTAAAACTAATCACCTGTGGTTAATACTCTGGTGTCTGCGGCTTAGAGAAGCACTGTGTGCTGTGTAGTGTAGTCCCGCCTCCCACCTTGTTCAATGCG
This sequence comes from Seriola dumerili, assembly GCF_002260705.1. Lineage (NCBI taxonomy): Eukaryota > Metazoa > Chordata > Actinopteri > Carangiformes > Carangidae > Seriola > Seriola dumerili. The sequence goes on from NW_019175077.1 coordinate 2,676,186, forward strand.
CAGGCGTGTAAAAGGCAACCAAAACAAAACATGTCGGCCATGTGGAACTTTTACAAAGTGTGTGTAACTGATATAACATACACCATCTAAAGTGCATCCCAAAAATGATCAGTTTGCCTTTCACATATTTGAATTTGACCGTACGTATTTAGAAAAATGTTTGTACAATGTTTGTATTTTTTTCTTTGTCAATTTGACCAATAACAAGCCACATTCCAAAAATCAAAGTTTATTTATATCTGATTGGTTGGTCTGGCCATATAAAAACTAGATACAGCAGGGACAGCAGTTTACTTTGCTATCATTTCACTTTGTCTCTACTCTCTGGTTACCAGCCTACTATTTTCACACTCAGTGTCTTGACTCCAAATGAGAATAGCCTGGTTTTAGTTTTAGTTAGTCCATGAGATTTGATCTGTTATTTGGCTACTTGTAAATTGTGGTCTTGGGCATTGTTTGTTATCAATCATTTGCAATCACCTTCTAGATGTAGCAGTTAGCTGTGTATGTGTGTGTTAGTGTTAGCTAAAATCAGTTTTACACTGCACAGTAGCGTAAATACTAGTAGACTAGAAAAATATACTGGATTAAGGCAGATAGCTTATTTTTAATATACCAGTCTATGTAAGAATAGATCATTAGATATAGGTACCAAGCCGTGGGTTTAAGGTTGGGTTATTTTTAAACCATGCAGTTTTTTTGTTATTTTGAGTATGACTTTTAGTCAGTATGGAACAAGTTGCTGGGTCACATTTATGATAATGGTTTTGTTATTTTTTTATTTTCTCAGACTACCTTCAGTGCAATAGAAGACATTATACGACTGGTTTTACAGGTTGAATAGTATGGTGGCCCTGAGAGCTCAACACACTGCAACTTCAGAAAACACATGCAAATAAACAAAACACAAACACAAATATCTTCATCAATCTGACAACACATGCGCTGCAAATACTAACAACAAAAACAAATACATGAATGCGCTGCAAATAACTGCAACACAATGGAAGTTTTTCCAGGGTACAGGCCTGAAAACAACAGCCAGCTGAATAACAGGCTAGAATATTATATTATATACTATATTGAATATCCCTGAGAAACATGCAATAAAATTCACCATTAAACAATGGATTCTCTCATCTAGCGTCATCATCATATGAATAGTTGCCTAACTAACCACTAAAGATAGTAATAACAATATCCAACAGCAAGAACAAACCAAGCTACTTCAATAAACAATCAAAAAGCCACATGAGACAATTAAATGAAATAGTGGTCCTGCCTATTTGAAGTTCATTGAGCAATTTCAATATCATGATGGATGTTCATCAGTGCTCCACATCTGCAGTGTCAACATTTGGCATCAAAGCACCATATACCCCTCCTTTATCTCTTGCTATCCTCTTGAATCGAGACTCAAAATGTTAGTGAGTGGATGAAGCCAAAACATAAGACAGGATCTCATGTTTTATTTTAAAGATAGGATGTTAAAAAGGACAAACAAAATAAATACAAGAAATGTACGTGCAGTGCGTACAGAATTACAGCTGCCAGCGCCCTTACTCAATGCTGCAACTGTGTTTTGGCTTTTGCTCAGTAGCCTACTGATGTCCTTGTAAACTGGTTTGTTACTTGTTCAGGAAATTCCTTGCCTTGTGGAGCTCTGTTGCATTAGACACAATCCAGGCCAAAATCAAGGAAGCTGTGGGATTCACTAGTTCTTTTATAACCTTGTTCATGTACTTAGCCTTAATTGGTAATAACAAGTGCAGTCAAATATGTTGCTGTGATCGCAGGTAAACGGACCTGTTTTAGTGATCACAGGTGTCCTCACTTTGTGAATGGAGACTGTACTTTATTTGTATTTTAAATGTAGTCTACCTCTTTGTTTTTATACATAAGATCAAATATCCTAGACTTAAAAGTAATTATTGTAAGATGGCACAGTTTTGAATCATTTACCATTTAAGTAATGTTGCACAGGGGTGCACTCAGTTTTCTTTTTTATTTTGTTTATAAATGTATCTTGATGCATGCAATAGTACATAGCTGATGTCATTTCTAATATAGTTGCTATGTAAGATTGTGTAATGCTGCAGTCATAACAGCCAACACTATACGGTATGCAAATGGAGGAAAGACATTGGAACATTTCAGGTTTGGCTGCCACTATCCAGTGTAGAACACATGCACTGGCCTAAACAGCTAATAGTCTGGGGATAAATGCTGTCTCTCAGTCCTGATGTCCCTAGTCACTAGGTCAGGCATTATGAGAGGCAGGCTTCTGTTTTAAGGCTTATCCACTGAGGCAGTTCCTGTTATTTTCGTGGCAACAGTGATTCTGGTTCCTCTTCACGGGCTTTGAAGGAAGCCAAATCATAGCTGCAATGGAGAATGGACTGGTGTCCATTTAATATTTCTTTCATTTTTTCTGCCCCCCTTTTTGTTCTCCCTCACTGACTCTGTCCTTTTTTTCTTTTTCTTTTGTCTTTCTTTCCTTCCTTCTGCATAATGACTCATACAGAAGGAATGAGCAAAACTCCCCAACCAGCTCTCATCCACACCATTTTACAAACAAGTTTAATGGCAGTGCTAGGAACCTTGAAAATCATACTGCATTCTGCTTTTGCAGAGGACCATAACATCCTATCACTTAGACTCTGAGTCCAAACTACATTGTTTTACTCTGATATACATTTAGTAATTAAGTCCAGATAGGTCATGTCAATGCAGGTTTGCTATGTAATTACCTGAAGTGCTCAAGTAGAAGTATGAGTAGTTTTACTTCCAATAAACAAAGTAAGCTGTCAAGCTCAAAGAGCCCATCTCCCCACCAATAAAATATAAATTTCAGTCTCACAGAGAAGTGGTTTTTATGCCTACCTTAAACTGAATTGGACAGAAAAGGCCACTAAATCCAAATCCAGAGAAGGTCCTGAACCAAATTTGGTGATATTTCTTATTATAGTTTTGATTTTAATGTTTATTCATGCTGTTATAAAAGGTTTTCTGGCATGCATCAAAAAAATATCTGAGAAAAAACACCCAGTTTCATAAACGCGTTTCAGATCTCATAATAGGAAATTTTGCTCTAATAAATTACTAATGCTGATACACTGAAAGGCTTTGTGGGCCTGCCGTATTCAAGCATTTCATCAGACAATGGCAGCAGTACATGATGACACAGCTTAGGTCAAACCATTCCAGAACTGGTAACTATAGCTCTTATTTTCTCTCCCCAAAGAGCTTCTTAACTGGATTTACTGCAATGTGAAACAGAAGCAAGTATTGAATTTGGAAATGGTGGTTTGTGGTGTATGTGTATGCTTATGTGTAAGTGTGTTGACGAAAATATGTGTGTCATTGTGTATGCATGAATGCATTTGTGCAAGTGTTTCTATGTGTGCATACAGTAGTGCATATGCAGACACGTTAGTGTGTTTGGGTAAGAGATCAGATGTTTGCCTGGTCCATCTCTGAGATGTTGGAAGAGCAGAGGACGATGGGATATGCCTGGCCTGAGGGTATTCTCTTGTATGCTGAATGGAAATTGAGGAATGCCACCATACACAAACACACTTCAAGCTATGAAACAACCACTGCACCATTGAAATCAACACTGTGCGTCCCTGCTATCCAGCACAAAAGGGAAGTCAATCCAAGAAACTGAAGAAGAGAGAGATTCAAAGAGAGAGGGAAAGAAAAGAAAAACAAACATTACAAGGGTACGTCAGTATAGCCCAAAGGGGTTTCAATGTAATGTCACAGCACTGCTTGATATGTAGCACAGCATGAGTTGATGTTATAATAACTAACCTTAACACATGCATTTCTCCTCTTGTACTATTTGACAAAATCTATCCAAATTCTTAAAAGACACATGTGTGATCAAAACCATATCACTACCATGCAACCTAGAAACCTGTGTAATGTTGTTTGAAAATATTTCTGCAAATGCTAGTAAAGCTGCAGGAGCCAGGAAACTTTGTGGCATACTCTCCCTACACACCTCCACTTCTCAGCATCCAAGTCAACAAGACACAAGAAAGAGAAAAAAGGTCCAGTCTGTAACTGCAAATGTACTGCACACATTACTGGGATGAACCATTCAATTTTGTTTTGTTTGATAAAAGTTGATAGATTCACTTTGATGGATAATTTTTAACCACTGGTCATAAACATTTCTGGTTTTCATGATATACTGTTTTTATTCCTAATGTCCATTCAGTATTGTTAGATCTATTTCAAATTCTACCCATGCTGAAGGCAACTTTGCTGTTTCAACTAATTTAGTAGAACTCCTGATGGATTGTATATATGGTATAATATATCAGGTTTCTAGTTTTCTGTGCTGAAAGGCACAAGCCTTCCAAAAATCACTGAATAATTTCATATAGAAAATGTATGCCACTAAGTAACAGATTGACTTGTTGAATACATAGAAAGCAAAAACCTGGGATAACATTACTGGAGGGTCTCTCTGGTTTGGGGTTTTCATCTGTGTTTGCATTGTTGAGAACACCCTCACTTCAAAAAGCTTCCTACTCTGCGAGGGGTTTATGAGGTAAGGGAGCTTTTTCTGTTCCACATACAGACAAATAGCATTATCATATCTGTGCGTGAAGATCTGCAACCTTGGCTGACAATCGTCACTCATGAACTTTCTAATAATTTGGCCATCCTTGGTGACATATTAAGCAGGCTTACGGACATGTGAGGCGAAACAATATGAACTTGTATTGTGATAGGCATGAATTCATGTGGGAATGTAATTCAGTTATTTATATCATGACAAGGATGCAAAGCAAGTGTGAGATTTACTACTGTAATGCGGCTTCAGAGAGACACAGGGAGAAACTGTGTGATGAAGGTGGGGGAAGGTAGCATCTTGTCTGTGGCGGGCCCTCACAATCCTTCCAAACCTTCCAAGAATGTTGATAAGCAGATCCCTGAAATGAAATCATCCCCAGCACCAGCTGGATCTGCCCCTAATCGTTTTATTTACAGTTACTATAAAAGACGCCTCCCTTTTAATGGTGCTCTGAAATAATAGGCAGTCGAGGAACAATCGGTACAGTCCTAAGCGCATTCCCCCCTTCCATTTTCACATTAGCCTAATCGAGGCGAGGGGAAGGATATAAAGACATCAGTTGGATGAAATGAGTGTAATTGGAGAATAATATAGTTAGTTTGCTCTAATCTTCTGCATAATATTAAAATGTTCTCGATGCACCCCAGCTGCAAGCAATCACCCAGCTCTGAGGGGAAACATGGGAAACGGCTGTTTGGAGTGAGGAAGGATTTTGTATTTTTTTTTGTTTTGGGCTTTTTATACCTTTATTGGATAGCACAGTCGAGACAGACAGGAAATGGGGAGGCAGAGAGATGGGGGATGACATGCAGTAAAGGGCCGTCCGATGCAGGAATTGAACCAGGGCTGACTGCAGCGAGGACTGTAGCCTCTACATATGGGGCGCCTGCTCAACCCACTGTGCCACTCAACACCCCTGTGGGGAAGGATTTTGTGAGTGAGAGACTGAGGAAGAAATATGTGCGAGACCAGGAAAAGCAAAGCAGGAGAAACAACTGGGAGCTTCTATAAGAATTCCAGAAACTACAAAGGCCTTTGCCTTGATAACTGAGGCTTCCTATATGTTTTTCATGTCATGGAAAAGCAATCCTTGCACACTGCTAATGGCTGGCAAATTTGTACTGGGAGCTTGTTGGTTGCCGAGACTGGTTGTGGTGCTGTTGAAATCAGGAACAGTAGGGACTAAAACTATCAGCATGTGTTTCAGAGGTTCATTTTCTCCATGTTGAGTACAGCCTGGTACAGCCTCACAGTTTTTTGCAAAGGAGAAAGATCCTACGTTACACCACCTTACAATGGAACCAAAATGTTGTAAACACAAAGATTCATTTTGAGAATTAACAATTTTTCTTGGTTCTTGGTCTTGGTTCTTTTGTGCAACTTTAATGGCCATAATATTGGAAATTGAGAGGTCATCAGTCACTTGGTTCAATATGGTCTCTTACACCCATGTCAATAATGACTGCTGCCTCAAACACCTCCAACACTGAGCCAAATAGGCTAAATTAAATTTTGAACATCTGTCTCTATACAATTAGGACTTTAGGGAAGTTGTAGTGTGAGCAGTCATAGCAGTAGCCTTGTGGTGGAATAAAAGGGTGAGGTTTATTAGTCCCCCTTTGGCTGAGCCTTTTCTGTGATTTCTAAGCAAAAAAACTTGCTCTGAGGCAGCTCTTTAACTGGTGGTATTGTGCAAGAAAATTGTCATTAGACAGTGGAACAAATAACCTCGAAACGTCATGGGTGTCTTCGCAAGGGATCTAAAACAACAACAAAGAATTAATCAAATTAAAAGGAAGCCTTGTTATGCGATTTCAATTTAATTTCCACAACCAAGCCCTCTATTTAGTGTTTGTCAAAACCTAAGAAAGGGCAAGTCACAGTTTAGAGGCTCAGTAACAGTTTTATATTAGTGAAGAATTATCAATCCTTTAAGCTAATTTGGATAAGTTGGGGAGCCATAAAGTGGGCTAAGAAAATGGAGTAGCCTATTTGTTAAGCTCCCACCCCCTTCCACACTCTTTTTATGCCACCGGGGCACTAATGCACTTTTGTTTTCCCTTGTTGATCATCTGCCATTTAAGGCACATTAAATCCTGCAAATTAATATAAATCTATTAGTGATTTGCACCCTGTATCAGGCACACACACAGGCCTGCTTTTAAGGCCTAAATGAAATATCAGGTCCTAAATAAATATCACAAAGACGTAAAGCTCTGTCATCAACTCTTGCTATGAAAATGTACCATGGTGGACTTTTTTACCCTGTTGTTTTAACTGCAACATTTAGATCTTACCGTACACTTTCTTCTCCCCTCCTATTGTCCCTTCTACTCTTCTCAGACCTTCATCTACAGTCTCATCTCCAGTTTCTCTCCTCTCCTCTCTGTTCCTCATAGCCAAGCAGTTTAGGCAAGTGCCATATGCCCTGATTGAAGCTAGCGGCAGGCCAAGGAGCACAGGGAGGCTGTTTTGTCATTAGCCCCTCATGCGGCTGAGGTGGAAACTCATTTAGCCCCATGCTGGACCTTCATTATGATAGACTTGTATCAGATGGCATCTCTGGCTGGGATCTCTGGCTCCTGGCTAAGGGATGGGGAGATGCTGTGGCTTCGGCCCCTCTCCAGCCCCAGCAGGGAAAGAGAAAGGATTTTAAATGGGGATAGGGCTGGAGGAGAATGGTTATGGCAGAGTAATGGGAGGCGAATGAGGATGAAGACAGGGAGGAATTTTTGAGAGTGGTGCAGGGGAGAGGAACAGGTGGGGCCTGGGGTTAAAGGTTATGGGTCCTTGCAGTGGGCTGGGGAAAGTATGCATTGTAGAGGGTTGAGACAGGAGGAAAAGAATAAGGAAAAAAAAAGGGATTTCTTTTTTTTATTACTCTTCTTAAAGTTACTCTACAGCCGTTGACAACTGCATTAATTTTCAGGTACAGGTGATGCAGTTGACTACAGAGCTGGGTGACAGGGGCATGCAAAAAGGGTGAGGTGAGAGGACAGGGTTAAGGTAATGAAGAGGACTGTGAATAGAACGTTGGAAAAGAGATATGAAATTGAGTCTATACGTCAAAAACTGTAAGAACACACATCTGAGTGCCTACAAGGTAATTTCATTTGCTATTAACTCACAAGTTAATCATTCTTACCATTTTATGGTCTACTGACAACTGAGGCAGTTGCTCAGGTTAACAAAGACATGTGACTTATAAAATACCAAGAGTATAGATGTTTATGTTTGCTTTATAAATCTAAAATGCATTGAATTTGAACAGGTCCCTATGTCTCCCTCAAAAGAATGTCTTTAAGCTAAAAGTCCCCCCCTCCTACTGGTCACTTGTAAGTTAGTATGTCCACTTCTATGATGTCTTTTTCCACAGACTAGCTAAGTTTATGTTGTTGCAGGTGCATCCTTCTTATGTGTCTCTTCAACGTAGTGGGACACTAGCTAGTTTTTCTATTTAGTACAGCCTATTAAAAATTGTTGCTGTTGATGGATGTGTAAAAAAGCATAATTTCCTGAGATAGATGGTTTCCCCAGCAAAGATCTGCTCTACAAAGCAGTAGGTTCTTAGAAAAATTGTCTTAAATATTACTGCTTTAATCACAAATATGCTTTAGTACTGAAAGTAGTGATACAAATAGTAAAAAAAAAAGAAAAACATATATGTAGTTAGACTTTAACATATTCATTACGTTCATACTGTCCTGTATGGGGGGGTCATAGGCTGGGCGGGAGGGCGGGGTCGTGGGCTGATTTTGTAGCAGAGGAATATGAGGGGATACAGTTGGAAGAAGCTGAGGCTGAGGCTGCTTGTAAAGAATACATTCAGGCCTGAGGGTTATGATTCAGGCTTGAACATGGCTTGGTGTGAAGACAGAGAGGTATGGGGCTGGAAGAGCAGAAGACAGCTGGGCCTGGAGGAGAAGGCATTTGATGAGGCTCTGGTCTTGAGATGGGGCCGTGGAAGGATCTGGGTCTTGCTCAGCCTGGTGCCTCTCTGGCAGATGCTGCAGCAGACTGGATGAGGGGACCACCACTGATAGACTGCTGGCGGCTAGAGCTGTGTGTTCCTGGTAGACCAAAACCACCTTTCTGTCTGGCTGTCTCTCACTCTCTCTGCCTTAGTCTCCCTGAGTCAACTCCTCCCTCTTGCTATTTTTCTCTATGTCTCCAGTTCTTCCTCTTCCTCCTCCTTTTCATTGTACCTGCTACTATCACTGCTTACAGCTGCACTTATATGCAAATCCACATACATACAAGCAAACATGTTTGCTTCTGACACACAAAAAAACTGTGTGCGTATATAGAATACAAAAATGATCAGCTTCAAATGTTCCAAAGCAAATGTCTCCCTATCTGATGACAGTTGTGCTAACTCTTGTAATAAAAAGTCAATGAACCAAGGGCATTCAGTATATTCCAATAACAAAGACTGAGAGATTTGTCATTTTCCCACTCCCTCATGTTTTTCCACAAAAACATGGCTGTCTTCTTTATCATGAGAAGAACTGTGGGTGGTGGGAGAGGCACACACATGCAAACAAACAGCCACACTCACTCTTAAAAAACCTGAAGAGAAGGCATCTGACTGTGACAAACCAAATACACTCTGTAATAGAATTTTCCATCTCTGCAAAACTGATAAAAAAGAGAAAACATAATAACAGTGAGTGGCACATATCTCAAGGAGGTGATTTCAAAGAACAACACCAAGGCACTCCAGAGCCTCCTCTTGCTGAGTTCTTACATAAATATGCTGTTAAGCAATATGATGTATTATTATTACCTGAAAACATGCTACAAGCCCGAGTAGGCAGCATATGAGCCAAGCGCCTTAGCTCCCCAAAGGAGATTGTCTCGACACCACATATCAGCCTGTGCTATTGGATTCCCTGACTTTTAACTGGGTTAACCCACTTCCTAGTGAATACAAATTCAATTTTAACTGCCACAGTTTTTTATTTGCCATGCATGCCCCCCCCCCCCCCTTTTTCACTTGCCTGTCTCATAGAAAACTGCATAACCATGTAGAAATAATTTTCCTCTATTGAATATACACAAACTATAAACTTAAAATGAAGTGCTATTACATATGTGCAAAAAGGGGGGGGGGGGGGGTCTCCTCAAAAGAGAGTGTTCCGTCTAGTTTAATTTATTTCTTCCATTCATCTATCTCTGGCCATAGCTCTCTTTTGGTTCCTTCCCCTGCCATCCATAGTAGAATAAGTTGATCATCTTAAATGCTCTGTGAGATTACAGACTCCTCTTTGGCTATATTTTAAGAAAAAATAAAATAGGTCCTTGGGGGAATCTTAAATTTTTTAACAAACATAGTTTTCAAGTTTATTTTGAGGTTCCTCCAGTCTTAATATTTAAATAGAGTTCATGTTTTAACTCTATTTAAAGAATTACTTTTGTCATTTTTTTTATCATGATTCCCTTCATCATATCACAAAATGCAAAGTAAATGATCTGATTCTCTAGAAACCAGATAAAAAGTGGAGTAGATTAGTGATCTTTATCAAGCAGCATGGCGGTGAACTAGACTTGTTTGCTCAAATGTGTTTCAGTTTGTGTTTATAATCTATATTTGGAACTGCATCATACAAAGTATGAATACAAAAATCAGAACCAATAATACTAAAAGTTAACTGAAAGACCGAAGATAAAGATCTTGGCATCAGCCCAAACCATTCAGAACTCTCCAAGATTTCCAATTGCCATGAAAATACTCGAAGAGCACTCAACATCCTTTAATGCATCTCATAAGCATTCTTTAAGGCACAATAAGGATCTTCGAAGCGTCACTACAGTTTTTTTTCATCTGTCTTTCTGACAGTGCAGGCCTCCCAGGTCTTCCAGGGACTGTGCGACTGTTTTCTCAATGGGTTAATGGCTTTTCTCAAGCAAAGGGAAGGAAAGCGGGGCCTAAACAAAGCCAGATGAGGGAGTCAGGAAGCCTTTCAGGATTTCATTAGGTCTTCTCTCTGAGAGGGCAGGTTAAGAGCCCAGCAAGCTGGTACTATTTAGCTGCTTAACGTCAACAGGAATGCTCACACAGCTGCCTGTAGCCCTACCAACGAGCACATGAAGGACACAGCAATGGGAATCTAACACACAAATTGCAGAAATGTGCACTCAGCCCCATAACATACTATATGCATGCATGATAACCTATAAACAACTGCAAATACACACAAACATGCATGCACATACACAGACTGTCCCCATGTAGCCCCTGGTTCAGACACACACCACTACACTGGTTGGTTTGCATGAAAAAAAAAGGCCACACAGGGACTCAAACAGTCTCTCCCATTGGTACAATCACACTGTTGCTACAGGCACCAACCACACACATGCACACACAGACACACAGGCACACAGGCACACAGACACACACACACACACACACGCACACACATACCATGACAATTATGAGTGAGACAAGATTTTTATACCCAACAAATACCCAATTTACTACAGCAATAGAAGATGATGTTTTTCCACTGATGTTTAAAAATCTCCTGATAATTATTCACCGACAAAAGTGCACACACAGTAGTGCCACACACACACACACACACACACACACACACACACATCAAGAGCATTTGACCAAAAGAGTTGAATTTAAGTGTATTTCAGCATGCAAAGATTAGTTTTATGTGGGAAAACTGTGTGTGTGCGTGCGTGCGTGCGTGCGTGCGTGCGTGCGTCCGTGCGTGTGTGCGTGTGTGTGTGTGTGTGTGTCCTTCTTTGTGTGTGTGCTTTCACAGGTAGGACCTATTGTGTTGCAGTTCATGTGGTAGGCTGCCCCTGAAACAATGAGCAGACCACCAATCTCTTCCTAATAGTAGTAGGAAAAGGCAGGCTGATTAGATGGATATCATAGTTTTAGACACGTGTAGCTGAGATTTGATGAGTAGAGAGAAGTGTGTGTGTGTGTGTGTGTGTGTGTGTGTGTGTGTGTGTGTGTGTGTGTGTATGTGTGAAAAGGTTTTGTGTGTGTGTGTGTGTGTGTGTGTGTGTGTGTGTGTATATGCAATAGGCAAGGATGGAAGAGGTGAAAGGGAAGCTGATGAATATTGAATATCAAACGATCTAAGAAGAGGTGTGTAAGTTGATCCTAGCATCTTTTTACCTGCTTTGTGTTCAAGTATATTTGTATTTCATTGTGTGTGCAAGCTTGTGCGTGAGGGCAGGGATGGTGTTAGTTGTTCTCTTAGAGTGAACAGAGTGGGAGTGTGTGTAAAGAAAGGAAAAAGAGGTGAATGTCTGTGTGTGTAGGAGTGTGTGTTTGCGTATGTGTGTGTGTCTGTGTGTGTACATGTGTGTGGACTGTGTTCAAGCACCACCTAGTGCTCAATGGTGGCACCTCACATGTAAACAACACCTCAACTGTTGCAACCAGAAGTTAAAACTTGAAACGCACTAATTGGATGATACGTTAGTTATGAGCATAATCTTGTTTGATATTAAGATGTCATTCGTTCATAAATGTTGAACTCTTTAAACAACAGTGGTAATAATATTGGGATGAAGGAAAAGGTTTCGAAACATTGCAATTATATTAGTTATTAACCGTTTATACAATCTCTCAGAACTTATTGCAAAGCTGATCACCATAATGATGCTACAGATCAGATAATGGACTGTCACATAAGCATGTGTAAAATATCAATATAGTAATATTAAACCGTTAACTAATTTGTTTTTATAATGTTTAAAGAAACTCTTCAATATTATAATGCTATAAAAACATTAACATCAGAGAAAGTACCCCTAAATAATACCTTCTGATTGTTATAAGATTTGGGGGGTATTTTGAGACAGAGATAATGTCACAGTCAATTCTTCACTCATCTGACAATCACCACCAGCTACCAGATAAGAGGCACAAGGAGAGCCTGGGATAATTATGGAACACATGGCTTAGCAAACTTTCCCCCATTTCACCAGTTCATTTCAATGTGCCCTTGAATACAGCACACTGTCAACATACATCCATCGCAGTCGGATTACTCCAACTTAGCACCACAGCCCCATCAAGCCCTTCCAAACAGGCTGGTGACAGTGATATGAGGCTGTCGTGCTGGATCAAGGTAATTCAGTCTGAGCCCCACCCCCCACACCCTCGTTGTCAGTAGAGTGCGCTGTGACCCTCGAGCGTTCAGATTCAGCTCCCCAGACCTGTTTATTTTTATCACAACAATGAAAATTAGTATGATGTTGAACATCTATGCACACTGCATGCCTCCAAGGCTGTTTATGTAAACGTGTATGTATCTATGTGTGTGTATTTATGTGATCAGGCTGTGTGTGTGTGTGTGTGTGTGTGTGTGTGGGTTGGAGTGAGTGTCACCTTCTTATCATGGGGCCAGTGTTGTGTACACAGGGAGATTTAGCTAAGAGATTGAGGGGGCTTGTTGGTTACTACTGTGTGCTGTGACAGGTATCACCAATACAAGGATTATCAAAAGAAAGATTCCATAAAACTGTCAGAGTGAGTGAAGTGTCCGATGGCGGTTTTACAGAAGAAATGTCAAAATTACTGTTCATAGAGATTTCAGTTTCAGTTTCTGTTTTCAGTTTTTTGTCACATTTCACAAAGTAATAGAGCTTTTTTTCTGCACTGGGCCTTGAGTGTTACCATTTAAATATTTAGCTTAAGCATAGGGTCTAGGAAATGCTTCACAAGTCAGTCTGGCTGGTTGGATGGAATTGAGACAGATGTTTAATGCTTTGCCTGCCTGCACATGACACACACACATACACATACACACAAACACACACACACACACACACACACACACACACACACACACACACACACACACACACACACACACACACACACACACACCCACACACACACACACACACAAACCATATGGGCGCTGCACACAGATGTGCATTAGCACAAACAGACACGCCAGTGGAAGCATTTTCCAGTGTGACTGACAGCAGTGATGGAGGTGAAGATAAGTCTGATTAATTTGGAGGATGGGTGACATTTGGAGGCTACACAGAGGCTACGCTGCAGTGCTTCAGCAATGACTTTGTGGTATTGCATACCACTACTCCAACAATTTGTCCAAACTGCTGAACGACATTTATGTGACTGCACCCATGGTCTCCAATTTTGTTAAAGATGAAAAATGACCATTGTGAATCAACCTTGACACTTACTATAGCTCCTTTTTTTTCGGATGGTGGAGGATGGTGGTTCAGAACATCAGACAGCCAAAGGTTGATGCAATAGTCTGTCCTTAAAATCAGAGACACATGTGCCTTTTGCTCATACTACATGGAAACAATGGCTCAAATGAGCCGTCTCTCCTCCCATGCATCTCTTTCAATAGGAACTTATGATAGAACTTGAAACTAATGCCACAATCCAGTGGAACCTTACACAACCTGGGGAATTTCAATAGCATCAGTTACGCTTAGATCAAAAAGTTGAAAAATATTTAAACAGAAAATTTAGAAATTAGAAACTGTACTGTATCATTGGTAAAATCTTAGCACTTGCAGGATTTAGTCATGTTATTTTTTCAAAAAGCAAAATATAACTTGATAGCCTTGATATATTGGGCCTGAGATAGGCTCTTACCAAAACTGGATGAATAATAAAGTACTGTCTGAAGTCTCAGTGTCAGTATCTATCTTGTAATAATGCTGTACTACTGAGACAATGATTTTACAAAATAAAACAATGCACAGATCTTCAGCATCTAAAGTTTTAATCTTCTTATTCAATGTCTTATTAATTGATCTTGTATTAATCCCAAATTGGTATTGATTTTTATTCCACAACTCGAAGAGTCCTACATTTTGGAATTAGATTTGCGATCATTATCGTTAGTGAAGTTGATCACAAATTAAGCAGCTATCATTCAAGTCTTTACAGTAAATCATTGTAGATCAGGATAGGTTACACCGATGTCCATCAGTTTAACAGGATATTTGGTGTCATGGTTGCCTTATGGCTCTGTTTTGAATAGCTGTATAGACATTTCATGGTTCACAAAAACATCCAACCAAGAACTTCAATGTCAGGATTATCATTTCAGGATTTTGTTAAATCATCATGGTAGAAAACTTTTCCCCTTAACATATGTTCAACAAACACAATCCATTCGTGTGGTTTCACTATGACTCAAGAATCCCTGGGAGCACTCAATCAAAACTGCAGGGAGCAAGACAGAAATGGCAGAACAGTGAAGATCCATTCAAATATGACTGTAACTGAATTAATAGACAATGACGTTTGTGTTTGTTCCAATGTGGTGAACAGCCCAGCATTTCCTGCCAATGGGCCCATAGATGACACTAATACCTTGTAATGAAAAGAAATGTGTATAAGTCCACAGCCATTTTTATATTCAAATTTTGTCTCATGCAGATCAGTTCTGGGTTGATTTTCTAACCTCAAAGCTGAATCTTTTATTTGGTTTGCAGCAGAAAAAATATGTCCTGGTGAAATTACATCCACATGGCAGAGGATCTTAGCTCGTACTGTAGTTTGGTTGGCGTTGACAACAGCCAATGTCACAATAAGAAAACAAGGTTAGGAGCAGCAAAGTGGTTGTTTTCTAAAACTTCAAGCTTCTATTTTTGGTAATAAATTATTAAATGATGACCATTATTCATTATGTTAACATTTAGAACAGTGTCGATTCACTAACTTGTTAATACTCCAACTCTTTTCTCATGGATGTTAAGACAGGTAGTTAAGAACAAAATAACAAAACTGACTGAAAAACACAGTTCACCCTCAGGAAAGAGGCGGCTACGTTTTCACCTCTTCAGCGGAGGGCGGAATAAACCAGTTGAAAGGTTATGTGCTAAGTCAACATTAGCTTTTCGGCTTACCTCCATGATTGAGCCCTGTAATTATATGACAAAGTCTTGAACCCTCAATGGTGTAATCCTTGTCTGTCTTTATCCTTTAAGATTGACAGAATAAACCTCCAAAGCAACGTCTTTTTCATAGATACATGACTTTTTTGAAACTTTTAACTGCTGATGTCTTTTGAGTCAGTTAGATAATAAACTACATTGTCTGTTGGATACTTCTGCTTGTACTACATTACCTTCATGCTACTGAACATAGCTCATTAAATCTCACTTTTCCATGCCACTTGTTCTAGTAAATAAAATTGTTGTTGGTGCATGCTGCCTTAATGCACTCTAAAAACTTACTCAATTTCTTTGGTGAAACAGTTTTACACTTAAAAATATTGAGTAAATTTTAAAGCTGTGAAATAATTTAGATATACCTTATGATTTGAGTAAATGCCAGTAAAAGAGTCAAGCCGATCTCAATAACTACCTTTAGTACCATGACATGAAAAATTAAGTAGATACAAATAAAATCCTAGGTCAATGAAAAAGTGACTTTAAGTCAAAACCACAGGTTGGTGTAATTGAAAATGAGACCTTTTTTTAATGAAACTAATGTGTTGCTTTTACTAAATGTTTAACTGAATTTAAATCATACTGGACTGTCTATTATCAAAATAAATGTTACATTTACTTATTTTTTTTTAGCTCTTTTTACCCATACCCATAAACATAAGGCAATTAAACACATTAACATTTGAATGACACATTTATTCCATTAGTATACCAGTATAACACACGATAATCAGTCTAAATTCAACCTGGTTTACTTTGCAAACGACATATATAACAATGTCCACGCTATGAAAACACTGAGCCAAACTGAACTCAGCATATGAGTATGCAATCTTTAAAACGTTGGTGAAATGCACCAAAAACTACATACACAGGTAATTTTTCAGTCTCTGAACATTGGTTGAAAGGTTTCCAGGATCCATCTCCAGCAGTACTTTTTGGAATACCTCAAAACTATATTTGAGATTCTTGGGGTATCTCAGATCCAAGGCATAGGTTAGTCCCATATGATAGCAGCAGGCTCTACTACGATCCACAAGACTGCTGAGGACAGTGATGCCCTAAATCACAATCCCTACATCAGTAGGTTTGTTGACTGACCCATCTTGGTTCCGCCGCAGGTAAATCTTCATCACCTCGTCTGCCAACTCCTCTTGTACACTGACAGGTGCATCAGCAGCATCCTGCAGACATTATAGCGAAAGCAGCAGACAATGCTGAGGTAAATGCATAATATGAATAACCCAATGTAATAATAATGTAATATATGTAATATAATGTTACATAATGTAATACAATGTAATATAATAACCAACAGTTTGTATTATTACATCCTAGATACAATATCTGTAATTAGTAGTCACTGTTAATGTATCCTATAAATACTACCTAGCCGATGCAATCACAAGTAGTTTAAAATCAAGGTGCAATTAATTTCGCTCATTCACTGCTTTCCTAAACTTGTATGGATTGATATGTATTGGAACACTATGATAAATGGATAATATTTACCTCCTCCTCTGTGTTATATTTGTTCAATTTCTCTTCTTCTTCTCTTCTCTCATGCTTAAAAAAACAAAATTAACTTAACATGCTCATCAAGTGTTCCCCCAAAAATATGACAAAACCTAAGTTGGGCAAGTAGGGCCCCCCTCATAAGACTCTTTATTTTTTTTTAATAATAAGAATAATGATGAAGCGTTAAGAAAAAATATGTAATTCTAGTTATAGCTGATGGATGGACCTCAACCACACTATGGGAAGCTGTTTTAACATTAGTTGTTAGAGTGGATATGTATTGCAGATATCCATGATTCAATTCTTCCTCATGAAAATGAATAATTCCGATATCCACAACATCATTCTTCTGAGGACAAATTAGGTCCCTTTTGTCAGTCATCTGTATTGGGCTATCAATTTCAGATATCTGCAATTGCTTTTTTGATGAAAAGTGATCATTCTGGACAACAAAAATGCATTTGTGGATATCTGAAATTGAAAGCCCAATATACACAAACTGCAGAAGTGACATTATTTGTCATAATTTGTCATTTTCACTAGTAGAGAACTGAATTAGAGATCATTACAATATATATATATATACTATATATAATTTAAAAGTATAAGTGGCTGTTTAACCTTTAATAGGTAGTCTGGATATATATTTTAGTGATTTCTAATTCAGTTCTGGACTAGTGGAAAAAAAAAAAATATATATATATAAAATATACTATATACAACTGGCTGTCGGGCAAAACGGCGCCAAGGCCGGGAACACACTGAATGCGTGGCATGAGCACGGCAGCTGATGATTTTCATTTCATTTTTCATTACAGAAAAAGACCAGTTGATGTCATATTGACATCCGTCATGCTCACGACACGCATCCAGTGTGTTCCCGGCGTCCACTCCAACCAAAGTGGTCAGACCCAGCCAAGTGCGAACATGTCTCACTGATATCGGACCTCATTGACACAGACCTGTCTCTAAATAGCCCCTCTTCTCCATGCAAACTGAATCAAAACATTGGTTCTTAACACTAGAGCCTCAGTGTGAAATCAAAAAGCAACTTGCCCCCCACCCCCACACTCACTCATAGGGCATTGTTCTACCAGGAATTAATTGTACCTTTTCACACCAAATTCTAGGTAGCTTTGGGGTTTGAAATAAAATGCAGTCACGGTGATTCTAATATCAGAACTTGCCCATTGCAGGAAGTAGTCAAACTAGCTAACCTATACCAGCATGCCTGCTGTAGTATTTGGAAAATTACACATTATAAAGTTGTGTATGCAGAGGGCAGAGTCTATAGAATATAAAAGAGATCACTTTTGCTAGGCCACTTACCAGGATTTCCAAAGAATTTTCCAAGTGGTGCTTGTGTTTATAGATGTCTCCTTGCTTGTAGCCACTTTTTTGGATGCGGTTGCTAATGGCAACCACCATCTTGGCATCCTACTCAGTTTCTTAAGTTAATGTTGAAGAAAATTAAGAATATTGATTTGGAAGTAGTAATATGTTTAGATCTTGAAACTGATCAGTAAAATTACTCCTTTCCTAAATATTTTGGTGGAATTTTTCCCAAAAAATTAAGTATATCTTAAAAATATAATTTAATATTCTAATACTAATTTCACTTTGTGACGTACACTTAAATGATAGATGTGAATTTAAGACAAAATTAACTGTTGGATTTTTAAGCATATATTTTGGTTTGCCCTACTCAAACAATCACTTAAGTGATGTTTCAAGATTTTATTAAGGAAGTTTACTTTTTTATTGTTGTGATATTTACAAAGCCACTGAGTTATTTTTTAGGGTGTGGTCTACTCTCTCTCTTTCTCTCTTTCTCTCTCATTCTCTCTTGTTCTCTTGTTCTTTCTCATTCACTTTCACAAAGCAGTGTTCAAAAGTAATTGAAAATGTGATCCATGAAGTCACAAGTGCAATTTAACTGAAAACCCTACCCATGTTAGCGCTTCCACTCATAACAAGTCAAAGAATTAAACTGATTTTTAAAAATGCGACCCATGAAATTGCACTCATGATAGATGAGGTGTAAAAGCAATATTTTAATACATTTATGGCTATATATTTTCCAGCCCTATTGATGATGGAAACACAGCTTTTCTGTTATTTGAGTTCATTTTAGGGAATGAGGGGAAGTGTAGTATCAGCATGGTAAATTTCAAGTAGAGATGGAGTTTTGACACTGCAGATTTTCAAGTTGTGTACCTATAATAAACATGTCATTCAAAGCGTTTTTTGACTAGCTGGATTATATTCTAGGTTTAACTTTTTGCCAAATGCCCAGCCTCTACATGAGGGACAGTCGCATGTCAGAAGGTTCAGGGCAGAAAAGAAAAGCACCAATTGGTCAGGTGAGCTTGCTGGAACTAAAAAGTATGTTAGTAAGTAAGTATTACATAATAGCAGCTATGTCTGAGACTATTTCAACCTCTTAAATTGATGTAATCTGAGCAAGGGAGATTCAGAGTCTGCTCCAAATCATTGTTCCTGTATTTTAAAAACATTTCTGCATACAGGGCCTGGTTGGTACAGTTGAGCCAGACCCAATCTGCAAACCAACTGCCACCTTGACACCTCTGAGAGGGAGCAAGGGCGATGTGGAGGATTGTGGATGAAGACTGAAGTGCTGAAGGGGCAGCTGCCTTTGCTTCGGTCTGAGTGCTCTGACCCACTTTCCCACCTCTTCCACCTCCGACGAATTCCCCTCCACCATCTACTCTCCCACTTTCGTGCTCAAGATTAATGGTATGAACCAAAACCTGCTGGCAAACTGAATGTAAGGACAATGTCTGAGGTAAGGCCTGACAGAAGTTTGGAGTGCAGGATAGTTCTGTGTAGTTGTGTATAATCACTCTGTGCTCAGATTAATATGGTAGGTCCCTGGAGACTGTCCTTATGGTGAAGACATCTTGTTGCAGGAGTGAATGAGGAGATGTAGCTCATATTTCACTCTTTCTGAGCTGCCGAGTTCTCTGTCTTTCACTCTTTCCATCTTTCTGCCTGGGTGCCTTGAGGGGGAAAAGGCAAATTCTCAAGACCTGAAAGTATGTGAGAAGACTTGGTTGGACAGAAGTTCAAGATGTCAGAGGGGAGAAGTTGTGTTTTGACACGAAGTCTTGTTTGTGCTCATCAGCAAACCTGTCAGGAGGCCGTTTGATGTTGTATTTGGGTGATGTCCTCAGGCACGGTGTTTGTGTTAGCTTCCATATGGATTAGCTTCATACGACTTGGCCTTGCCTGGCATTATCCATCAATAGAAGATGCAGCATTTCTGGTGTCAATGCATCCACAATCTCTATATATTTGCATACTGGCAGAAAGGTGCCCTTTTTCCAATTGCTGGGATTGGAATTAATGACAAGGTCCAAGAGAAGTTCATCATTATAATAACTCCAGGGGGAATAAAGTTTTCCACAGAACAGAATTTTTCTCAAATCACCACCATACCTCCACCTGCATAATTGATAGAGTCCTCATGATTAAGCTAATGAGGCTCAGAGCTTAAGCCCTATCCAACAACCCCTAATTACAAATATGTAATATCCCCCCTCTGCTTCAATTAGCGTTAGAACAGAAGGTTAAGAATCATTCAATATTCATGTGGACAGAGAACTTCAAGGTTAAGGAGACTGGTCATTTAACCTCGGCTTTAAAATAAAAGTCATTTTCTTTAATTGTCTTTGATGAGATCCACTAACTATATAGCTGAGGGAGGTGCTTCATCAGGTTCTACCTAGGCAAACGTGAAACATTGATACATTATTACCTTATTGTACCTTTTGTGTGGAGGGGATGCCACCTGTAGTTAAAGCATTTTTCTGCATCTGAAACTTTCATACACTTTGATATCAATTATTTTGAGTTATTTTGGTGTTTTACATGTTATCTATCACTTAACATATTTTCCTTAAGAATACCTGACCTGTGTGACATAAAATACCTAAGACTAGTAGAGAGATGGTTTCTGACTGACACTCCTGGATGCCTTTGGCCTAATGGTTCATGGGAAACCTCTCTGCAGATTTAGACCTCTCTCTTATGTGATGAAGGCTCGATAAAAAGGGATAAAATGTGTACCTGTGTAGAGATTCATGTTTTTTGCAAAAAGAGCTTTGTATATAGGTATAGTGTTTTTGTCCTACATCTTCTTTGTCTTTTGCTCTTGAGTCAAGGAACATTACAAGCGGTTACTAAGCGTATAAAACAGCAGCATAAAGCAATGTCTGAATTAAGCTGGTGTATTTTTGCAGTCATCATTTTCATCCATAATCCTCAGCTACCTTGAGGAGAGGGAGAAGAGCTGCATGGAACAGGAGCTTTAACTTTAGTTTTGCTTGCGTCCACCTCCTCCAGAATGTGTCTAACTATTGACTGGGTGTTTGACAGGGGACTGCACTGGCCTTTTGTCAGCAGTGGAGACCATAGAGCAGGGCCTGGGACTCAGAGACTGGGCTTGGAGCCCATAGCCTGGAGGCTGTAGGCCCAGCAATGCACCCGCTGGCCTATACCAGCCCGGCACAGCCTAGACCAGCCCATCCCAGCTCTGCTCAGCCCCCTCCTCCCTGTGGCCTCCCTGCACCTTCACCAGCTGCGCTTTTCTGACTCCAGCTGCTATGTGTATATGTGTGTATGCTGCCTGACCATACCCCCTCTTCCCCCTGCATCTCTTGCTTTTTCTGTCTCTGGTTTTACCTTGTTCTCTTATTTTCTCATTCATGATTTGTCCTCTGACTGTGTGTCTAACTCATCCACTCATTTTTATCTTCTCTTCCTCTCATCCTCCCCTCCCTTGCCAGACACAGGGGTTGTAATAGTGCCCAGCAATTACTGAGTTGGCATGTGCTGCATTGTTTACTCACAGTCCTATTCCTACTGGACTTTATTAAAACACCATCTGCTGTCAGCTCTGGAATGGTAGAAGAGGTGGTGGAGGAGGCGATGGAAGAGGAAGGCTATGGGAGAAAAGCGATAGATTTGGCTGTAGAATGGATGGAGAATGGCTGGGTTCACATGGAGAGCGCGAGCTGCCATTGTGGTCTCTTGTCAGAGGGACATCGATGGTACATGAGACCGTGGAAGCAAAATGAGATTTTTGGTCTGTTAATGAGAGAAAACTAGTTCCAGGAGACAAGGATCCAAGTTTTTGAACAAATTATGCAGTCTTTCAAGGCCTTGAAGTTGCATGTAAATGTAAAAATCTATAAAACATTTTTTACCAGTAAAAAGTGCTTATTACTAACTTTTTGTCAAAGGTGACAGAGTTCCTTCAACGGGGCTGTCAGTCACACAGAGTGAGTCAGATAATAATGTGAGATAATACCAGCATGACCACAGTCAGATAACCTCTTTCTCTCTTTCACACACACATGAACATATAGAGCCATGCTGGGCAGTAATACTGTGGCCCGCCCATGTAATGACATTCTGATGGTTATTTCATTAGCCACAATTTGTTATGGGATATGTCATTTCAGATGACAGTTTGGATTGATTGGATAAGTCATTGAGAGGATGTGGGCTGGACCCACTACAAGTTGGATCAATTAGCCAATTATTGCAGAAGCCTGCCATGTACAGTTCTGGCAAATTGTTAGTATGCGTGTCTGTGTTCTTATATGTTTCTATATAGTTTTTTTGTATAATACTCAATGAAGTCTGTATATATGATGACATCACTTTTTTTATCCGCTGTACAAATAAAATAAATAAATAAACATAATAATTCACATGTAAATTGAATGATTTTGAAAGTCCAGTTTTACAACAATTGAATGTTTTCTTTCTAGATTAAATTCAGTATAATATATAAAAGAATAGAGAACACAAATATATCTCAAAATCCTTTTCAAGATGTAGTCATAAGTCATGTCCCTAAAATAATGTGAGACAATTCTTTGAATTATTTGCACATTTTGCCATTTGAGGATCAAATATACAATTTTAAAGTAATTTCTCTCAGACAATAAGTGGTGCAAAAAGCAAAAGCAAGTGAAGTATTTGACTTCGAGACTAATGGCTACACCTGTAGCTTTTACTAAATTAAGCTCGAAATAACACAAATGTCTCATTATGTTTTGTTTTTTATAGAAGGCTCTTCAGCAATCATTGTCAGGCTATTAAACTAATCACATGCTGACCGCTTAACAGCCAAAGCTGCTTTTTCATGCTTCCCATACAGGGTAAAGTCTAGAGGCTTACAGTGGATGTTTATTTGTGCTCTGGAAATGTCTGTGGTGATCAATGAGGTGGAAGACAAGTGGACTCACAATACATGTGCAAACACAATATACAATTTCAAGGTCACTCTGGATGCTCAGTGGTCAGTCGCTTCAAAGACCCGCATTATTAATATTGATATTAATATAATTAGAGGCATATTCTGTACTAACGTAAAGGCTGGCTGGAGGAAGATGAAGTCAGGTGATTGAGGGAACCTCGTTAAGGAAGCTTCACCTCAGCTGTGCTGAACAGTGAACATGGGGCCTCATTTGTATGTTGTGCACTGTAAATCAGCAATGTGCCTGTGCTCAGGTTTCCAACACAGAGAATCTTGACAGCATGAAAAATATTGATGAGAAAAGAAAATACACATCCCAGCCACTGAAGGACACAGCAAACTGGTAGTAATTTTGTAGCGCCATGTAGTGACTTTGTAGTATTGCAAGCTATAGCTAGCTAACTCATAAAGATCACAAAATGTGTTACTTGCATATGTGAAAGAGCCATTTTCAGACCTGTAAATAAATGTTACATCTCTGTGAATGGTATTTTCAGTTCAGTGAAAATTTAACACCAAGCTGTATCACTTGTCATTATTGTTCATTTATTTTTAATCATTATGTTAAGTTATTATAATCATCAAAATCCCTTACATTATCCAGAAATGCAAGAAGGATTTACTCCACTGCATGGAAAAACTGAATTGTACATATTAAAAATGGAAAATATTTGTAAAATGCAATGTACAAACATTTGGTAAATCTATCAGGTTTAATTATTAATATATTACTTTTTAGTGGTCACAACTTTTTTGACTGCAATTCCCATATGGCATATAAATATTTGGCATTTTATTTAGAATATAATATTACTGTTAATATTACTCTTTAATGAGTAGTCATGTTCTGTTTTTATTGGTATGGGTATGTTCAGTTGTAAATGGGAAATAAATAGATACAAAACAGACATATAATGGATACAAATATCTCATTTGAGGCATAGACAGCAGATATTATGGTTGGAGTCCTGAGTTATTCATGCATTAGAGATATTGTAAATTGACAGCAAAACTATGTCAGAGGGTATTACGCATCAGCAACCTTGTCGTTCCCCCTTGACAGGCAAATACACTGCACTATAGAGAGAAAACAAAAGGGCATCTGAGGTGAACTTTCTTCAAATGGATAAAATTTCAGTAAACTGCATATTAAAACCATCTTACAGACAAAGCCATGAAAGCTGGGGCAGTCATATCTGTTCAGTATTTGGAAAAATATTCATGGGAAGTTTGAAGGAGACATGAATCTATTTTGGGTGTGAAATCTTTTTCAGAATTTTGTTTTGTTCTCTAATAATTAAAATTCAAAAATTATGACGTCTCTGTATTGGTTGGTTGTATTGGGCGACTACGATGTGTGTGTGTCTCTGTCATACCACACAAGCAGACCCTCTGTGGCGGCCCTCAGCTGGCAATGTTCTCAGGGTAGGAGGTTGGAGGTCAGACCAAAGTTCATCTCAGCTTGCCATCTTTCAGCATCCTCAGACACCAGCACCACACTTTTAGCAGCACTGCATGTAACAACAAGATCAAATTAATGATTATTGACCCAGTTCATGTAGAATTTCATTATACAAAACGGAAAAATTTGAAATTATACAGCAACATTTTTGCTGACTGTAAATTGTTACTGTAGCTCCTAAAATATGGATATTGTTAAGATTATACACATAGATGTATTTTGTGAAATCTTGATTACTGCACATCTGGTAACTCATCTGTCTAATATGGAGGTACATTTTGGCAATTCAGTATTTTTCATGCAATATTCAGTATACTGTCTTCTATAAACACTGTTGGTGAGTAACGGTGGACCTATTTTTTGTCAACAGCTCATCCAAAAATTAATATGAGAACAAATTGCAATCATTACTTTCTTAGACTCCATATTATAAGAGGGACGCCATTGTTTTCACACAGATCATTCTTAGCATACTAAAGACAACATTTTACTAAATAATAATGACATAATTTTGGTGAGAGATTCACCTGCTCCTTATATGGATGAGTTTTGAAAATGAGCACACATCCCAGGACCCTGACTGTATCATTAAACACAGAGGTGTCTTACACTCATGTACAGTAGAGTGTAGTTATCTTTAATGAGAGTGAAATCGCTGTCTCTTAAAACAACACATACTGTTTTATAGGTCAGATCAGAGCTGTGTTCAAAGCAAGCATCCACCACAACAGGATGGACCTCTCCACTTCCTCCACGGGTTTATTTTACTTCCTCTATTAATGCTTTTATTTACTATTAGGTCATCATGAATATTTTGTATCATACTAGAATATAAACAAACAAAGTCATCTGTGTTAGCACTAGTTAAGTAACAGTAGTAGTTGCAATACATGGTGTTTAAAAATTCAAAATTTGTTTTATTTAGTTAGTTTGTTGATTTTTAGTGTAGGGATGTGGAAATCATTATTTTCATATAACATATAACGTTTGTTGCACAAGTTTTTGTGCAGCAATAACAATCTCACATCAAAAGGTACAATAAATCAGCATCATCATGTACACTATATCTGAGATGAAATGGATCCATGGCTTTCTGGCACCACACCAGCACCTCTAATCTTTAAGAAAATGGTGAAAGGCCAGCTGAGGCGCTTTTTGTTACATTTTAATTAAACGTTGTAAAGTGTTAGATGAGAAACTGCGCTTTAAGCCCAGGCATCAAAAACAAATACAAGAATTCAATTATCACTCGGCACAGTTCATCAACCAGTGCAGCGGGGAGTTAAAAGCACCATCGTCTAGCACAGTGTCAGCATATCTCTATCACCTCGGAGAGGCCAGCTGAGGATGGACTCTTGTGGCCTGGGACATGTTCCTCCACCCTGTCCCTCCCTCCCTTCCCCTCCATTCATCCCACATGCCCTGCCTCCTACAAGCACCTTTTGTGTGGGCTAAATGGGGCTGGATGCACCCCTTTAACTTTGATTTCCATTTTCCATTGTCCGCCCATTGATGGGGAGGGTGACTCCATCTGTGCCTGCCTTGCATGGTGCCACCCTTTCAATAGGCATATGCTCCACATGTAAGAGCCATAAACTTCCAAAATAATGGGTGTGAGGAATAATGATATACAATACAGGCCCCTCACTTTACATATATATATAGAGAGAGCGAGAGAGAGAATGAGGAAGAGAGAGAGAAAATACTTCATTCATCAATTTATTATATGGCCTTTCAAACTCCACAGCCTTTTTATGTATATTCAAGAGCACAGAAGATATTACACAAAAGCCCCCGCTGAACTGATGGTGTTTTAAATTGCGGTCAAGCTGCTCCACTTGCCTCCTGAACTGTGCTCAGAATGTGCATGTGTGTTTTACATGAAGGGAGACTCAGCTTGCCGCTGCCGACCACAATGGAAGCTCCACAGAACAATTGATAACTGTTAACTGAGGTGGCGCGCCGGGTCAGTTTTGACTTGGAAATGTGCAATATGCAGTGAAAACAGACCCTTGTGTTCACTCTCCCCCTTTCAGATCTTATCTCCACATGTGATAACTCCACTTAAGATCTCATACAGTAACACACATTAAGTCATTTCCCTCTCCAAACAAACTGAAGAGGAACGTTGGTGATAAAATAGCAAGTGAAATTTGGTACTAGATCATTCTTATCCAGTGTTTTCTCTGTTGATTTTTATCTGCAAGATTTTCATCTTTTTTCTCATGTTAGGATTATTTTTGTCTTGAAACCCAATTTAGCTGAAGAAAGAGCCTAAGACACAGTGGGAGGAGGCAAAGCTCATGGCTTCATTTTCCTTCCATTCCACTTCATTCATTAACTTATTCATTCATTACCTCTTTCTCCCTGTCCATCAACCTTATCCTAATCTCTCTCTTTATCCCTCTCCTCCTACTCTTTCCTTGACACCCATGATGGCCATTGCCCCCACACTCACCCTTACGCCGTCTGGCCCCACCCTTTGCCATTCCTCCTGTTCAGTTATAAGGGTTTATCGATTACAAGCCTGTCATACAAAACAACCTAATGGAGGGTCAGCTTTAATGTGAGGGGCGAGGGGCCCCTGTCTTCGTGGGAGCTGAGCCTGGAATTAAACACTCCTTCTCCTTCCTTCTCCTCCTCCCATGTCCCTGCTCCCTCCTGCATGTCCCTCTTAGATTCTTTCCATTGGAGAGCGGGGGCCATGAAAATTCAACAGCAGAACCATCAATCCCCCCACCTTCCTCCACTCCCTTTACAAGGCCCACCGCTGGCTACAGCGGCTGCCCATGTGCGAGGGTATTTAGTGGGGGCCTGAGAGCTGAAAGAAGCGTCTGGATCAAATGTGTGGTTGGGTGAGGGAACAGAAGGAGCCCTCTCAGGAGGGGTGCTGAGGCCCCAGCTCGTTTTATAGACTCCCCTGAAAGAACGTGATTACAGATCATTATCCAATTGAAGCAGATTGATGGGCTGGGGTCAAAGTAATATAGCTCATAGTAGCTGAGCAAAAGGGGAGGGGTGATAGGAAAGGACAGAGGGCAGTGCAAAAGTGTGGGGTGAGGTAGGGGGGTTTGCAGACAGGATGAAGATGGCATAATGACTGGATTGTCACCACCAAATGGAGTATGGGAAGGGGAAGAGAAGCAAAGAATGAGAGGGAGGAGGAAGACCCAAATTGTCAAATGAAAGACTGGGGCTTTTCTTTTTCAGGAATGGATTGAAGTAGTACAACAAGTGCTGATGGAGACCCGAGATGCTGGATTGGCCCTTTCACTGCAGAGGGCAGATAAAGAGATCTCTATGAAGGGGAGGCAGGAGAATTTGTCAAGATTGACTTGGCTGTCTCCTTGTAAATAATGTGGTTCATTCTTTTCCTTCTTGCTTGAACCAAGAGTTATTACAAAATTAGACAGCTGTTGGGTTTTAAATTGTATATTTAATGCATCATGGATTCAAGAAAACGTTTTTTCTTCATTTTATTTAATCTGAAAATTTGTATGCATTTATTTAGATATTACATTGCATATTTTAATGCATATTTTACAAAAATTAGGAGTTCAAGGACAAGCAAAAGTCCAAAAGTCCTTATTCTCTCTTACAAGTTTCTAAAATTCATTTTAAGCATAACTGAACACAGTGTTAACATTTGAGTTAACTTTTTTCTTTTTTTTATACATTCAGTAAATCACTTACTGCCGTCAGCTAATGCCCTGACCTTTTTTTTACGATCTTTCCATAGCTTACTAGTTTGTGTACCATTTGCCTCAAACTGTTCTCTTAAATAATATGATGCATTACAATGCATGGTGTTCCTGACCTTTCCAATGCACTGGAAAGGTAAATCTCAGATGATTATTACTGTCCAACTGCCAAGAGCACAGATCCTGGTTCTCTTCCTGTCTGAATGTATGTGTTGATGGTGAGTCTGCATAGCTGTTAAAACCTTACATGACCTCATGTGCAATTTAAAATTAATTAAACAATGGCAGTGGCAATAATAGACAATGTTTTGCATTTGTTGTATGCTACAGTGTTAGTCATAGGTTGGATATGTACAGTTTTCTTGCCAAAGGCAGAGACATTTTGAGAGTCAGTAGAAGTGAATTTTAGACTTTATCAGTTGTTGTCATGTAGATTTGTGAAATACTGCACAATAACAATTCAAGTCCCTTTTTCCTCTTCATCAAACACAACTCACACACACATTCAGACACATGATAGTCACGCCAACATGCCATGAGTTGGTATGTCATGGCATTTTATGTTACATCCATGAATCTGATGCATTCATTAATGGTCTATTAGTAGGATCGTGGTTCTGTAGATGGTGCCAGTAGACTGGAGTCTTGTGACAGTGAGTGTCTTCATTCACAATAGAGGGTTTATGGTAATGGCTATGACACTGAATAGCCTTTTGATATTGGCTGAGACAAAGTGTCTGTAAATTTTGCTTGCTTTAAAGATTCACAGATGTAAAAAAAATAAAATCCATTGAAGATGGCATGAGCATGTTTTGGATTAAGGTTGAAATTTTTTCACTTTGGATATTTTAAGCCAAATGGATCCTAAATGCTGTCCGGTTTCACTCAGCATGCAGGAACTAGCAAATTCCAAGTACGGTGAATGTGCGGGAGTGGATTAATGAAGAATCCACTCATCTGAAGCTGAGTGATATATAAAAAGGGGCCCATACTATACTGTATATTTTAGAAGTGCTTTATGCATCTCCTGCTCACTTCAAGATATGAACAACCCTCACACATATTGCTCATGCTTGTATATGCACAGACAACTGTCCTGTAATCCTTACAGTTTTTCTTCTACTGTGATTTGTGATGACTTTTTTGCAAATTAATGTCTGCTGGAGAGAGAGAAACATTAGTCAGTCAGACAGTCAAATGGCTTTTAAAGCATAGGCAGCTAAAAGCCATGCTTCCTCTGTTTTCTTGCGAGTCTGGGAATGGACACTGAGCAGACTGACCATGTCATTACATCCACAGAGAAGGCGTAGTGTTCGTGTGTGTGTGTGTGTGTGTGTGTGTGTGTGTGTGTGTACTGTCTGCATGCGTGCCTTTCTGTATACACTATAAGTATGATGTCTACATTCTGGTCTGTACTCATGTGTGTTGTATAGATGTAATGCAAGATTCTGTGTTTGTGTGTAACTCAGACCAATTTCAGCACTGGCCATTTTAATTTTTGATTTCATGTTTTGCATTTTGCGGGAGTATTTTTAGTTCTCTTCAGTTGGTGTCTATCTATTAAGTTTGTGCTGGATATTCAATCAGACATGGAAAACATGATCAAGTACCAGGCTGCGCTATAGATCAAACTCTAACTCCAAATTCTTGTGGATTAATGCAATTTATCTCTGAGCAATTCTGTAATAGTTCTGTAATAGTTCTGTAATTTATGTAAAACAAAGTGAGGAAGGTGATCATGAAGGCCATATACTCATATACACATATACTCCATGTGGTTCATATTATATATGCAGACGGACCATTACTGCAAGGTTAAATAATGTTAGGATTTTTAAAAATGTCAGACGACAAAGTTAGTCAGTCTGTTAAGTCAATTAAACCATTGGGTAAACAAGTTGTCTTTGAAGACACCACACACTGTAGCTACAACTCTGTCACCTGCATGCTAAACCCAGTTACAGGCAGGCGAAGAAGCCCTGACTCCCTCTGCGTTACACTTAGTCAGATAATTGGAAATGTGAGGGCATTAATTCCAACGGGATTAAGAAGGGGAATTAAATATGTTAATCCCCAAAATAGGTAAATAGCCTCAGTGATACAATAACCAATTTCTAGGGTTTTCCTCCCCCAAGGACATGTCTGCCTTTGAAAGCAACATGCTCACACACAACTACACACACATGCACACTCACAAGCAGATGCACAAGATCACTAGTACACACTTGCACATAAACATGAACATGTGCACGCTGAGCAGCAGAGCAAGAGAGAGAGTCTCAAGTGTTCCAGAAAGTTCTCCAAGGTCATGCCTGTGGTGTCGTGTGGCCCTGTAGCTGACTCTTGAACCTGTTTCTCTCCGGCTTGCCTCTTTGTTCCAGATATCATTACCTCTGTCGCTCCGCTCTGCTCTGCTCCCCTCTCGAGACCATTTTGTCGTCATGTGCTCATCTGCCTTGTAATTATAGCACGGTCCTGGATGTCACAGTTTAGGGACTCTGACTGGGTGTGAGTGAACGTGTGTGTGTCAGGGGACTGAGCGAGTGTGTTAGATGTGTGGAATTATATTGTCCTTTTATGGATGTGTATATGCGATGGAGCATGGACAGTGATGTTTATGAGAGCACAATATGTGATTTGTATATGCGCACATAATTTCAATCACCAAAAAAGGGGCATCCTAAACTGACTACAGTGCTCTTTCTCTTTAAACTATTTAAGCAGAGGCATCGCCTTTGGATATGGCAACAGAGCTGGATTTTGATGAGCTACTGTACTTGTGTCAGGGACATGAAACAGAAGTGAATAAGTGTATATTCAAAGCACTGACACATACAGTAAACCCAGAGTGCAGAGGCATCAGTTGTGGGCAAAAATCAAGTTCCCCACTGAGTTCAAAGTACATTTTCATACACAATTAGTGGAGTACAATTTCTGTTGGAACTGAAGCATGGCAAACCCCCCCGAAGGTCAACTGCTGATCGTCTCTGAGAAATGTTATTTTTATGTCTCTGTGTGTCCAAAGATGAATGTCTAAGAGGGGGAAAAAAAATCAGACGGAGAAAAGAAAACATTAAAAGAGAGAAGTCAATCATTCAAGAAAGCAGGACTGTAATGCACCATAGTCAAATTCAATAAAGTCATTATTCCTGGCTTAGCGATAGCAATAGTATTTTTCCTGGATATACTATACTGCTTATCCCAATTCTTCTCTCTCTCTCTCTCTCTCTCTCTCTCTCTCTCTCGCTCTCTCATCATTCCTCTTTTCTCAATTCTGGCTACAGGGCATAGAATGGCCATCAATACTCTCATTTTGCAACATGAAACCCTCTATTTACTCCAAAGATTCATCTGCAATGGATATCATTCTGCAACCTCTACAAAAGGGATAAAGCAGCTTCATCATGCCAAACCTCTGCATATTACCCCTGACAAATTCTATTAGGCTGATTACACATAATGATGCCAAATAAGCACCGAATGAAGAGCTGGGGAGTTACCACTGTCCCCCAACAGAATAGACAAAGAAAAAAACACACTCACAAAAGTTTCTTATCTCAATCCAGTTGAAGAGGGAACCACACACATGCACGCATGCGCACACACACACACACACACACACACACACACACACACACACACACACACACACACACACACACACACAGAGAGTCTAAGCTGTACTTATCAATTATTAGGCATTTAGATGCTGTGCCCAGAGAGAAATTAGATTTCGAAGGAGTTAAGACGATTACCAGTGGTACACTCTTAAAGGGATGTAGCATTTTCAACACATTTGAGTAGAGGCTGAGACAACAGATTTACAGAGTAACACCGAAGTACTGAACAACTAATATTACTGATGTGTTGGGATTAACATAGCTTCAGTTGACAAGTAAGAATGTGAAAATAACATGTTATTAGCAAATGTAGAAGATGTTAAGGACACAAAAGCTACATGTTATACAATTTATTAATCCAAATAAAAGAAGTTATGTTTTTGGTCCCATTTGCTAGTTACAGTAATAGCTGTGTATCTCTCTGAGTGCTTTCTACTCCTATAACAACAATTTTATTTGGTTTCAAAGTGCAGTCCAGTGTTTACAGTTCTTATGGCAGAGGGTGACTCCCAGGAGTCTTAAGGGAGTTCTCAGGATCATCAGAAATAATAGAATTTCACTATAACTTAGTCCTAGAATTGTTGTTAGAGATATTTAACAATGAGAACTGCAATCATGTTTTTCCATCTCACCACTAAACATTAACACTTATAGAAAGTTTATACTGCTTTAATTCTAAAAGACATCAGCAAGATAAAAATCATCCCATACTGTATAGGAGAAAAAAGGTTTTTGTCTGAGATGCAAATGTGACCAATCTGTGAAACATGTCATTGTTCTTGGAAGAAGTGTGTATGTTGTACATTCTCCCTGCTACCACACTAAAACACATCACCCAGCTAACACCACCTTGCCCAACCCTCTAGGCTTAGTCATTGCCAGTGGAATAAATTGTGCAGCATTTACCTAACTTTTTTTATGTTCACAAAACAAGATCCCATACAATAGATGTGGAAGAGGGGTATTAATTTAGGGAAATTAGCAGGGTAAATAAAAATTGTCCGGTTGCCATGCTAACAGGAAATACTAGGGGACCGGTGAAGGAGGTGGGGAAGTGGAGCGGGGTACTGGTGGGGAGGCTCTCTCTCTCTCTCTCTCTCTCTCTCTCTCTCGCTCTCTCTCTCCTCTCTCTCTCTCTTTCTCTCTCTCTCGGCTCCCAGGCAGACATGCAAAAAGAATGCTCAGTTTCAAAACCGCAAGTCACCTCTGCACACAGGACCATTTGGCGTAAGTGTTTCCTGTTGCAATAAAAATGTATGTCAAGTACGTGAACCGAGGTTCCTCTGTGCTTGAAGCCTGTTGAGAACACACTCTTATGCACACACACATTCACACATACACACTGTGACCACAGCATTTTGGTTTGAAATCTTCCATAGCAAAAATTAGTCCATTATGTACTGCCACTGCCCAATGTGATTAAATCAAACTTATATAGTGAGGTTAATGTGTGTATGTTTGAGTGGTATAGTGAAATGGGTGGGAGTTACTGTGTGATACACAGCCCATGCTGTTCTAGTGCTGGGCTCAAGAGTTTCAGAGAATGTGGCATGGTGACTGCCACAGGCACAAATGTGCAAGGCGCTCCAATTTTTTCTTTCCTTTTTTTTCATAATTTTATTCATTTACCTTCCTCTCTGTATAATTGTTTCCGTCAACCAGCGATGGCTTGATAAAGGATTTCACACCACAGAAAACAGTTACACAGCTATTTTGGAGGGTGATTGCCAGAGACGATTATATTTATCACCTGCCTTAATATGCATAGTGTGGTGTAAATTGATTTATTCTCTAAGGATCACTGTCACAGGGAGCATGGTGTGAACTGGAATTCTGCACCCAACTGAGGCAACTGACATTAGACACATGAAACTGCCAAATAAGCACAGACAAAAATCTTACTTATGCTGGATTATCAGTGACACTATATAATTATATCAAAATTACTGTCGAACTGTTACTTTACTGTTACTATTTCACCATTCCACTCAAAAATTTATCTGTGTAGGGTTTGAAACTCATTAAGAGTTTGAGAGTAGTTGACACATTCACACACTCTCATAAAGAAGCTTTATTGTTACATTATGTAATTATACAATGTCTGTTACCAAAAGAGTGACAAAACTGTGAATTAATCTAAATATTAACTTCACCACCTGCATTGTATAATTCAGGAATAAGTAACAGATCCCTATCCGTGGAATGTGTGGCTAATTTGCTGTTTGTGTATAAAATATTAGGTGATTAAGTAAACATTTACTATAGTTTGTCAGTTCAGTTTTCTATTTTTGTGCCTAAATAAAGTTTTTAAGTATGGTAATGTTTGATTTGGCTGTCATTGTCATTTGTGTTTTTACCCAAAAATCTTTAAAACACAAATGTAAGTCTAAAGTTAAAATAAAAGCATAGTGATATTTCAGCTATTCTTTTTATACGCTGCCTTTTAAGAGCTAAGTGCCACCCGCACTAATGGTAAGACTTTACAAGATATCTGTCTACTATGGGGCACCAGTTATGACGTGGTGCATACACAACTTAAATGCTCCATTTTGCCACATTTAGTGCCAAGCGCAAAGAGTCTGAATTTCTTTAAGTCACATTTTTAATATATTTACAGCGATGTTTGTGAAATAACTTTCTTTTGAAACCAAAAGAAAAAAAGTCTTTAAAAAAGTAAATAATTAAATAAATGTAAATCGTTCATTTTAAATCTAAATGTTTAATCTAAATGTTAAATATAAATATTATATTTAAATCCTAAATCTACATATCACTTTCTAAATCTAAATGGTTGATTTAAATGCTGATTAAAATATTAAAACAAAATACTAAATCTAAATCTAAATCTTACTCGAAATCGAAATATAACCCTTTACACTTAATTCTACATCTAATCTAAATGCTAACTAAAATATTAAAATAAAACTAAATCTTAATGATATATCTAAATCCTACATTGAAGCGCTATCTTGAAATCTTGATTTTAAATCTAAATCTATAAACCCTAAATGTGTTGATTGGTAAAACTACATATAGTATTTAGGTAATGGAGTGCTGCAGGAATGAGTCCTAAAGCCTTGAAATAAGTTAGCATTCTAGCACTTCCAGTTCTCTTGTCCTGAAGTCGAATGGATTTTGAATGGATTTTTGGTTAGATGCCTGAAATAAGATCAAGATATTTTCATATTTCATGTATGTTACACCATAAAATATTTCAGTAAATTCCGTACTTGTTATTTCTTTAGGCTTTTACCTGTCTTGAAAGAGGAAGTTGTGGCTAAATGCAAGGTTGTTGGGGATGTTAAATGCCATTACGCTAAACATGAAATCAATCCATTTGGCAGTCCACCTGTTACGACTTGGTATGAAATTCTCTTTCAACCCCAGGGCAGATTCAGATATGGACATGACAGGATGGATGTTACTTAAAGCTCTTCATTGGCATACACCAAAAGAAAATGCAAGGGAGAGTCTTAGTGGGGAGTGCAGGAGGGAAAGGGATCCAGGTGGAGGCTGGTGGCATCCGGAGGAGGAAGCGGAGGTGGAGCGCATGCAGGTTAGTATTCATCATGGCAGGTAATAGCGGTGGATCTTCAGCAGGAGCTGGCACATGGTTCTGGCAGTAACTGAAGTGAGGAGAAATCCATAGGAGTTTGTCCTGAAATAGTGTCCCCCTTCTTATACAGAGCTTGATGAGTGATGAGTAACAGGTGCGCAAGGTAGTCAGTGCTGCGCCACACCCTTGCTGAGAAGCAAACACATATCCTCACTCGAAGAGGAGGAGACACAGGGAAAGACAGACAGGGAAAAACAAACACAGGAAACACTGGGGAAATCTAGCTGTCACAGAGGAGCTGTGGCACTACCTTTACAGCCTAGTTGGGCTTGTACTCGCACTCTTGGAAATGGTTACTTACTTTACAAGAGGAAAGGCTTTTGCAGTGACAAAGTGACGTCATGTGATTGTGGTGTATTCTGCTTATGCCAAACAAAAGCTTTTTATTTCTGGCAATTTTATCTAGGCTTCAAAAATCCTAAGAGTGGTGTTCATTTGTAAAGAATATCTTGCTCAAAAAAACAAGCAAGTATCATGAAATGTTATTGGTCACATGCCTTATTTTCTGCAATAATCCAAAATCCAGTAGAAAATTCCTACTCGCTTTTTATCGTGGGAACCAGGGTGATGCTAACTTCTGGGTTGGCCTACGAAATGACATTATCCCTACAGCATTATAGGCATAACTTTCACTGTGCTTGAGTGTGAATATTATAAATTGCTGTGTGCCCATGGACAGTTTAAGACATACTGGGTTCAAGACATGCAAATCTACATGCTGCCCACAAATCAGTCTGCCTGGCAAAGGTTAGTTAAACAATTAGCTATTAGCTACCTATCTAGCTAAGGTTAGTACCAGGACCTCAATAGCACCTTGTTATCATGACTTTTGTGAACACTTAATGAGCATGAATCCTACAGTATGTTTCAGTTATTTACCTTTTTAGGCATGCCCACACACATGTCATCAATTGCATCAATGCAGTATCCCTGAGGTATTGGAATCCTTGAGGCCATAGTGTAGCTGTGCTATGGTAGAGACATTAAAGTGTTTAGTATTATGCCCAGCATTATTGTAGTATTTATAAGGGGTCCAAGCAGAGAATGCTGGTGAATCCCTATTGTTTTGTTCTTGTTATTCTTTCTTCTTATTTTTCTGCTAAAAGTGTTAGTGCAGTTAAAACTACAAAAGAAAAACCCCTGAAAATTGGCAGATTGGTTGAAAATTCCACCCACTACTCAGACACAAAAATTACACTAATTGTCTGATAGGTGGTGCTACAATAATGAAGTTCATGTTTTTGCATTTTTCTTGAAAGGGGCTTGGGCTAGAGTGAAAATTATTTTGCAATTTTGATCTCTGAAATCATCTGCATCTTTGCTCAAATGGTCAAATGGTTACAAAAAAGTCAAACGTACACCCGAAATGAACTAGTCCTAGGCTAGTCATCTGATTCTCATGAAACTTGGTCTACATAATCTACAGACAATGCTAAAAACAAGAAAGAATTTCATTTTGTCAATCCATTTTGAAATGATAAACTTTTAAACCTGTTTTGTTAAGATCAATTTTACACAAACTGTCATAAATATAAATTGGTAATGTAACCAGGGTTTTGTAACCAAACTTAGTGCACCCTTGCAGACCTATGCTCCTAGTTTTGCTATAGAGTCTTGTGATATTCTGCCTCTAGGGGGCACTACCCATGCAAAAAGTTTATATCTCATAATCAGCTTCATGGATTTGTATGAAACTCAGTTTGCATGATCTAAGGTCATTACTCATTCCAGACATAAGGTTTGGTAATGATTGGTTAAAGTGAGTGTGACTTATATATATAATGTATATAATATATACATTTCTAATCATTCCACCCTCCACAGCTTCAAAAAATCAAAATAAATCACTCATATCTCCTACAGAGCTGAGATTTTTTCAGTACACCCAGTGAATGGTGATAAAAGTTTGCCTTAATGTAACCTGTGGTCAATTCAAAAGTCCATCACTCTATATTTTTCTAGATATGGAAAACCAATTAAAATCTATATGTCTGCAATTCTTCATACCAAACTAGACACAAACATTCTCTAGATGGTAGATATCAAGTGTTTCAAATAGTGTTTGGATCAGACAAACACTGATTCCCTGCAGCAATATTCATCTTGCTGTAATTAGTACTGTATGCACAACATATTCTTTTTTGCTCAGTGTTGTATTCAAAGATGCTTCTCCTGAAACCAATAATTGTGATTTTTTCAGGACTTTCACACACCCATTTAGACATTTTTAACTGTTTTAAGGTGAAACAAACAAAAAAAACAGTTTTTCACATGTGATGTCAATTACTCAACTTGTGTGAAGGTGTGTGCAGCATGTTGTTACCCAATGGCACAACCAGTAAGTCACCTTCTCTGGGTAAACCAAGGTCAGGGGTTTGAAACCCCAGGTGGCCTAACCCCTGTTTCAGCAAAAAGTCAATAGGCTATCAATTAACATGTAGTATTCAAATGCTTGCGAGCTGCTTGGACCCCAATAATTGCTGCTAGCGGCTATATTTTATATAATTATTGTTTATGTATTTAGTCTTTAGTTTATTCTTATATGAAATGCTTTGTGAAATTACGTCAGTGAAAAAACCCATCTGCAGTTAAATTTATTAGCTATAGGGTATATGTGACATGTGAGAAACTTACCCCAGTTTTGAGATGAAATAGTCAAGATATAGACATGGCATGTGTTCATATTAAGTTGTTCTTTTGCTATATTTGCAGTTTTTAAATCTACTAGGTCCTCAAATCAAAAGAGTCTTTATTCAGCATGTGTAACAGCAGGTTGCATTATGTTGAAAGATGGTTTTTGTTACATATTTTGCCATTGGATTTATACTAATGTATGTTGCAACCAGTGTGGACAAACACTGAGTTACCAACACTACGGCCATGAGGTTGCAGTGTCTGAATTTACAAAGAGTCCTTGTTATCACAAGTGCATTGTATCACCTGAAGTGCTGATGAGGTACAGTTCTTGTGGCAGAGTGTCTAACAAGTAGAATCATTCAAAATACAAACACAGCAACATTCAGGAGGCATGTAAGGACAGGAAGAACATAGAAGAAGAAAGGAAAGGAGACAGTAGTTGCATATAAAGGTGTTTCTTCCTTGACCTATTGGCCATGCACAGAGGCAACCTCCACAGTGTGACCTGTCAGCACGCCTGGCCCAACAAGAACAGCACAGGTAGGCTGGCATCACCTGGCCTCCCAGCTCTGACACTGTCCAGACTGAAAAGTAAACTTCATACATGATGAGCAACGTTACACTTAATCACTTTCCCTCCAAAATACTCACAGTGACATTTGTTGTTTGTTTGTTAGATTTAACATTTAGATTGAAATGTAATATTTACCTTTAACATTTACATGACATCTATTTATTTTTTAGAAGAAAAGTAGATATGACAAAGAGTGGAAGAAAAAAAAATATGTGGCAAAGATTTGTGAAATTGTGACTTTTAAAGAAGATGCAGTAGAGGAAGGCCAATGGAAGAAGAGATTGGTTATACAGTTTGAGTGTGCACAGCAGTGTGTGTGTGTGTGTGTGTGTGTGTGTGTGTGTGTGTGTGTGTGTGTGTGTGTGTGTGTGTGTGTGTGTGTGTGTGTGTGTGTGTATGTGTTTGTGTGCAGAAATGTCTTGTTAAACCACACTATACTGAAGCAGTTCAGGCCCCTTTGCTCCACAGAGGCCCGTAGAGGAGGTGGTGGCTGTGAAGGAAAAGAGGGATGTGAGCTTGAGTGTTGGAGGGCAGTTCCCTTCACTGACTGGAATGAATGGTATGGCGCAGTAGTGACCATTCATGCATGCTCCTTTACTTCTTTCTCCCACTCGCCATCTCCCTCTGCCTGCAGTTTTCCCCATTTGAGATTTTTAGGTGCAGAGAGGGAAATGAAAAAGAGTGAAAAGGGAAAGAGACAGGAAATTGAGAGGTATTTAAATAAAAATAAAAGGAAAGAGAGGGAGTAAGGTAAATTAAGAGAATAAAAAGAAAGAGAGAAAGTATAAGAGATCCCACAGAGGACAGAGAGAGAGAGGAAGAGAAGGAAAGAGGCAGAACTAGTCACTGGGCCACTGGAGTTTGAGAGCAGCACAGCGTGAAATAAGGGAGAGTAGCAGCTGAACCAGAAAGAACCCAGGCTGCTCATTACAAAGGCCTACGCCATACTTCTACCCTACACACCAACCAACCACAACGTAACACACATTCACACAAACACACACACACGTTAATATACACAGAGATGTGCAAGACACTAAAAACAAAAAGAGGAACTCATGTACATCATACCATATGTCATTTGTTGGATGCTTTTATATGGACATGCGCACATATGCAGTCATGTGGCACACAAATATTCATTCATTCAACACACAGGAGCCATTGACAAAAAATTCAGATAAAAAGTGTTTGACTGTGTTAACAACAATGAAGAATTGAAAGGGTAGTCAATATTACTGTACCTAACCAGGAGCTGATTTATCTGGAACTCTGTTGTCTTTTTCAAATACTGTCTCCATGATTATGTTACACTTGTCAAAACTTCGGCACACTATCCAAGAGCACACAGGGAGATGAGGTGGAGGAAGTCTCTCCTCTCATTGTGTGACCCTCCTTTCGCATTATGACAGCTAATGAAACATTTTGTACAATTCGTTTATTTAGATTTAATATCGTCCCCTAACATTTGAGTAGCTGCCTTTCAATACGCAATTCACAAACATCTCATTGAAGGGCACAAATAAGTGTGTTGACAGATGGGATGATATTAATTTATAAGCAGAGGGCATAAATTTAAAATCAAATTGCATCACTGTGAAAGGGATGGGTGTAGTACAACAGGAAAATGCTTTGTCTTTACTCATTTTACAATTTAAACTAAAATTGAATTACATACAGATATTAGTCCTTAGTACAAACATATATTTTTGAACTACAGCATAACCTGTATGTTATTTCTTGTTATTAAATAATATCACAGTTTTGCAGCAATTGTTGACAGTAAAACCAGCAAACAGGAAATAACTCCATCTGTTTAACAAATTCACTGACTGTGATAGAGTATATTGCATTTATAACTTACTGTTTTATATCTCAAACACACACTGGAACTGAGGGCCAGTAGTGGTAATTCATCCTGTGGGGAGATGTAAATATCAAAAAGAGACATATAAAAATGTAACATGGAGTGGCAATATGCTCCTCAGATATTCCTTTACAAGTTCTCATAAGACCTTTTTTTTAAAGAGAAGAAGATGTAAACCAGTCCTACAGTGGCTCCTGATAAACTCCTACCAATCAATTCTCTGCCATATATTCTGTGAAATACTGCCATCTCTTGGTGCTTGGAATGAGGACTTGAACATTGGAGAAGCTTTGTTGGCTCAAATGACTGTGTCTTTGATCATGTGTCTAAGCCCACAGGAGGCCAAGTCTCTGTTGAGTTCAGTATATAAAGTTTGATCCAATGGCTGATTATGTACTGAGAGTCATACAAAAGGATCAGACGGTTGACACATTATTATATCCTTCTTTTTCAGTATGTGTGTGCATGCGTTAGACTGTTGATGCATCTCAAGGAATTTTTTTTTTTTTGCAGAAATGTGGTGGTAAATATAAATTAAAGTTAAGTATGCTGAAAGCTGGAGCATCACTTGAAGACTCATCTCTGTTGTAAGTCACTTTGGATAAAAGTGTCTGCCAAATGAGTAAATTCAAATGTAAGTTATGACCAAATCATTTATCATACTGGAACACAGAAAAGTCATCGGTCATCAACCACAATCTCTCAAAATATAACTTATGCTCATATACACTCACTTGCCAATTTGTTAGGTACACCTCGCTAAAACAAATACAGTCTACTACAACTGTTTAGCAATGATCATGAGGGTTTATTGCAGGAACTGTTGTAATAGATTGCTATCATGATTTATTTTTAGATACAATTTTGTGAAATTTTCAGTTTTCTGTTAAAGGATTATACCATCTTCAATGGACAAAATGAGAAAATAAACTAAACTCTTTCAAACCACTCCATCAAGTTAAAAAAGAGGCCCTCTTTTTATGTCCTGGAAACAATACTAAATGTCAAAACACAACTAAAGGGTGTTTAACAAAATAACTAAATATCCATAGTGGTTTCAGTTGACTGTGCTGTACAGTTGCTGCACACACAGCAAACTGTGGTAACCTGTCATGATGGGGTGGTGCGATCCTGCACCTTACAGAAACGATTTGGAAGGTTTCTGAGCAGCTTCTCTGAGAGATAAAAAGGCACGATTTGTGTTTGCGTGTCGAGGTTGAGACATGCAGATAAATGTGACATCTTCTGAAAGGAGAGTAAAAGTGTATTTCTCTTGCCACTTTGCAGTATAGTACAGTTGTAATTCAATACTCCCTAGTCAGTGCTTTGCAGGGTTTCTACAGAGGACTGTTGTGTTTCACAGAATGTATTTCCAGCATGGAACAGGTTGTTCATCACAAGGTGTGTTGATCTTAAACACACACACTGAGCTGGGAACTTTCAAGTGTGAAAATAAACATTTTTACCTAACCACTAATCTTCTCTCTCTCTCTCTCTCTCTCTCTCTCTCTCTCTCTCTCTCTCTCTCTCTCTCTCTCTCCCTTCAGCTCTCTCTCTCTCTCTGTCTCTCTCTCTCGCTTCCCTCTCCCTTCAGCTCTCTTTCTCTCTGCTTCCCTCCCTCTCTCTAATGTCAGGCATTTTAACGTGAGTTTCATTTACAACTTTCATTTCAATTTGTCCCGTTAGTCCATTTGTTATTGTAGCAGAACCAGCACCAGGGCCTCTGGTTAGTGAAAATGTCAGATTCTTTGATTTGATTTTATAGGATTTCAGCAAGGACTGAGGGGCTGTGTGGTTCTGGCCCTGTGCAGTGAGTGGAATAACTACTGTTTGCATTTAAACATCCATTTGAGCCAGATTCCCTCGAGGATTCATTTGTTTCACAGAGGGTCAATTACCTCTCACCACCCCAAGCCTTCTGTACAAAAAAAAAAGATTTTTCCTGTTTAGGTTAGGTGTAGGAAGAAGGTGCCTTGTGGAGGTCACCCTTTTAATTAGGCACTATTTAAGACCAATAACAAACTGATTATTTGCTAAATGGCTCTTGCAAACTCATGACATTTGCTTGTGGTTGGCATGTTAAGTGCCCCTCAAATGCTTTTCAATTTCAACAGTTTTCTGAAAAGAGCAGATCACTAAAACGTGAGGTCACAAATCTGCTTTGATTGAAGTTTCTATGGATACAGATGAGTCCCCACTAACTTCATTCTCTCTTACCCTTTCTCTGTCTCTCTGTTCCTCTTTCTCTACCCCCTGTGCAGTGTCATTGCCAAGTGCTAAGTAAATATGTGCTCTTCATGTTCCTTGTTGCCTTTCAATATTTGGCAGCGTGGCAGCAGGGGATCAAAATGTGTGTATCTGTGAAATGTCAGTGGGTAAAAGGGGATGAGTTTAGAGCGGCACACACAATGAAGCACCTGCTGTAGAGGCAAGCAGTGGGGGGAAGTTTCATCTTGGTTTGATCTGAAATGCAAAAGGCTAGAAACACCACATCAACAGCAGCCCCATGCGCAGAACCCCCACTTCTTCAAGTCTATTTTCAATTTAGCCACATTTAACAGATGGTGGTAGAATACCTCACCTTGGCATTTTAATCAGACTAGAATGCCATTTAGAGTTATTATGGTGATTATATATCTAGATCGCTTTCCCAAATATTGTTGTTTATCCTGACATAAAGATGATTATTTGAGGTAAAAATCAATGAATCAAAATTGTTATTATTTCTAACTCATCTTAATTTATCACTAATCAGATTAGATTTTATGGAAGACAACCCACTGACACATCTGTGTCTTTTTAAAGGACTATCATGGCATAATGTATGAAAAATGTAGTAATTGATAATGTTGCTGAAATAATTACGTTTTTATGTCTGCAAAATGGGAAGTTGGCTGTGTGCAAATAAGACAGTTTTCTGCAAAAACACCACTCAGTTGCATAATAAAAACAGTTGCCAGGGAGGGGAAATGTGTCTGGCTGATTTGGGGTTATGTATGACATCAAATAAGGCTTGAATTTTATGTGAAATGGTCTGGATGAGCATGACCAGCCATGGGAACTATCTTTGGCCTCCAGGGACTGAAAAAAGACAGGAAGCCCTGAAGAGCCACTGCAGGCTATCTCCTCCTCCTCCTTCACCTCCTCCTCGTCCTCCACGCCACTTGGCCTTTGTCTTGGCTTGTGTGTGTGCGTGTCTCTATGTGTCTCTGTGTGCACAACCCTCTGTTTAAGTGTGTGTGTGTGTGTGTGTGTGTGTGTGTGTGTGTGTGTGTGTGTGTGCGTGCGTGCGTGCGTGCGTGCGTGCGTGCGTGCGTGCCTGCGTGTGTGTGTCTGTGTGTGTGTGTTTTGCATCTGCATCCTGTCTTTGTTGCCTGTCCCTGCTGCACCATTGGAGGCAGCTGATGCTATCTCATTGCAGTATTGTGGCAGCCCTTGCTGTGAATTATCAAAGGCAGCTGTTTGGAAAATACCAGAGATGCCTAATAGGAAGCACTGATGGCCTGGATTCACTCTCTACCCAGCAAGACCCACATGTCTGAAATAAAATGCAGCAGATCAGTTATTATAAGCAGCATGCAGACTCCATGCATGTCATATTGTCCTTGTGCAATTATGCAATTTATATCAATATAACAAAGTTCACAAAAAAATAATATTTATTTTACTTAAAAATGACTCAGGTTCTTCCTCTCTTTTCTTTTTGTCTGAATGTATTTATAGCATAATTACTA
This sequence comes from Seriola dumerili, assembly GCF_002260705.1. Classification (NCBI taxonomy): domain Eukaryota; kingdom Metazoa; phylum Chordata; class Actinopteri; order Carangiformes; family Carangidae; genus Seriola; species Seriola dumerili. Next base: position 2,720,718 of record NW_019175077.1, read on the forward strand.
ATGCAACTACTGCTAATAATTTCTTAAAAAATAGGAGGAAAAGACCTATTATTTCTATTATTTGGACTGTGCACTGATGCCTATGGGGTCTGATTGTGTTTTGTTTGAACAAGTGAGTTAATGAATCCCAATCGCTGGATGCTGGTAGTTTTCGACACATATCTGCTGATCTGGGGGTCCCAACAGATCTTGGCTAAACACACGGTGAAGCAAAAACAAATCTGTCTGTCAGTATGGGGTTAGGAATCCTAATTAGGGGTCCTGACTCTCTGTCCGTGGCTCCAAGTCAAGCGTCAGTTCTGCCTGATTGGTACAAATCTCGTTTTTCTAAGCCTCAAAGGTTCGTGGACAGGGTCAGCAGCTCGCCATCCTGGTGATTTGCTTGTACCTTCAAAAGGCCATTGATTACATAATTATAAAAGGGAAAATGTTGCACTGCTGTGGACTAGAAGGGGTCATTGCAATGAATATGGAGGCATGACAGAGAGGGCAATTTACTGACAGAAGTCAGAGCTACTTATGAAGTAGTACGTATGTACAGTAGATTGCAATCCAATCTCCTGTGCAACCTATATATATTTCTTAAATATTTTTTCTACATGTTTTTGGTTATAAGTTGTGTTGATGCCATTAATATTGATCCTGTACTTAACAACATCTGAAATAGGCTACAGAAAGACCAGTTAATGTTGCTTTATTGAGAGAATGGCAGTTAAGACAAGAGGACACACCTTTGCATTGTTAATACTGATATCTTGTTGATATTGTTTTATTTTTAATGGCTTTATTTTACAGACATTATTCACAATGCCCGCAGGACTAGTCTTAGTAGAAATTAAAAAGGTCAGTTTGTGTGACTTGTTGGAGAAACTATGTATCATTTAGCTTCACGGCTTCACACTACATTTTTGGTGTAACATCTCCTCCTAAGTTACTATCAGTTTCTTGAGGTCTACTGAAACAACAAAGATCTAGACAACTTTTCACACAAGCTTCTTATCTCACAGATAATTACCTCTTTACTACTTACTCACAATGGGATGGGAGGATTTTTATTTCTGGTAAACATGGCCTGGTCATTTTTATGTAATAACATCATCACCTTTCCTGTAACAAAGACAACCCAATGAGATAAGAGTGGCAAAAGGTTTTTGGGAAATCAGTTTGTTGCCAGTGTATCAGAGTATCTTGTTTAGTGGAAGTTTACTTAAGAGCATTGTATCATCACATAAGAGCAATTTGAGGTGGGTGAGCAATGTTTTTCATTTTAAAGGTAGAAAATGCTGTGATGCATTAGGAAAAGCCAGCTGCTCTGCAAGTCTCTCCTCCTCTGTGTGCACGAGTCATGGATGGCCTGGTCCACGATCACTCACTAGGAGCAGAGGCCACATGCACAAAAGCAAAATAAACTGCAGGGGAAGGAAGTAGTCAACATTAACAAGGATCCAATAAGAAGATTAAATGTAAAACACTGCCATTTGTAATTGATGTGTTCCTGACTGTGTATGCATGTGTGAAAGTATGCTTGGGCCTGTATACGTGTATGTGCCTGTAGGAGTGTGTGTTGTAAATATATGCTCAGTGTGTGGACATAATTGCTCCCAGATCTTCAGCATAACTCTGGGTTGATTAGCAAATGTCTCTACTGTAAATAGTTGCCACTAATCATGCAATGCCATGGCTATTTGCATAAATGGGGGGAGCAGACAACAACACAAGATAGAAATCTGCCTTATGTCATTTTTTTTCCATGCTGCACACAGTAACACTGATGTAGCTGAAGTGAATGTCTTCCCATACTTGATTAAGTTTAACCTGGAAATTGCAAGGCTGTCAGAACACAAAGTCTGGTCATCATGTTCATATTGTTATTTTGGACATAATGGAAAGGAAAGATTACAGCAAATATTGATTGTTCATTTCCTTATCCACCCACCAACCACTACAACTGTGTCTCCTACCACTACTATAACGTGTAAGGAAGAGTAAGATAACATTTAGTAAAATGTTCTACCATAAAAAAGACTAATGAAACACTGACAGTGTAATAGAGTCATCTAAAATGAATCCAAATTTAATTGAATAATCATCCATGTAGTACAATCTGTATTTGCACCAAAAACATGACTAATGGTCTAATTTCTTCTTGATGTGTTAGAAATTTCTCTGTATAAAAACATATTACTACTTTGAAAATGACAGTATTTTCTTAAGGTAAAAGTTTTTGATTCTGCTATGTGAATAAACACCAGCAGTTTTGTTCCACCCCTTAAGATTAGTTGTTGAGAAAAACAGTACAGGGCCACTGCAGCACTGATGGAGGGGTTTGTAACTGTACAGATATTACCTAAGATGTACATATGCTGCGATGTAGTGTTGAATGGAGATTGATGATTTTTTTAAAGCCACACTAATGTTACTTTTGCAATCCTGTCTCCTATTTATATGTTAATAAATCAACAAGCCCTCCAATTTAAACCATATAGCTCCTACCCTTAGATATGACCCATAGGACCATACAAGCACCAGGTTTACCAGACCATCATCGTCATGGTAACAATAACACCACCCTTAGGAGTGTATCCAGTGGCAGCAGACCATTGCCCGCATGGTTATAATAAGTATGCGATTAAGGTTGTGGAATGGCTATGGAAACTAACAGCCGTCTCTTATGTGAAAATCCTGTGTTTTGTCAAATCCATCCATTCACCCCATATACTGCTCTATATACTATGTCACCGGACTTCTTCCTTTGCTCCCGTCGTTATTACTGCAGCCGCTGGAGGACGCCTTACGACAAAACTTAATTATGAGTCATTATAAGCTGCACAGATGACCTATAGGGTTGATTTGTACAGGAGGACATTCTCTACTAAATTGTTCTCCCAGTTACGTTGTGGTGACAAATGTAATCACTGTCTGGACTGTTGAGAGGCAGCGTTTTTCTGAATGAATGAAGCAGCACATTCATGAACTGCACCACAGTTGCTGGGAGGTGGTCGGGATTGTGGACATAAAAAGCAAACTATGACACCAATGACCAGGGTTTGCATCTAACTCCCACCTGTGGTTCGATTAAGGCAACAAATTAACTTTTAGTTTAAGGTTACAGAAAGATTGTGAGATTGGTTAAATGTAAATAAACACATTGCGTCTCTACGCCACTGAAGCTTTTCTATATTAAACCAGACAACAATCTCCTAAACTTAACCAAGTGCTGTAAGATCCTGAACCTAACCATAAAAAAAAGAACATGTCACAACAAGTGGAGATTCTACTTTAAGATCAGATATTTAGGTGGAAAAAAAATATGATATGTTATATGTTATGATAGGTTAATAGAAAACAAAATCCAAGTACTTTTCCTTCAAAACCATTGGCGTTGAAAATTATTTATTTATAAATGGTATTTTGGCAACAGCAGTTTTAACTTGATGTTAAACTGTTGACAGAAAAATGTATTAGTTTTATATTTTAGTAATTTTACATTTACTATTAATCATTGTCAACGAAATGTTATGTAAAAACAATTTGTTGTAGTTCTAGTCAATGAAATTTTTTTAATTTCGGCTGTTTAAATTTATAGTAACACTTGGTTTTTACCTGTTACAGCACAGGAAACTGGCTCCATTTACCTGTTCAAACAACTATCCGTTCAGTCCTTACAATACCTATTGTAGTTTTTATTCATTGTACTGGAAAACTGTAATAACGCATCATAAGTTCTGTTCTGTGCTTTTATTTTGGAAAAAAAAGTTACAGGTATTGATATAATACTAATTCCATTTTTGCACCGAAGCTACTGTTATCTGTGACCATTCTTTTCAGCTCCAAAAAGCACATAACAACCTTTTTTAAAGTTTTTTTTAAGGTAGAGTGAGCTATTTTAGGTTTTGCTGATTTAAAATCAAATCCAAGAAATGTATTATTAAACTAAATAACCATTATTGCATAATGTGTAGAAGTTAATACTTTTCTTTTGGATTGACAGGTTTTTATATTCTAACATCAGTTGGTGGTCAGAACATGACCAGCCAAAAACAAATATGAATTAAGAGTGTAATATTTCAGCAAATCTATGTATTAGTTAGCTCTGACATTATCAACAGTACCTTAAACAAATGTACATGTGCAGTGGATCTCCCTTAAGAGATTCATATACTTAAACTCACACCTTGATATGACCATTCAAGCTTTATAGAGATCAGAGTCTCCTGTGTGCTGATAGGATGGGATATCACAGGATCGGAACTGAGCTTAGGCGTACTTGTCTCTCTACCTACATGTATGCAGACCCTTCCACTGTAAGATAATGGCTGCTTTTGTTAATAGTGATTACAGAAATATAATAGCACTTCAGATTCAAACTACTGCTGTCAAGTGAATCCATTAGGGCACATCAGTTTGTCTCAAAATAGCGGCTGAAAACTTAAATACTTCTGTTGCTGTGAATTACAAATAAACTGTCTCTCCTCCAATGTAAACAAAATGCTTTTCAGTTCTCATAAACAACAAGATAGCATACTATACCACTGCTTTTTACATGCTGCCACTTTCAATGCTGTGTTAGTGTGACAGAAGCCCAAGGCAAAGTTAGAAAATACTAAATATATGCCATTGTAGTTAATAGATTGAAAGAAATCCAAGACACTGGGAGATTATCTATTGAGACGCTGTCACACAGGGACAATGTGTGCCATTGCCGTTCCCATACACTCTGCATTACTGTAAACCCATACACCTTATTGTGGAGAAAAAAAGAGAAACATTGGGAATCAGGGAAACGAGGATAAAAATAAATATAGCTAGGATAAAGATAACCTAAGGGCAAGGCGAGTGGATTTAAGCATGCATTTATTCTCCTATGCCATATGTTCCCTGTATACTGTAGATCCTAAATCTCATGTCCAATTAACGATACAGCATGTAAGGGTATGGATAGTGTCGGAATGTTAATGGTTTTCCGATAATTACCGCTATCTGTGCACTGTAATCCATCATTCAGAACAGTTATAAACAAAAAATGTACATCTGTTTATTTTCCTGTTGACAGGCACAGCAGGCTCTGTGCAAAGGTTGATACTGTAGTAAAGTTTACCCACTTCTTCTAAATAAAACCAAGGTAATCTCCGCTTTGAACTGTGACTGGCGTCGCACAATACTTCATCAGAGGGTGGAGCATGGCGGAGACAACATAGCAATTTCACAAGAGGGAGATGGCTGAAAAAATATCGGAAATAGTAGTGGAATTGCGGAAACATAAGTAAACATCGCCTCCGCCCAGCCAACACTGGACTTATTCCTCAGTTGAGAGGTGGTACAAATCATCTTGGTGCTTGAATTGCTTTTTGTGGGGGCCTTTGGTTAGCTGAGATAACATTTTATACACTCAATCAAAATGTAGATTTTGCATAACTGAAAATCAAAATGTAAGTAATATTGATTATTGTTGAATTTTTATTCATTTTGAGATCAAATTTTCTCATCTGTATGTAAGTATAGCTATCCCTTGACAGAAAAACTGGACATAACAGAATCATTTATGAACCCGTCCCAAACAACGGCTCTACTGCTGCTAGTTGCCAAGCTTAACATGTTGAACATTTTGCACAGGATTGGCCATCTTTGCCTTCGATTCAGCAACACAATGCCATTCTCGTAGTAATGAAGACAGGGAAATCAATTGATGAATGAAAGATTAGTCTATAAACAGAAGTTAATTAGAGGCATTAGGCCAGAAGATGAGAGTGAGCCCAGATGGATGGATCAGAACATATTATATTTGACATGTCAAGCAGCATAATTGCAAGAATTACTTTATTGATGTTTTGGACATCTGTTTATTTGTAAAAAGATTTGTGGCTGTGTTGGTGTGTGTGTGATAGATTTGTGCATCATGCATTCATAAACTTGTCTTTCTTTTTTTGTAATTAAAATAACTTTCCAAAGTATTGGGATGTATTGCCACAATTGTCCTTTGATGATCATGCCAACAGAGACATTGAAATTCAAAGCTTCTTATGCTAATGGCAACATTCACGATTGCAGCTCACAGTTGGGGGTTACGTTCTGTAAACGGTGGGAGGAGGATGTAGAATGCATGCTTCTTCATTTATTGTGTGATATCCAAGAAAAGCTATGTGTAATGTACATGATGCAATTACATGGACACATTCAACAAATAACTATGTTCTGCAGCACACGCTTGTACATATGTATTGTACCACACACATCCCCTCGCATGCACACAGTAAACATTTTATACATTAGTGTTGATTATCACACCCACACACTGAATGACTGACTTCATGCATTCCATTCAAAGTGTATGATTAACTGTATAATGGCTGATCTGCAACACAGGCCTCCTTAGCATGAGTAATTGATTCGTGAGAATTATGGTTGTACACTGTCTTTTGCCTATTCATTAATCATACAGACATTGTTTGACTAAAACAATGTAGTGAGTAATGATATTGATGAAGTCTTGTCTGCACACAGTTGTCTGGGGAAATGGAAATATAAAGCTTAACAGAGCAGATGTCTCATAACGGCGGAATTAAGTGATTAGAATAATCGCCTTTGTGCAAATAATCTCAAACAGCAACATCCGCTCTGCCACAGCTGATTGTGCATTCTTGTGATGCTGAGAAAAGGCAGGCATATGCCTGTTTTATCTTTGCTTCAGCTAATTTCCCATAATCCACTAGGATAAGGCTCCATGGTCCTCGTCTACCTTTGCTGCATAGTGATGTGATGCACATTAGTCAATTAATAGTGTGTTAAATGACAAGGTTCCAGTCAATTGAGTTTCTCTTGGGAAGAGGGTTGCCATTGCCCTACAATTCAAGATAAAGGGAGATGGAAACAGAAATAGAGATGCTTGGAAACCATTTGCTACATTTAGATATCACTGCACACATATGATGTAAGTTAGGTCCCATGTAATTTATGCTTACTTCTTTTAACTAATGATGTGTTCAGTTATAGTGCTCTCCCCTCTCCAGTAATTACATTCCAGTGCTACTTTGACCAACATTATTAATGTCTAACCATTCAAGTTAGATAATAAGTTAGCACTTGTGAGTAAGTATGTATAACACCTCTTATATTCACATATCCCATCCCACAATGTCATCCACCCCCACTGCTGCAGCCAAAAGGATTCCAACCACACATCAAATGGAAATCTTTAGTGCCACACATTCTCACTAGAGAAAAGAGGGGAAAATGGCCCCCTATTATGCGACCCTCAGTTGAGACCTTACCTCCTGACAAGGGTATTAAAATGAAATAAATCAGACATTAAGAAATGGGTGCTGGCAATTGAAACCTTATTAATGCGACAGGCAGAGAGAGGCAGTTCCAGCGTGATGTGACAATGGACCACCACAGTGTCCCCTTAATTGTATTTTGGCCAGTCTGTTTTTAACCCTTTCTCACACTGGGTGAAGATGACAGTGGACACACATATATGAACAAACTATTACAGAGAGTTTTGGATGTTAAAGCCTTTAAATAAATAGCAAAATATGCATCCATGTCATTCCTTTTTCCACTTCATAATTTCAAACAGCCGTTAATAGTGAGGGTCACTCCTTCAGTCAGCCATCAATACCATTGCCCGTGTGTTGTCAGCGGCCAGGCCCCATCAATGTTCCATAGGTTCTTTTCCCATTACCTTCGCTGTTAGACTAGACACTGGGTGATGGATCATGGCCCTGTCTGGACCTCATTTGGGTGATGTATCACTAGTGTTCCCTGTGAAGTGTGTAGGTGATTATACACAGACACAAAGACAAACACAAACACTCATACACGGTGAAAGACGACAAATTGGTCCCCAGCAATTTGAGGTTCCCACTTATGGTGTCCTTGATATGAGCAAATGTATCACTATCACTACAATGAAGTGCACTGATAATATTAAAAAGACAACACACAAAGATCAAAGACAGCACATCAGTCATCAGTTCTTAGAACTGCACAATTTAGTAATTAAAACCAAACTTTTTTTTATTTTTTTTATTCAGGTTATAAATGTAAATAGTTTAAAAATTCTAAATAAAAAAAAAATGTATAACATGACTCAGATTCACAGCTGTTAATTGTGATATTTCCTTGCTTGCCTTGGCAGAATGTGCTGTAGCAAAATAAATGAAGACATCCAGGAAAGGTATTAGTATTTATTTGAAATTTCATCAGGATACTCCTTCACCTGTCACTGGTTATTGATATATTCATTAGAAGGCCCTATTCTCTTTCACTGGTATCAGTTTCTCTTGACAGTGGCACTGTTGACAACATCAGTCAATGAATCACTTTACAATTATGATTGTTGATGGCCCATGACACAAACTTGGAGGGTATGTCATTATATGAACATTAAAGTGATACACAGGGATGCTGGGTTGGAGAACCAGGGTGCTGCAACCCTCCCCCAACCCCACTGATGCCTTCATTTAAAAAAGGCCCTGTCTTGTATGCCTTTATCCCTCACAATAATGTTATTACTTTTTCATGTTATTTTAATGTTATGACTTAATGTTGTTACTTTTTCAATGGACATACCGTAGCACTTGATCAGACAATATTTGTGGGATTTCATTGATTTGTATCATAACAGATGTCTATTTTACTTGTTATTCCTCCATTAAAACCCATTTTGTCTAAAGGTTAATTTTTATGCAGTTTGTATCAGTACCACATTTATGTAGTCTATTATTGAACGGTCCCATAATGCTGTCTTACTAGCTGTGTTTCCACAACATACATAGAGTAACCCAGTTATTAGTCACATTCCACTTAAGGTCTTTGTCAAAGTTAATAAATTGATAGTCAGTATCCATAATGCTATAAAGAAAAATATTAAAGTATTCATGTCCACTTCTTGTGTCCTAACAAAAATATGGAAATAACTGTATACAAGTTGCTGTAACATTTCAATTCAGTCCTTTCTTAATGCAATTAATTCATTTAAATTTTTAAAATGTTGGATTACGTTTGCTATGAAAATCTGCAAAGCTGTAGAAACTGTGAATCATTATCCCTATCACTGCATCTGTATTTGTGTATGTTTTTCCAGCAACACAGGTCACAACAAGGTTTTGCAGATCCACTGGCCACTTACAAAATTTGCAAGCACTTGGCCAGTGGCCAGTGTTAATTTAGCATCTACTAAGTACTACAAAAAACTGTTTAACTGTGATGTTTAACTGTGATGTTTATCTGCGTGTTTTCCTATCAACCTTTCTCATCAACTTTTACGTCAGTTGTTTACTTTTACTTCAACATGTCAGGTCTTGTAGCAATCAGTATGTGTCTGTAAGAGCAGTAAGTGAAAAAGAGTAAAGAAGTTTTTCCACTTGAGTTGTGCTCCTCTTCAGCGTGCAGCATGTTTTCAGCCACAGTACATTCTAGCGATGTTAAAGCTGGTATCAGTGTAGAAATTGTCTTCCTCCTCAATGATTTACATAACCAAATAATGGTGAGCGGGTTCAGGAAGAAGTTCTTTGATTCTGGGCGACCAATATTCATCTTTCCATGCCATCATTTGGCCAGTCATCACCACCAGCAGTTTTTGGTTTCTAGTTTCCCATAATAATGGCATGAGCATTAGCTACCTAAGGTTATTCCAACCAAATGTTGAAATTTCCAATTTGTTCACTTAAAGCCAGGATGAAATATTTTGTTCATAGGGGGACTCATGTAAACATAATCAGTGTTATCGTAATTTTCACAGGATGAAAAGTTGTAGTCAACGTGATCTCTCTTTGGGGTCTGTTTGTTTTGTCATGCTATTGCTGCCATCTCCTTTTCACATTGCTCTCCTTCTCAAAACTCTAACTGCACAAACACACAAATACACACAGACACACAAACACACACAGAAAAACACATGTGGCTGGCCTTGTTGCCATAGCAGGCTAACGGGTTGAGGTAACGGCAGATTTGATTGCTTGTCTGGTGCTGAAGTGAAGAAGAGGAGACAGGACTAAATGAAAGTCCATCCATCTTAATGAAACACAATTATTTTCCACTTATTAATCATTGAGAAATCAATATGTCTCTTCTCGGCCCAGTGTCAGCTGGATTTGTCATTTGAGGCTGAGCTGTTATGTATCATCCTTTGATGCCAGGAACGTCATGAGTTCAGTCACCTGTGTCCTTTAGGAGGGTTAGGAGGGGGAGGTAGGGGAAAGGATGGTGAGAGAAAAAGAGAGAAAGGAACAGAGCAGATTACAGTAAGATAAAGACATTTTTAGTGGAGGGAACAAGGAAGAGTAAAATAATTTAAGAGGGAAGATAAGCGAAGAGAAAAAGAGGAGAAAAAGGAATAAATGAATGAAACAGAGGAAAGAGAGAGGGACGAAGGGCTGCTCATTCTGTGTCTTCCCAGCTCTGAGACAAATGGGAACTCATTAGTGGCTGTTGGTGACTGTTTTACCAAAGATTAATTTACTAAACACATTGTTAGCGGCTCATGATTAAAGTTTAAGGCTTCATATTGACTAGGATAATGAATGCAAGGGTAAATGACTGAGTTTTTATAATCTAATATAATATTTTTTATTAAAATGCAATTGATTTATTTTTTATTACCAACCTGTTGTTTAAGTGTTATCATTCAAACTGAGAAGTGTTTTCTCAGTTTGTATTTTCTCAAATACATTGCTGTTCTACTCAAACCCTGTCTCAACCCAGATAACCTTTTTTTTATCAACATAATGAGGAAACAAAATTTGTTACAGTAATTAACGTATCTGCAGGTGAAAAAAATGTTCATACTAAAAGTGTCAACACAATGTTCAGTGACAATATATTTTTTTTTTTTAGCAAATTTCCACTCTTGCAATACGATATCTGCTCATAGTGGCTAAAACATGATTACATTTTTTTACATTTGTATTAAGACAACTCAGAGGACTTGGTAAACGTTGGGGCAAGATGTTGGTTTTGGTTTACTATTTAAAAAGTTGAAAGTTATTTTAAGCACAAATCACATCATGTATATTTTATTAGTATTTAACTGAAACCACAAACTTCCCCTAACCTTGACCAAAATGCCTTTGCTGCCTTAATATAACCACACACATGAAAGTGAGGGTGCACACACTGGTCTCTCTTGTCCTGCTTTTCTTCTGTGCTCTTTATATCCACAACTCAGCCAGATCACTGTCCTACAACTTCCACATGGTACAAAATAATTTTTGTTGTTTTTGTTCAGTGGAAAAACGTTCCTACTGAACATAACCCTGGAAGCAACAATATTCAAGTTAAACATAACTGGCAAAATATAGAGTGACACTGTGCATCAACAAAAATTTAGCGATACCGTTTTTGAGAGAAAAATGAAAAAACAATCCTTAAGATATTAAAAAGTTAAAAGGGCAATTGAACATCTCTAGGAGAATTGAAGAGATGTATTTTTTCTTCAAATGTACTCCACATTAGCCAATAATTTGTTGAGAGAAAAGAAAAAAGGCCATAACTGTCAAAAGGTGATTAGAATCAGACCATTTGAAACCAACTGCAAAAAGCAGACCCCTCGAAAACAAGTTGGTTAGGTTTAGGGAAAGATCATGGTTAGGGTTAAAATGAGTACTTCATCAAGATGAGAGGACCTTTGTCATCATCATTACAATGCAAAACATGCGGCAATGGTTATTGTACGCTCATTGTCAACCCATCCAACCACCCCATCCTCCTTCCTGCTTACACAGACTTTGTAGCTCAATATACGACACTTTCCATTTTGAATCTGTCATTATTATTACAGTTACTAGAGGTTGGCTAACAATAAGACATAACAATGACAAATAACAAATAAATAAGCTGCTTGCACACGTCAACTGTATTGCACAAAAAATATTTTAATATCACTTCTAACTAACACTAATCTTTGTATAGAAATAAAAGACCTACCAAGCTACAGCACATATTAATAAAGTATAAGTTGTTTAGTTTCAGAATAAGTTTGTAAAAAAGACCTTTTATCTGATGATGCTTAGGGTGTGACCTGAATGTATGTTGATGCAGTATGTCAGGAGAGACTTTGCTTTGCTTTGCATTTGTCAGCAGTTAACTATTACAAAAACTCGCCAATTATTCCAGGTATTTATAAAACGTATTAGTGTGTCAAAAAGCTATTTCACTACATATTTTTTATATGATAATAATTAACCTAACCATTAATCCTATATAATAACTTATATAATCATTTTTGCATAGAAATGTCTTAGCAAATGTTTTCATCAGTCATAAGCAACTTTTTCAAACTTTCAAAACAACAACAAAAAAAAACATATGTGCATCTCTCTTGTTTTTCTCCTCAGCGGAGGAATGAAATCCATCAATCTGCCATTCATCAATTTTATCGCCCATTCTCTCCTCCTTGGCCACCTCAAGACCCCAAAAGGAAAGCTTTTGGTGCTGTTTTGAAAAATCGTCCTGAGAAAAAATGATTCCAAACAACTCAACCCTTTGTTTTCCCTCTCAATAAAGCAAGCGACAAGGCCAACACTTGATGTACGAGCATTGCGGATGCCTGGCTGTGCAGCAGAGTGCATAAGCAAAGCCATGTTTCATGGCAAACAGATCGTTCTTTCCCTTCTTTACCTTCAACACACCACCCAGATGAGAATATAATGTTCTACAACACATAACTGCTTCAGGTCAATACTTGATTTGCTCCAGCATGTTGTAGAACCTCTGCTCTGGTAGGGGTCTGGGGATATATTTGGGGCCCTAGAAACAGGACACAGAGGTGGTGGTGGGTTGGGGAGTGAGGGCTAGGAGGACAAGGTGTTGCTTCTCAGTGTCAGAGCTGGGATTTCAATTGGACAAGATTCCCCTGAGTCCCTGAAATCATTTCCAAGTATGTGAGTCTGCATGCTTTTGTGTGTGAGAGTGAGATATACTGCTGTTCAGACCCATGCATACATGTTGTATATGGGCACATCATTTCAAACTGTTTGCTTACATTTGCAGGTCCCCACTAAGCGAAAGCCTCATCAAACAAGGAATAAGGGCTAACTCCATCACAAATAGATGCAGTCCTGTCTGTCACCTATGAGCATCTCTGCAATTTCACTATGGGGTAATATTTGGAAGCTGCCTGTATGTTACCTGGGGACAACAATCCATGAGTGTCAGCAAGCAACCAAGTAATGGATGAAGGTGAGGCCAGTTGCTGACGATCCTTAAATATTAATGTTGTTGGATCGCAATCCAGCTCAACCCTGACACAGTGGTGAAAGAAAATGACTTGCCCTTTCAATAAGATAAAACACAATGTAGACATCCGTGTCCATATGACTCTATATATAGATAGATGAATAGCATCATCTCTTGTGATGATACTGGGTCTGACTGACACCTAGCTTCAGAAAATTTACAGTGAAGTTTTAAAAAAAGCCTGGGGCAGAAAGTGGTAGGATGGGGGTACATGCCACGGGCTTGCAATATTTTGAGTCTAACTCATGACTTTTATTGTTTGGTATCCCTTTTGTCTTTTATCACTCTTACACTATCAACAAGGACAACCACCTTGGTGAGAAGTTGTAGTTTATATCCATGTATGTCCAGACTCATAGAAACAGAATATTATGATGTCACAGTGAAGGTGACCTTTGACTTTTGGATATAAAATGTCATCACTTCATCAGTGTATCCTATTAGACCTTTGTGTGAAGTTTCATCATGATTAGCATATGAATTTTTGAAGTTTTTCTGTTAGGTTACTGTGATCCTGACCTTTGACCTGTAACCACCAAATTCTAATTAGTTCACTCTTAAGTCCAAGTGAAAGTTTGCTCTAAATTTGAAGAAATTACTTCAAAGCATTATTGAGAGATTGTGTTCATGGGATGAACAGACCAAAGGATAACTCAAAAACAAAATGACTCCAGCTATGGTTGTCACTAGTGCAGAGATATAATAAAACCACCTAGGCCCTGTTTATTTTGGCCTTCTGTCTCCTGCCATTCTCCATCCACTCACCACATGCCCATAGTTTTTCCCACTAGTCCCTGTTTCCTGACTTCCACATTAACCTGCTTTGCAGTAACCCCTGATCTTCCCTGCCCACTCACAAACCTGTTTCCAGTTATTATGTTATTATATTCATAATCTATTTGGTGATACCAGGCTGTACCTGTTTTTGTACCTGCATCTGCCTGCCTATTCATGATAATACAGTTTTGCCAAAATATAGACCCAGCCAATGTGACATTCCCTGAGGATGACCTAAAGGAGGTGATATGCCATATATGCCTCCTAACTTACTGCCAAAAAACCTCCAGCTTGGAACTTAAGGATGCAGCTCTGGCATTAGCCATCCACCAGCACACTTTAAAATTTAAAGGTTCCTGCCATCTCTGAATTTGTGGCCTCTGTTACCAAAGAGCTTCCTGACCACCTGTTTGATCCTGTCCCCAAGTCAGCTAGCCTCCCACCTGATCCTGCTGCTGAAAACCCCCTGTAGTCACAATATCTTGGGACTCACCTCACCTCTTTTAGGCCACCTCATGTTGGAGAAAGTGTGGTCCTTGTGACTCTTGAAGAGTCTTCAGTCTTCTTGGGTGCCCAGCAATTCAGAGTCTTAGCTGTGCAGTGTGGCGACTGATGCCCAATCAGGTCGGCTGCTCGGCAATGCCTCTGCTCCCTAGTTGCAGGGATCCGGAGTCGGCTTCTCCAGCAAATGCCTTTGCTCCCCAGTAACAAAATCCTGAGTCTGATCCTGGATTCAACTCTTCTTTGCATCTCTGCTCCAGGCTCAGATAATGCTCCTCATCCCAGCCAGTATTTACACCTGCCTTTTTCACCTGCTTCCTCCCTGATCATTATGTGTCTCTCATGCTCTGAACTTTCATTGTTGCCATCTTCCTGTTACCTGTTTTTGTACCCGTGTGTGCCTGCCTACCTGCCTGTTTACCTGTTTAAACTTAAGCCTTGGTCAATGTTGTTTCTAGTGAACAAACTTCACTGCATTTGGGTCATTCATGACAGAAGCGCCATGAAAACAATGAAAAATTAATATATTATTATATTAACAACTCCACACTTTAGTTCATATTTACTCTGAAGAATATGCCACATAAAAATCTACAGTAATAACAATGTTACACAGAAAACCCCTGTTTTGTTATGATTTGTTAATATTGTCATAATGTCACATTTTATAGCACAGTCTAAGAACAATGCATACAAAAAGCACTAAAATAGCAACATAAAGTCTGATAGTTGTAATTTTTTATGTAAAATTAATGAGGCTACTCTGGAACAAGTTTGCCTACTGGAGGAAACTATTAATTTGTGGCGTTGGCCTGTAAAGTTTTTGTTCTTTCCCTTGGCTTGTCTCAGAAGCTTGAAGCTTCCTAAATCAAGAGCAGGAGTCTGTTTTTATTGTGGTGCTAATCCAGAGCCCCTGGGTCCCCTTGCCACATTGACCAGATGAAAGGCCTTGCCCAGATGTTTACAGCCTGTGAAAGTGGCAGGGAGCTAGGGTTGGATGCTGGCACAGCCGCCGACAAACAGAAAACACAGCAGTAAAGCCCCATGCTGTTTATGTAGAGTATAGGAAACAGGAGGGAAGAAAGTGTCACAGGGAAATGATATAGTTGTAAGGTTTGAAGAGCATGCATGTATGCGTGTTCTGTGTAGGTGCATATACAGTACAGTACTGGAGGTCATATTTTAGACACTTAGTAGGGCCCGAGCACCAAAGGGTGCGAGGACCCTATTGAAATTGTGCTGTTTCTTATTATTATTTTCCTTCCATAAAGTAAATTGCCTTTTTGAGGCCTTTCCCATATTCAAAAAGTCATGAAACTTTGCAAATGCGTCAGGCCTGGTGAAAATTTACATCTGGTATGGGTCTCACACATGGGTGTGGCAAAATGGCTCAACAGCGCCACCTAGAAAATTTCAAGAAAATCTTGGTTTACCAAGATTTTGGTGCATGTAGGTTAACTACATGCACCAAAATCCGTATGCACATGTATCATGCAAAGACTTACAAAAATGCCTCCTGTGCTCATACCCTCAACCAAATAGGAAGTCAACCATTTTGAATCCAATTTGCAATTTTGGCAATGTTTTTGTGATTTGGGGGTCATGTACTTTAACAAACTCCTCCTAAGGAATTCACCAGATCAATATGATCTGTGGTCAGCCTCATCTCACGACCTTTGCGATGTTAAATTGTGAAGCTTTTGAGATTTCACTGTAGGACCTGCCCCTGATGGCGTGGCAAATTTCAATCCCTCGCCATGAAAAATCAACTCACTCTCATTCCAACACAAATTGTCCAAACTGCCTAAAACTTTCTGTCCCGCCCTGAACACAATTATATGCTCATATTCAGTGATACTCATAGCGCCCCCTTGTGGAAACAGGAAGTGTCATGTTTTACACTTTTATATACTGCCCATAGCAGGTTGATTGAATCTTGATCCAATCATGGTCAGGAAATGCTTAACAATTTGATGAGGCACTGTAAAACTGTGACTTTTTGTGGAACAGCCTGCCCATGGCGGCACGGCGAATTTCGATCCTTCACCATGAAAATTCAACTTGTTATAACTCCAGCACGCATTGTCCAATCGGCCCCATAATTTTCATATGTGATAAGACCTGAACAGACCTATATGTCCATATTTAGTGGTAATTATAGCGCCACTCTAGGCAACATTTGGTATTATGATTTACTTTTTCATTTATTATTCCTAGAGAGTTGATCTGGCCCTCAAAAAAAGGGTCAGAAAGTAATTTGTAGAATATGCTGATGCTTCTTGGATGTCAGTTTTGAGTTTTCACTTAAAGGTGTGGCTCTGGCAGCGTGTTAAATACGAAACAGGAAGTTTTATGTCCGTGACATATTGTCCAATTCCAAGATCATTGTTGGTTTATTCTCATCTTCAGACTGATCCAATTCTGCAGAGCTTATGACTTTTCAATAAAGGACCCGCCCATGGCAACACAGTGAATTTCGATCCTTCACCCTGAAACAGGAAGTTGCTATAACTCCAGCATGCAGTGTCCAAACAAGCCAAAACTTTATAGGTGTGATGAGACTCCCACCCTGAACACATCTACATGCTCATATTTAGTAATACTCAGAGCGCCATCTAATGGAAATATAGGAAGTGTTTATAACTCTATGATACTTTGCCCAATCTTCCCCAAGTTTTGCATGTTTGATGACATTCTCGCAATTAAGACATTTGCATACTAACATTACACTATAGACACAGCGCCACCTACTGGAAATAGGAAGTAACTCTTATGTGACAATCCTGTCATTTACATGACATTTTCAGTGTAAGGTCTGATACAGAGCCTCATGTGTGCCCATTATGTGGTCTCTGGCTCCACCTAGTGGTCAAACTTGAGAATGCATTTAAAAATCTTTTAAATCTTTTCTGCTGCCTGTCTGTCTTAACCAATGAGTGCAGTGCCTGGTGGTCGTTAGGATGTGCGACTGCTTCAAATGAGGTGCTGCAAGCGCCCCCCCCCCCCCCGCCCCCTCCCCCCCCCCCCCCCCCCCCCCCCCCCCCCCCCCCCCCCCCCCCTTGGTGCGCAGGAGTGCGAGGGCCTGTTCATCACTGCTTGCAATTTTAATTATAGATACAATGTAATCCAACACCAAATACAAATTACTACGTAATACAACATAACAAAACACTACTTAGATGACCATTAGCAAAGATTGCTATCTCTCTGATCTACACAAAATGCACAGAGATTCAGTGAATGAGCTTAGTTGGTTCAGGTCACATCTCCTGAAGGTGTAACCTTGATCCTAGTTTGCCAGATGGCACTCACAGTGGCTTTGCCATACTTAGCGCAGTGACCTCTGTGACACTGTTGAGAATTAGTGTGTGTATGAACCTGCTTGAATTAATGTGTGTATGTGTGCATGTCTATGTGAATGTGACACTGAGAAGTCTGTCTAGCCATGCCAGTCTGTTTAAAGCCCAGGCCATCTGGTGCCCTCTGTTAGAGGACTTGTATTTAGCTTTCCTAGATAAAACCTCAAAAATGCTGTGTGTAGGAGTACAGCACTGACTTTCACTGCCAAGGTCAAGCCACAACAATGCTGATTCTAAAATTAGGTGAATCTTTTTTTATAGATGTATAGCATTTTAGCATAAATTAATTTTTACCTGATTAATTCTGAGAAACTAAGAGTCAGAGGAATGGCAGCATCTGGGATCCACTGGAATAGTTTTACAGGAAATATATTGCATTCCTTTACAATTAAAATGAATTGCTTTATGGCACAAAGAAGTATTAGGGCTACTTATTGAATGGCACCTTAAATTAAGCTAAAGATTTCAGTTTTCTGGTGGTTGGTGAACAATTGAAAGGCTAACAAAAAAATAAAAATGCAAAATAGAAGTAAACTAATTTTCAGTAGTATTTTATGTACCCAAACGTCAAAAGTTGTGTTATGTGCTGCCAGAGGACAATGTTCACCACAGTTTACAGGGGCCTCTGAAGACAGAGATAACTCAAAATATCCTTCTTGTCATACAAAGTGAAGCACATTACCCACCAGGACATCCATCCATCCATTAGTGATAAGTGGTATAGTCCGGGGTTTGGACCCAGAACCTTCTCGCTGTGAGGTTAGAGTGCTACTCACTTCACCACAATGCCTCTTGCCACCAGGACAGCTCAAAGCAATTAAAATCACTTAAAATACAATCAGATTTGGTATTTAAATATTCAACATGTAACCCAATAAATTCTTTATAGAACCACTTAATTCAGATATTTTAAATAAATATAAATATTTTTCCTCAATAGTAGAGCCATTGTAGATATCACTCGATTCTGCATTAATTTTTAAACAATGACTTTTTGAGCAACACATCAACAGCAGTGAATGAATTAAGCAGGACTTTGGTGCGGTAAGGCTAAAAACCTGCAGACCTGTACTTGGGGGTTTTAATGGTGCTTCAATTTACTGTTTCTAAGCAAATATTCATAGTGAGACAACAACTACACATCTCAATGTTATTGATCTGATCTTGTGTTTGAATAGTTGTGCAAAGTTTGGTCTTGCCGGGCTCTTTTGTTTAGTATGGAATTATGTAGATGTTGCCTCATTATTGCAATAATGTCTTATGTACACTGGGATGCTAATAAATAAATGAATCAATGGTTTCTGTGACTTTAAACAAAACAATATTTTCTCCTCTTGCCTCCTCACCACAAAAGCCAATTAGAAACCCTTTCTAAATGAATGTGCTGTGTGTTGCTGGAACCACGGTTGCCTTGTGACTTAATCTGGATTGAGCAGGGCACCTTTCATTAGGTTATGCACGACCGCAATGTGTCTTGTCACTTTGCAGAGAGAGTAGCCGATAAAATCCGTGGAACGGAATTAGATTGTCATTGATGTGTCAGTGAGATCGTGAAAACAACAGATCGATAGCTGAATCACTGTGCGGTATGTAAAGATGCAGAATATGGACAAATAAACAAAAGGAATTCATCAGGGAAAGTGTGAGGATCTGTGCACAGCTGCACATGTGTGTATCTACCCACATACAGTATGTGGAAAGACATGCATACACACACACACAAACAGAGAGAGAAAGAAAGAGAGAGAGAAACACACAAACAGGTCTTTTCTCAAACTTTAGCTTGGAGCAATCTCACAACGCTGAACAACAGAGAGTCAGAGAGAAAGGGAGAGAGAAAAAAGCAAAACCAATTCCAATACAGCACTAATGGGCCACATCATGCCAATACAATAAATAATGGCCCTTTCAGCTCACTCAATAGTGAGTAAATGAAAATTTAACCTTTCATTAAACGTGGTTGTATTATTTCCCCACTTGCTTCCCAGCTCCCTCTGACACTTTTTTTCCCCCTTGTGTACAAGAACCATGTGCAAATGTTATAATATAGGGTTGTACACCAGTATTTAGTGGTGTATTGTGATATAACAGTCTAGTGTACTGCTGTCATAGGTTAAAGTATATGCAGTGAGGTGTATAAAGCAAAGAGGTGGATATTGTTATCTCACATGCTGTCTTAAATGACTTACTTACTTAAATTATTATTTTTACTACAGTACAGTTTTCATATAGCATACCTTTTCCTAAATTTCCATTTATTCATCCAGCCTGCACAGTTGCATTGTTGGAAGAGGAGGCAATAAGTCTCTAGGCATGCTGTCTGGTAGTAGCTGAAAAGGCTCTGGGCCTGCTCTCCACTGTGGCCAACCTGCCCTCTTAATTAATTAGCGCTAGCAGGAAGTTCTGGCCCATAGGGGAGAGGAGGGCCCTCCAGAGAACTGGACAAGGTGATAATGTCCTAAAGGGGACATCAAGTCCTGTATGCTAAACCATCTAGCGGAACCTATCCAGTTTGAAATGTATTGTGGGAATCATGGCTGAAGTTTCCTATGTATGTATCCTGTGTTTGCTCAGTAGGCCTCAACAACTCTGGCAACCCTGTCTCCTAGAAATTATGTTCACATACTAATGACTTGTGCTTAAGTGCTTCATCTATATACTTAGCCAAGTGCCATAAGTGCCTAAACATAACCGAGAAATGTTCAATCATGCTAAAACAAAAAACAAAGCATGTTATAGTTGATTTACTGATTTGCCCAATATCAACATCATGCGGGCCGAGGCAGAGATTCTGCAAACAGCGAGGTACAGGCACGTGAAGGCACTGCGTGAGGTGAATTGATGCCATTAGGATCAAAAATTGTAGTCCTTCTTAGACTCATGACTCAGTCAAATGATTATCTTCTGAGTTCATATATCCATTCATTACAACTCCAGAACTTGCCTGAGAATCATAAAGTTTTAAAGTTCTCTTGGGAATCAAAATAATCCATTTAGTGGCAACTGAGACACTTAATGTTAGTTGATATTAGGGAAATATCATGGTTACAATTAATAAAAAGGAAAACATTAATTCCCAGTCTATAACATGCATAACTCCATTCTCCCTAATTCCTAGGGGTATTTGGCTACTAAATCCCTCATGGGAGTGTTCCAACACTTACACAAAATATCAAAGTACTATAACCTGCATTTAAGCAAAGTTTCTTTTGGCACTACCTGGAAATGACAGGGTTCCAGAGAAATTTTGACAAGAATGAGGTTTGTTAGAGCAAATGTGGATGCGTGATGTTGTAACATTATGTGGTAGATCAACCTGCATTTTAAGGATCTTAATAGAAAATTTTCACTCACGGATATGAAGCTGGCCAGTTAAATTAGCTTCATGTCCCTGTTTACTCTTACAATATAGACTAGTAACCATTTGAGCCTAATATGTTCTCTGTTGATTTGCACATAAACAAAGTCAAACATTCACACAATTCAAGTTATTCCTTTAACTATTTACACAGATCCCCATGACCCAAGAACTCTTAGCAGATGTGTGGCGATTTATCATTGTTTTTTTAGTGTGTATATTTACGTGTGCCCGAATGTGTGTGTGTGTAAACTTCTGTCTATTTCTCCCTGTGTCTCCAATAATAAGCATGTGCACCTTTGCTGCCCTGCGGCTTTCATACACAATTTAGCCAGAAAGCCATAGCTGATCATGATTTAGCTTTTGACACAGCTTGCCCTGAAGCGGAGGGGACTAATACAGATATCTGACTCCCAGAGCACGATGGAGGGAAGGAGAAAGAAAGTGTGAGGTCTTTTATTGACTAAATGATAAAGAGGTTGGTAATGATAAATAACAGTCATTTTATTGTGGAATTCCCAGAAAAGACACACAATATATAAAAAGAGAAATAATAGATGAGGAAGTTGCTCGCCAGGGTCTCAGCGCACTTGCTCCCTAAAGAGTCGCCCATTGTTAAATTCCTATATTCCTCAGCTGGGGTGGAGGTCACAAATTGGGTTAGAGGACCTGCTGCTATGAATACTATGGTTGATGCAGAGTGGCAGCGTCATCCCTGTTTCTGGCACTAGAAGGAGGGCCCAGGCAAGACAGCGCCAGTCTTGCCCATGGGCATTTCCCTCTCTGTCACCATTTCTATTCTGCAATTCTCTCTCTTCCTTAGTGCATTTACTCTCTCTCGATCTTCCTCTCTCTCCCTTTCTTCCTCTCTTTTTCATTCTCTCCCTTTCTGTCTCCCAGCATGGTCCTTGCACTGTTGCACATCAGGGTGGCAGGGAGGCCTTTATCTGCTGCTTTTTCTCTCTGCTTCCTCCAACTCGCCAGGTCTCAGCTATCACTAAGAGAAGATGGCTGACCCTTTAAGAACAGATTAAGTCCTCTGTGTTGCAGTATGACTGACATTATGTGCAGGATACAAGCTCTGGTTGGAGGTGATGGCATTGTCTGCATTTATGAAGAGCAGTCCATCTTTTAGCAGAGAAAAATTAACATTTTTAGTTCTTATTACCTAGGACCTATGATAGATAATAGTGTGGGCTGACCATCACATAGAATCAGAAGACCTTTACCTTACATTTTGTTACAGCTTTGCTAACTAGTGGGATGTTCCCAGGAAGTTATGTTGGTGTGAGAGACTGGTGGCAGCTAGTGTGTGTGTTTGCCTCAGGATACCTCTGCAGCTCTGCAGTTCTTGAATACTGAGTGGAGAGTGGCCCAGAAATGAGCAGTCAAATCCAATTAAATTACTCAAATTAAATTGTACAATGGTTATGGAATACCTGATCAAATTACTCACATTCAGGGGATTTCGACAGCAACCAATTAGTTCAAAGTATAAAGTTCACACGCTCAAATTAACACCAAGAGAGGACAGGGCCTTTATTTGAGGGAAATGATACATCATAATTACATCACGTTGGAAAAATCACAAATTACAGAGTATGCATTTAATAAGAAAAAGGAACTGGTTAATAGGTCTTGATAAGACAAATCTAGCCCTGTCAGTGGTGCAATGTGGCTAGGTTGGCTAAATTAAAGAGGAGAACTTATTATTGTTTCAAAAGAGCTTAAGGGCTGATTGCTGCTCAGTCAAAACACAGGCACTCTGAGCGTGGTCCTCCCTGTCAAAAACAACGGTGAAAACCAACATAAAGAAGAAGGGGACAGGGGAGTTGGGAATGGGATTGGGTTGGTGGGGGGGGGGGGGGGGGCACCGTCAGAGCAGACTGTAGTTAACTCTCCTCCTCTGGTAATTGAAATATGTTGAACAGGCTGGTCCGACAGTTAACAAGATTTAATTTTGAAGTAGGTCTTTCTCATTAGATTGGCCAAAATAGACACTTGTCATTTCCTCAATGGTGATGGAATTCTTTAGCAACTCCTGGCTTAATTGTACAGGGGACTTCCTGACCTTTTTACATTTTAAATTTAGCTTCTCAAGGTGCCTTTCCAAGGTGAAACATGTGAGTAATGAGATACAAAATCAGCCCATTAATTGACTTTCAGCAAATTTAGATCTACAAGACCAATGTATACATTTCCCTCTTTTAAAAGTGAACCATTTTAGCTAATAAAGTTATTAATCTTGCTCATACAGTAATTATTGCTGTAATTATGCTGTAATTGCACATACATCAAGGCCACCTCATATAGCGGGCAGGCTTGAGCTTTTCCTGAGGATTTTCTTCACGTCACGTAAAGACATCGGTCTGAGTGAGACAGAAACTGAACACAGAGAATTGGCATGAAATTAGCATTGCTAAATTGGTTTGGATTAAAGTGGCACAGGTAACATATAGCCTTTGTTATGTTTCATTTGTGAGGATTAAAGAATGTTACGATAACTATATTCCCAAAGAGTCACATCAGTTCATCAAAATACACTTAGAGTAAGTACCACGATACACTCAGAACTGACCTTTCCAGTGATGCAGCCAGTTTCACACTCACACCCCAGCCAGTGCCTCATTCTGTTTTGTTTTTTTTTCTCTACTGTCTTACTTGTTGCTAAATGCTACTTTCATCCATGCTTGCATGGACGGCATATAGAGCCACAGAAGTACCATAAACTGCATAACATGATAATGCTGCTTTAATTACCCCTTGGTCAGCCCACTTACAAACCTATTGCCGCAGCAGTCAATATCCCCAAAGATCCATTCATGCCTTGGCTGATGGTTAACTTGGGAGCTTTTGCTGAGTGCTTTAGCCTAATTGATATCCTTATTTAGCAATGAGCCAGTGGGAGTCGAAGGGGAGTTAAATGGAGCAGTTTACCAGGCAGCGAGCATGCTAAACCACATCCCTGACACCACCACTATGGCGTGCTGCAGCCCGGACAGTGATTTATACCAGCTAATTTACTGTTTCAAATTGATTATTGCTTCTTTTGTTTTGTTTTCACTGATGATTGCTTTTACCATTTATCCTTTTCTTTCTATCTTTTTCAAGTAGAACCCAAAGCAGGTTTAGTCATGGATATATGACATTTGACTGTTCCCAGGCCACTAACTAACACGGGGCAAGGTCACAAGAGAGACTGTAACTTAAGCAGCTTCCTTAGGGCATTTAAACCTACCCACTACATACACACATATTCACACATGCAATAGAGTACACCACCAAACATAATCAACCTTTCCCTGTATATTTCATACATTGTCTTATTTACACATGATGCAATATTTGAGACATGACTGCAAACACTGTCAGAGCTGCAGCATGAGCAAAACAATATAACCCAACCTAGAATTGGCCCTGTGAGAACAATGCATATCTAACAGGTCAAACAAAGCTATCAGGAGCAATGGGAAAATCTGATTCTTCTTTTAAACTGGGTTTGTAGGTCTCTTCCTCCTGCCTGTCTCCCCAGATATGTCTCCCTTAACAGCTCAAAGTAATTAGCAACGACCACATGCCAAAGGTAGGGTAGCTACCGTACACAGAGTAGGCAGACCTTATCTTTCATTTGAGACAATGAGATGTGATGTGGGGGCTTGTGGAGAGCTGGGAGCTATAAGGTAGGCAGGCAGGCTCCCTCTCCCAAAGTTGCTTCATGAGACAAGTTAGTCTGGGGACAAAGGATACCCGCTATATTTAAGTGCACGTTATGGGAGTTGAATTATCAGTTTTAAAAGCAATCCATTTTTACACGCACTAAATTTGTCTTCTTTGCATTGGAAATTAGCATTTTCAAATTCAAATATATTTGTTACCAATGTCCATCTGTAAAGACCCATTTTTGAGTGACGCCTCCATAAGTCCTCCGGGGCTTACTATTAGTTACATTGTTGAGTACAGAGCTGAGCCACAGCAGGGATATAATGAGTCATAATGGTTGTTGATCTTCTTCCAAAAAGGACAGGTGTAAGAATTATCTTCAAGCCTTACATTTTTGGTGCATCATGACTGGAATGTTATTATTTACAGTACAGTATTATGGTAATCGATGCAGTCAATTATTATTCAGTTGTTATTTTTATAATAACATCCAAAGATAAGAATAAAATCTATTTATGGTCTTTGTATAGTTAAAATATAGCAGTTACTTCAAGTTTACTCCCATTGTCTGACCAAGTCAGACAAAGATAGTTGTCACTTGTCACTTTTAGTCCAGATAGTTGTTGAAGCCTGCAGGACCTGACTAGTCGTTTTTTGCTGAAAAAAACTCAAACTTAAACACACTTTATCCATCAGATCTACATAAGTTAAAAGGTCCTCCAAATGAACGTCTACACTGAGGTAAAAGTTTGCTATGGCACTTTCCTGGTTTCATGGGTGGAGAAATACAGCATTGAAATTGGACATTTCTGCTAGGTCCAGAAATGACAGTTTTAATGAGACTTAGTGAAATTCAATTTCCACCTCAGAAAGTTTGAAACCAGAGCTGTAATGCATTTCAACACTCCAATCTGATGCTATATGCTATCACCTTTGCTATTCCCCACACAGCATTTGGACAGCAGTAAACCTCTCAGACTGTTGCATACAAACACTCTTTGTCAGGCTGTAGCTCCAATTTGACATTAACACACAGAAAAATTCCTGACTTGAGTGAACCACCAGCCTGACATGAATGATTTTTGCACATGCAGGAGGAGAGAGAGAGAGCAAGAGAGAGAGAGAGGTGTGGTTTTGGACAGACCAAGTTAAGATCGGTGCTCAGGGCTAGGTTGCTATGCACTGAAATGCTAATAAGCTTCCTGGCTCTTGGTGCAGGTTGGCTAGCCTGTGCTGACTTGTCTTGACACTTCACACACATGCTGTCTTCAACCATTTTTAATCATTTTGATAGGCCTCCCTGGGATGTCATCCATTTGATTTGAAAAGGTTGAGCCACCCAAACGTTTTCACCATCCTTAAATATGGGTCTGCCTCAACATGTCTGCTGCATTGTGACTCAACAAGGTGAAAAGCAGCAGTGTAAAATGAAACTTGTGGGAAGGATGGGTGAGTGATGCTGTAGTTTGTAAATACTATAGAGACATTGTTTTAGTCATTTTATGAGGGGAGTGCTTTGTTTAGATGCTTATTTCTTTAGTCCACCATTTAAATGCAGGGGGTTTAACCTATCCAAATCTTGAGAAAAGGCTAAAATAAAATTGAAAATGAAGATAGAAAATATTAAAATATGAGACAAATGATTCTGTCATGTGTCCTAAACTGCTGCAATACAATATGTAATAAATACAATATGGGTCAAATATAATATAAGGCAGTACAATGAACCGGTTAAGAATTTTTGTTTTCTAACAGAGTTTAACAACTCCTACTTTTTGTATATTGTAATTCTCTCTGAAAAGTCTTAGTGCCTGCAGCCAACACAGTATGGTCAGAAATGAACCCTTGCCATGTAGTATGATTCATAGGGAAGGAATGACATATTTTATTGGAGTCTGAGAGATTTATTTACTGGTGTTGTGGTGGATGTGTAAGTGACACAATCACCAGGGATTTCACCATCCAATTTGCCAGTGTACTCTTCTATAAACATCAGTCAGTAGAAATGGGACAAATTCTACAGAAAATAATCATAAACAAACCATTACATTGCATTTTGGTAATTGTCAGGAGACGCTCTTGACGATGACTATCCGCTTAGAGTCAAAGGCAGAAAAGCCCAAAGGGCAAGCAGGGATTTCTGTGCACTAGATGATATTACCGTGACTCTCAAGATAAAGATATCATAGATTATTGGTTTGGACTGGCAAAGAAAGAGAGAGGGAGAGACCAGCACAAACAGATAGCGTGGGCGAGAGACAGACAAATGTGGACCGAGAGGCAGAATGTACAAATATAATGCCTCTTAGCAAAGGCACAGAGAGCTCTGAGCCCCTTGATGTCCTATGTGAGACAGTTGGTACTCTCCATGAAAACCACATTCAAACCCTCAACAAGCCTACTTGTTACCTTAGGAGTGACTGATCCAGTTTTATATCCTCTCTACTTGCACCCTGTACAATATGTACAGTAAACTATCATGTAAATTTAGCTGTATGCATCTGCAAGATGTAGTAAACAGAATTGTTGTCCTCGCTTTCATCAAAAAAACACAGTTGCAATCATGGTCACAAACCAGCATGTAACCAAAAGCTAGGAAGGAGGAATTGACATAATTATTAATTACTTGATATTACTGAATGGAAAAAGTCTGTCTTTGGTTTCCTCCCTAAAGCTTAATCGAACACAGCCAAGATGAAGCTAAGCTAAACAATACCAGGCAGTTAATCTCCACCACCATACAGTTCAGATGTTGATAATGTCCACGGGTCTTAAATAAGCAAGGGGGCCCATGTTTTTTAGATTTACTTGTTTGCTGTTGTTTGCAGTATTTAAGTGGTCTTTTATTAAAGCCAGTCATCTTCCATAGAGCCCTAATGCATTTCACTATTCCGATGCTAATGATGGCCTAAGAACACGTTATTCAGCATTAGTTTAATTTCCCTTTGAGCCTCAAATGGCGACAAACTGCCTTGTAACCATTAGTGCTTTAACTTGCGTAAGTCACGCCACCTGCAACCCTCCTGACAACATGGTGCAAATGAAAACTGAGCTTACTTATCAAGAGCAAACAGCTAATGAGAACAATTCAAGTTTCTGTGCAAAAAAAACAAACATCACATTTATCAAAAAGTGCTGAGCGTCAAAAACAAATGTGTAAAAGTTGAGGCAAACGTTTGAATCTGCAGCCTTTGTTTTTCTACCTGACATGAATTATGCATGTTTGTGTGTGTGTGTGTGTGTGTGTGTGTGTGTGTGTGTGTGTGTGTGTGTGTGTGCATGTGTGTATGTTTTAATATGTTTTCATGCTTACACAAGTATTTAAGAAGTATCTTGGAATGTGAGCATTAGTATGTTGTCCATGTTGGTACATGATGTTCTTGTTTGTGAATGTGCTTTTGTGCCTTCGTGTTTTTCAGTGCATATGTTGGAAAAGTTCATGGAATGTGACTCTGTGTGTGCGTGTGTGTGTGTGTATGTGTGTGTGTGTGTGTGTGTGTGTGTGTGTGTGTGTGTGTCTACTTATACTTAGGCACAAAAATCCCCACTAACCTGCTGTTTGGCTACAGACAGAGTGGGATTGGCCATATTACTGTTCTTACCCTGCCATCTGCTGGTTCACATTATTCTAGGCCCTGCTTCGATCCCTCCATCATAACTACCCCCCTCCCTCTCACACACTGTGTTGTGTTGTGCTGTTTCTTTGTTTTTCTCCATCTCTCTTCCTCGATTTCCTACTAAGTTTAATCTTTGTCTCTTCCTTTCTCCCTCATTTAATTTCTCTTTACACAGGAGCATCATCTACCCTCAGTGTCCCTTTACACTTCACTGAGGGAGAAAGCAGAGAGAGCAGAGGTAGGAGGAGCGAAAGCAGAGCGGCGTATGATTGTTATCAAAAAGTAAGCATGGTGTTTGAAAGGGATTTTAATTGAGGCATTTCTTATATTTGAAAAGGTGAACTCCTCCTGAGGGTACAGAGGCAGAGGAGTGGCAACTCTATTCAGGCCCTCAGACATTCATAAAGAATGGCATCTTTTTGACATTCTTTTAAAACCATGCAACCTTAAATGGCCTAAATATAGAGGAGGGGAGGCAGATACGGTAATTCCCTAGACCTTGGGGGGTGCCACTAGAGTACAGTAGGATGTAGCTGAGCCTCCCAGTAACAATGAGAGAGGGTCCAACCAAAAAAAGGAAAATATCCTCTGAGCCCCCAAAGAGGATGCCAGTCCATATTTTTCTTTCTGAAACCCCCCTCACTCTGCCTATTTTTTAGCTTTTTACAACTCTTTCTTTGTTCCCTTTTACACTCACTTCTTTCCATCTTCATCTCTATCATTCTTTCTCCCTCCTCCTGTCCTTCATTCTGTCTCTGTTCAGTAAATATGTCTGATGATTGTCCTGCTAATACAAGTTGTCCAGTTTGTATTTCTACAGCTTAACTTGGGATGAAGTTGACAGAGTTGTTCATTTGTTATTATTTGGTAATTTCCACTGAAGCAGGAGGCTCCTGATGTTGTCTTTTTCTATATTTTGACTGTCAGACCACTGAGTTAAACTTAGACTGTTAGTTTATTGTAAAGTTGGACAACAGCTTGAGGCAAAACACAGTAGGTTTGTAGGTTTTTGTCTTCGCCTTGTCTCTCCAAATTCATCCTCTTTGCAGATGTGTGCCCTTTCTGAGGGAGATGGTGCCCACATGTGCAGTTTTGTACTGACAACACTGATCACCCTGTAGTATAAAACTTCTTCATCCTGTCATTTGATGTCTTTTGCAATTTTTCTATGATAAAGTTTTCCTGTATTATTAGTAAAATGTTTTATCCTCATGCTTTGAGAAATACCTGCAGGCACTGCTCTGTGTAAGCATCCTTGATGATTTATGCAATGTAATTGTAACCAAGGCAGCATTGTTGAAGATGAAGTCATAAGACTTTGTTGGAAGTACCATACCCACAGAGGGTGTTTATCATTAGCTTTCATTTTTCAGTGTCAGAAAATCTACAGTATCATAGAAAACTCATTAAATAAGACACTGAAATTTTGTAAAAGTTAGTGACATATAGATGTTGATAAAATAAGGTTCTTTGTTCTTTTGTCCATGCTTGATGGATAAAAGAAGATAATACTCCAGCAGGAAGGAGAAAGTGATGTCAGCTACATGAAATAGCTGGAATGCTCAATAATTGTTGGGCTCCAAAACCTGGATTTCTGCTACTAACCTCTGCTTGTGTGAAGAAAATGGTTCAATAAATATGTGTGTGCTATTGTCGGTAATCTCCTGCAAGATTGCTTAGCTTCAAAAATGCTACTTTACATTCCATGTTGGATGGGATAGGGCATGTTCAGCTTCATGACTAAGGTTTGACTGTCTAAATGGTGTGAATGAAATAATGACAGCTTCATTATAAAAGCATTCTGAGAAAAATTTGATACATGCATACATGAAAAAGCATCACATATACCCATGCACACATGCATGCTGCCATAAAAGACACATTTATGTGTACATAAACAAACACACAAAAGGTATGCTAACCAAATCTGACATCCACAGCTAATGAGTAGAGTTTTGGCTTGACCCTTGCGGGATGTGGTTAAAAACTATGTGTGCAAACATGCATGTTATTGGTTAAGATATAAAGTAATGCGATTAGTTTTGACCTCTATTTAGTTTGGTTTGTGCACTTCACCTGGATGCGGAACAACATTCTGTACAGTTCTGACTGACAGCCAAAGGGCTACAGGAAACAACTTGTGCTGTAAATAACAAACACACAGACACACATGCTACGCATTCCTTACTGTAAGTGTGTGTATCTATTATCATGCATAAGCATAAATTGGCAGACATAAACACATTCTCACTACTGTATACATGCAGAGACGTGGATGTATACCCATCCAAACACACAACAGCCCTTCAACAGTTAATTTGTCTCACGATTATGCAATTGTGCATACTGAGCAAACCTCAAAGCTCGAGCAGGAGTACTGTAGAGTAATGCAAGGCTCTCTTCCTGCTTTATTTTTCAAATTTTTATACTTTGGGGGTATTTTTAACTAATTTGAACAATTTATTTGAACAATCATTTGTCCAATGTGCCAAAAATCTAATTTAATTGTGTACTGTTTTATACTTGTATAACAAAAACAAGATGCCATACTGGGTTGCACAGCAGCACTCATTTGCAGCAAAGGCACATTTCTAATATCAGCGAGCATGTTCTGAGCAAGTGACCAAGTTGAGGTGTGATCTGTTATTTAGACAAGTTGGATGCACTTCCTCACAGCCTGAAATTTCCCCTGGGGCTCTCTTCCATTTCTCACTGTCATGGATTTGAATCTCTCAACCACTGAACTCTTACAATTACTGAACATTCATCACTTGCCTACCTTCTTTGCTAGCTAGATACTGTATGGAAACCAGAGATATGGGACAGACCGGTGCAGTCGGGAATACCAAGTAACACTGCTGCTAACACAGTAATGAATTCTCATATCCTGGAATGGCAGAGATTTTGTTTTGGTGTCTGTATATGCATGTTTTTGCAGTTGATCAAATCATTTGACAGGTTAAATTCCTTATATGTATTGATACATTTTCTAATTTAATTACATTTTTATATTATGCACATTGATAATGCACAGCAATGCCATAAATCTGTTTTCATTAACTGATTCATGATTTCTCTCAAACTGTAAATGCTCTACAATAACACAAAATGAACCGTGGTATCATTCATACCCCACTGTAATTACAATTCCGTATAACCAAATGCGACTGTATACTGTATCTCTGCAGCTTTCCACTCATGAATAAAAGGGCTTCTCTGAGGTAAGAGGATTTGCCCACTATGGCATTCCCTGTCATGCCCTCCAGTCCCTTGTGTTACTCATGCTCATTTGTAGAAGTCTCTTAATACTAACCCAGAAAGCATACGTATATTAAAATCTCACCACCTGTCCATATATACAGGTGTCACCCTGCCCTGCAACTTCATTTCCAGGAGGGCAGCAGTTTTTCCTGTGGCAGCGATTGAAGTCACAGCATTATTATCA
Organism: Seriola dumerili; assembly: GCF_002260705.1. Classification (NCBI taxonomy): domain Eukaryota; kingdom Metazoa; phylum Chordata; class Actinopteri; order Carangiformes; family Carangidae; genus Seriola; species Seriola dumerili. The sequence goes on from NW_019175077.1 coordinate 2,752,671, forward strand.
GGCAAAATATATTCATGATAGCAGAGGTCCAAGTGCCCTCAGGTCTTTATTATATAATACCAGACCTCTTTATCAAATTTAACAGTTTATTGGAAACAACTTGTACACATGATTTAGGCATGGGGCGGTGAGGCAAAGCTCAGGGTATACTCCAAGCACACCTCCCATACAAACCTCACACACACACAAACTGCCAAACACATGCCATCACACAGTTACACCCAAAACACACATTTTATCACACATCTCCTCCTCCTGTGCAGTAGCTCTCCTCTCCCAATCATATCTAATGCAAACCTCTCAGCAGCTTTTTTCTCAGTGGATGTTGTTTCTCTGAAGAGCAGTGCAATTACAAAACCATAATGTAACAAATGGACTTTGTGCCCAGCAATCAGATTTGGCTGATAGTGGCAGCTACCCTCCTATCTCATTTATATACGTATGTACACACAGATGGGCGCACATGTGTATGAACTGATGCATGTATCAGGTGTGTGTGCAGAAAAATGTAACTTTTATTTATCATTTATCATTTCATTTCATTTCAGACTATTTTCTCACTATGAATTTAAAAAAAAACTTTATTTGACCATATCAACCTCTTTATATCTGAAAATCATACACTGTAACTCCATGAAAAAATATTGATTATATATTGATATTTTTCACAGTTATCACAGTTACCTAAAATTTGTTGACCTAAAACATGGCTTATAATTTGAAACATGTAAGTAGCCTAATGTAAGTCACTTAGCTTGCCTGTTTGCTCTAGCATTAGATAGCCTACATAAAAATGTGCTTTTATTGACTGTGGAAGCTGCATTTTTATCTCTATATTGTGTTTGTTTCACAAGTTCAGAAGTTGTGTGATGTTTTGAAGTATATCAACAAAATGTTCAGTCTCCTTGCTGGTTGTTGCAGTGCATTCAAAATCATTACTGCTTTTGCCCATTAACAGGCTTTGTGCACACACTTGTAAAATTTTAAATTTTTTATGCTCATTATTACAGTTTTGTATTTCTCTGTATACTTATTTTGTATGTAATGAGGCGTTTTGACAATATTACTTATAACATTCTCTCTCAGCCCTGGAACTTCTACCATGCCCCCCAAAAGATAAACATGTGCTTAGTCGACTAATGGCTTGAACTAACTATCGCCTGTTGACTAGGATACTTTTGGTCCGGGGTAGTCCTAATATATAATTATTCTATATGTGTGTGTCACCAAAATATCATCTGGAATTTCATATATTGAATTACAATATTGTGCCATCAAAAGGGGGTATAGTTCTGGACTTAGTGCCATCTTCAACTTCATCGTATTGCATTAATAACACTTTTTCATTATTTATATATGAAGAGCTTTAGTTAGTTAATATCATCTTTACATTTAATTTATATGCCATTTGACTTTAAATACTTCAGTGACTAAATACAATAGATCAACTCCAGCGTCACAATATCTTTACAATAACAAATCTTCCTCCCTCTCTAAGAGCTCCTATGGGGATGGTAAATAGAAACCATCAGTTGGCCAGCTAATGATTTAAAGGGATGGTCAGAGGTCATACGTTGGCCATCCAATCAGAGTGAGTCACCTGGGATCTCTAGAAGAAGATGTGTCTGGTTAAGGTTAGAATGAGGAAGAACAGAGACTGAGCAATCTGGTCTCATGTCTGTGTATGCTCACACGTGCGTGTGCAAACAAGGAACAGGTCAGTCAACCACCTAGTGTGTGAATGAATGCTTTAACAGTACAAAAGTCACTGGTGTGATCTATTTACACCTGGATATGTATCATAGATTTTTTACACAGTTATATATTATTTCCTAATTTTTTATGGTATTAAAAAGTCATTGTAGCCATCTATCTGTTTTGCAGTATCTGCCACTGCATTTTCTCTGACTGAAAATGAATACAGTACTGCTCTGTTCTTTTAACAATACTTTTATGTTTTCAAATCTCTAAAACAAACCTGTAACATAATGAAGAAAGGCAAAGTCTGAAAACTAGGGTCTGTGACTACAACATTTGTTTACTTCATCTGACACTTTAAAATTTCTTTCCTCTAAAAACATCAGTTTGACAAAAAAAAGTGAAAAATGACTGGAGCTCCAGATTTACCAGACACTATAGCCTCTGGTTAAAACAGTTAACATTCTACCCTGCTCATATTTGTTGGCATAAATGCCATATTCAGAATACTGGTTTAAAATGTTGCCAGCGTGCCACAGCTTAAAGGTTTTCACCGTGTTCTGCAATTACAGAGCTTTAAGTATAAACATTCATTAATCCTTTCAGCCATTTCTGCCCTCAACAGGAGCTTTCTCTATGATGGAGGTTATCTGCACAACAAGGAATAATCTTCAAACATGACTGACCCAAGACCTCTGTCAAATGCAATTTTTGTCTGCTTCTAGTTCTTTTCATCAATGTCTTCTTCTACTGCTTTTGCACCTTCAATTCTATTCTACTGTATTCTATTCCTGTTGCCTCTGCGGCTCCCATCAGTCCTGTGGAAGTTAATTATGGGAGCCAAGCTGTTGAAGGGTTCAGGAGAAGCTTTTTTGCCTGAATACTGGATATACACCAAGTCTGGCAACGCCACTGAGCATTGTCTGCTGTGATAAAATATGGACGGAAATGCTGCTAGGCAAATCGTTTATCAGCCAGGTTTAGTATGCACATGTTAAAATGAAACACTGTGCTATCTGCATAGGTTGTGTGAGCTTAGTTTAGTGTAGCCAACACCGTTTGTTGTGTATAAATGGCATGCTGGCTGTCGCCCCTGTGGGACGTGATCAATCAAACATTGCCTGCTTTGCTCTCTAACAGCTATGGGCAAATCTATTCAAAATATTCAAACTAACATTTCAGTCCCACCTTTACTGCATGCTTTGTTGCTTTGTACTCTCTGTGCCTTTGTTTGGCAACTGTGTTAGAATTTTAAAAACCCGATTTTGCTCTTGCTTATTCCAAATTTAAAAAAAAACAAAAAACTATCAACTTAACTTATCTCTAAACTCTTTTAGAACTCTGCAACACATCATCTATTTAGTATCTTAGCATTAATGGTGTATTATGATATGATCTTTCATATTTCTTCAACCCATGCAAGCCATTATATGGATCATGAGTCTGCATGGTTGCTCTGTCACAAAGTGGCCTCTAAAATAACTCTGCTTGCTCGGTTTAGTCTCCTGCTCCCAATTTGCCTTAATTAGCCAGTTCAAGCTGTCAGCCACTGAAAGAAAGGTGCTCTGATGACTGTCAGTCTGTGGTGATGAGAGGGGACAAGGGATGAATGGAGAAATGGTAGGAGGGCGGAATAGAGAGAGGTTCAGGGAGGTGGAGAAAGGTCAGGCAAGATTACACTGGCAGTCACCAGAGCTCCAGGCAGAAAAGAAGAGAAAGGACGAAAAAAGAGAAGGAGAAATCTTGCTGCTGATGGCTGTAATCTGCCTACAAACTTTTTAGATATTTTGTTTTAATATGAAACAACATGAAAAAAATGAGACATGAGATACATACATTAGGCAGTCACCTATAGATATAACAGATTTTTAAATTTTACTTATTTTGTAGAAATATCACAGATGTAAATAGCAGAGAAAGTTAAGTCAGCAAGGAGTATTAAATCTGCATATCACTTTAAATTCACTTTGACCTATCTTAATGACCCAATCATTGACTGAAACAATGTAATTTTCATAAAAAGCTAAAGTCCCAGTGTTTTTGTCAAATTACAGGGGGGACCATTAGTAGTACATGGCTATTATCAAGTAATCACAAGAGGTGTAATAATGAAGAATGCCCTTAATTTTTGCAGAGGGCAAGGTAGACACCAGTGTCCAGCCCTCGTCTTCAGAGGAAAATATGAAGGGAACTTAGGTGTTTGATGATGCGTTTAATTCACACAGGAATACATTAATATGATAGTCAGTAGAGCAGCAAAGCCCTCAAGTGAGGTTCTCTCATTAGTATGTTTCTCTATTTCTTGTTTTAATTATTCAACAAAAAAACGAGGAGCCACATGACAGATGTATTGGCTGTGTCAAGAAGGAATGATTTGAATTGTGCATAAAATCATGTAATTATGAGGGCTCATTTGTGTACATGAACAATATATTTGCCTCTGATGAGTATTGATTCAAACCATGGGATATACTGTATTTTTTATTTTACAAAAACACATTCTGAATATAAACAGGGAGCTAATAATGCAACAGAGCGAGGAAGACCAGACAGAGTCTACCACACCCCTAGGTTTCTCTGGCTTCAAAAGCATACCATTTAGAGTGTGCAATGCCCCATGAAAGCTTGATGCTCAGTTCGTCTTGGTGGGCTATTATCTCACTTTGCCATTGTCACAACTAGTTAGTGAGGCTTTCATCATGCTTATGAGGTGAACACCTTATCTCACACACTGGGGTATTGTCTTCTGGGCTCTGTTTCGACAAAGCACAGGAGCCAACTGCATGAACATAGACAATTATTAATGACAATGATGCTTTTAAACATTGAAGAGAAAATTTGTATATTTAAAATATCAAAATTGCAGCAACCAAGAACATTTTCACACAGCTGGTTTTGAAAAGGCTTCATAAATCACAAGGTTGTATAATTTTCTCAACACATAAAGAAGCTTACACGTCATGAAGACAGCACTGTATGTGCATTCAGGAAACAAAGCCAGGGTTGAGTTTGATATTCTAAAACATTTTGTATCTTTAAGCAGTGACACATACTGAGATTTGTCAAAATACTGAGATTTGACACAAGCAATAAGGTTAATGTAATGTATTATTCATTACCTTTATTCAGGAAAAATCTTTAAATACATATTTCCTTCTAGTATATTTTTTACTAGTTTTGAGGTCTCAGATTACTGGTTATAATGGGTGTCCTTTTCTAAACACATCCTTCCCAGATTCTCATTATTGTATTAACTTTGCTTGACACAGTTAACAACTCTGGGTTTCACTGCTTTGACTAGGGGTTAACACCAACCTCCTGCAAAAGGCAGGTAATTCATTGCTTGCAATTAATCATGCTTTGCATACCCTCACAGAGTGATCATTGAGGAATGATGATTAATGAAAGCTTCAAATAATTCTCACAATCGGCTCCTTATTCATGGGTCATGGCTGCCAAGAGGTACACTGCAGTAACCCTTGGTTGCTACTGCAATCATGCTTACACACCCTACAACAGGAGTGGAGGTCTTGTAAGTTAATTGATGTTGATTTGAATTTGATGATTTTTTTATTTTTTTATTTTTTTTGTTCTTGTGTCTTCATTGCTTCGTTTCTCTTTGAAAAGCTAGCTGCAGCAATTTCTGGGAACCCGCACACATCAAAATACAGGTGCAAGGTCGAGAGGACAAACAGCGCACCTTGTGGGCATGCGGGACAACATATGAGATAGTTGTGTGTCAGTGAATGTTGAGTCAATTAATTATTGAACTTGGCAAGAAATCAATTGTTCCAGTAAGGTGATCCCATTTCCAATTGGCAGCATATTGAGACAGTAACCTATGACAGTATTAATCACTAGCACAACAGCAGGCTAATTCCCACATGTAATTAGTCTACATTTTAATTCATTGAAAACTAGCACTTTTTGTAACTTGCTTAATTATGTACTTACACTTAATTATAGTCAAGATGCCCCCCTCCCCCCCTGGTTTGTTTTTGGTGCCACAGATGGAAAAACATATTTATTTTGGGGAGGAAGAGATAAAATAAAAACTCCACCTGGGAAAGGAGCAGGAGGTCTCTGCTGAGTTGTGCTGCGTCTGGTTGGAATTTACTGGATTAGCTCAGTCACAAAATGTGAGATGAACCACACTGTCAGTCACCCTCAGGGCAGAGCAAGAGAGGAAGAGCTGTCAATCAAAGCGGGTCTTCAATAGTCCCATTCACATTGCTTCATGGAATCAGTCTCCCGCTGTCTGCTCTTTGACATTCAAGGCACTGGGGCCATGAGGATAGAGAGGAAAAAACATCCTCTGATCTTCCCTCTCTTTTTTTCTTTCTCTCTGTCTGTCTGTCCTCTTTGCGCTTTAGCGGAGGCTGATAAGTGTGTTTAAAGTAGTGACACTGTTCATTTAGTATAAAACAATGCAATAGTTGTAAGAAATAACTGTAAAGCTGACAAAAAGTTGCAATAACTCATTAAGCGCAGTGACAACAGCAGTATTGCAAGGTGTCCAATAAAAACGAGATGGACTGGACTTGAAGAGAACTGCATAATTATGTATTGTTTTCATTCTGATAAATTGTTTATAATATTCTGTTGCAAGGCAGTAAACATAAGACTTTCCTGAACAGCACCTCTTTTGGCCTTCTACTTTTCTTTTGATGCATTATGAAATTCACATTGAGCTCATCAATAAAATATAATGCATTAGCTAAAGCTCAAACAATAAATGCACTCAATTTGCCAACAGAGTCGATGAAAAGAAAAACAAAAAAACAAAAAACAACATCTGAAAAACTATTAATCTGCTGAACAGATAATACCTTCCCTCTATGAAAGATGCTGCAGGATGAAAAATCCTTCTGCAGTTTGTTGTCGTTTTTATGTTTTTTCTCTCTTCTTGTTTGTATTCCAGGGCTGCCGTCTGGCTCCGAGTGAGGTATACAGAGTCATTGCTCTTTTGGCTCCAGCCCTGACATCTCGTGCCCTCAAGTGTGGACTCCTTAGCCACGATCTGATCAGCATCTTTATAGTTTATCAGCCTTGGGGTTCAATTTTGGCTTGGATGCTTTTACAAATGAATGCAATCACTGGTGAGCCTTCGCATCCTGATTGCATTGAGAGAAGCGAGTGGAGGAAAGTTTAGTGGATTACCGTGCCACTTGAGAATGGAGCACAAACACATCGAGGCAGTCACAGAGGAGCCCCCACACCCCCCACCCCCACCCCACCACTCCTGCCTGGGCTATTGGCACTTGCCGCTTGTACTCTGTCTTATTTCACTAAAATAATATAATTGTCTCCCATCTTATTGCTTGTAAAGCCATCTTCTATCCGCAGGCGATGTGTGTGATCAATGTACTATCTAACAGTATCAATTCTTCGAGGAATACCTTNCCAACACCCCACCCCCACCCCACCACTCCTGCCTGGGCTATTGGCACTTGCCGCTTGTACTCTGTCTTATTTCACTAAAATAATATAATTGTCTCCCATCTTATTGCTTGTAAAGCCATCTTCTATCCGCAGGCGATGTGTGTGATCAATGTACTATCTAACAGTATCAATTCTTCGAGGAATACCTTGTGTTTGTGAAATGATCCCAGGCAGCTGCAGCAAAAAATGTGGCAGAAAGTGGGAATCTGCTGTACTAGGATTAGTTTAGCGACTCCGACCCTCTACTTCACACTGATTAGTATGGCTCTTCACCCATTTTTCATTCAGTGTGTGTGTGTGTGTGCGTGCGTGTGTGCGTGTGTGTGTATGTGTGCAAAATAGGCTTCCCAGGGAATTCACATTTATATTGCCAGTTATGTGCATTATCTATTGAACATTGAACCTCTTCTGAGTAGGTTATTCCACTTGTAACTGCTACAGTATTGGGTCCCTTGAGGTGTTTTCAATTGTGCTGGAAAATAGTAATAAATGTTTTGTCATCTGTTTGGTAATATAAAAAAAAATCCCAAAGTTTACTACTGAAAAGTGTGAATTTGTTCTTATCATGTCCAATATTTGTTTTGTCAAACTATTTATTTCATCTGTCAACAGTGTCATCACTGTCATCACATCATATTGTAGTGTCAAATATTGTGATCTCTAGAAATCTGTATACAACCAGGAAATAAGTATACAATCTCAGCTTAATTTACTGGCAGTAAAATATTTTGTGCCGTCAACACAGTTGAATAAAATTCCACTATTACAACTAAAAATCAATAAACATGAACTAATTACATTTTCACAATTCAGGGTTGCAGTAAAGGAAAGGTGCCTATCACATTATATGAAAATGAATAAAATAATGTTGCACTGCCAATCCTGATTGCCTGTTCTCAATGCACACCCCTTCTGTAATTCTACAACTAAACAATGACATCAAAAGTCAATTATGGAAGACCTCTAGGGTGGATTGTGGAGTGTAATATGCCAAAAAAACTATGACAGTAGGAAACTATGGGAATAGACCCCTCAGGAGAAGCAAAAGAGAGTTAGAGAGGAGAGAACTATAAGTGATGAGTGGGATCAAGCCAAAAGGAACAATTTGGCAGGTCAAGTTGTAAGTGATTGTGAATGTTTTATCAATCCTTATGTTTTTGCGTATTGTTTTTAGTAGTAGACATTCACACAAAAACACACCAAGGTCCCACAAAAAGCCTGAAAAGAGAGCATGACTGATATTTTGAGCATGTTGTTGTAATGTGGTGTAAACTGCTTGCTTGGCAAGCCTTTAATAAAAGCTTCTCCTTTCCCAGGAGGTACCATGACATATTGAGTTACTTATACACGCTGGAAAGAAAGGACACTTTATGCAAATTCAGGTATGCCCTAGCAATTGTCATTCAGATGTTTAGTCCGGTGGTTTAATTCAATTTAGGGGAAAACAGCAATGCCAAATTGTGTCTTTTGATAACATCTCTGCAATGATTGAGTTATGCATTATTGTATTTGTGACTTGAGTTTGTTCTGTTGCTCCACAGTCTCAGCCTTTACCTGACAACAGCTGAACCAGCAAGAGAAGTCAGGTCCAAAATCCTTTCATTTCCTTTGTAAACCATGTCATGTTCCATATTAGGTGGATAAAGGATGTGTGTGTCTTCATGTCTGTGCACCTTCGATCTGGCAAGATATTTTACACTCCCTTTTCTCTGCTTTTCTGCTTCCCCTTCCCCTGCTCTGTTTACTTTCCTACAGTCTTATTCTCATGTATCTTGTTTTGTCTTTCTCTCTTTATCACTTCCCTCCCTATCTTGTCTTCTGCTCTCTCTCCCTCTGTCCTGCCAGGCTCTGCAGTGCTGGCCTCATTCCATTCTTTGGGTAGCACAGGAAGTGAAACTGTAACACAGAGTTCACTGGTAATTGGCCACGGTCACGCTAACCAAACAGGAAGAAATCTGCAACTGATTAGAATTCTTCCTCCTGCAATAATAGTCCCCCATCCCCCTCTACACCCTGCCCCCACAAAATTAATTATATTTGGGGGTCTATTCCCACTATTGGTTTTCCTGTTTTGAAGCTACATTATAAAGGGACAAATCCTAAAACAACACGGCCTGGATAGTTTTTTTCAATTACAGAGAGACAGGCTAAGTCATAAAGGGCTGAGGAAGCACAGGCAGGCATCCATCTGTCCATCTCTTCATCTGGATGGGGAGCTACTGGCGGGTCAGATCAGTAAGCAAGACACAGACTGCTGAATAATCTCTTCATGATTCACTCACTCACAGACACACACACACACACACACACACACACACACACACACACACACACACACACACACATGCACACACACTCACATGTAAATACACAGGGATACAGTGACCTCTCTGCTCAAAACCAAATGTTTCCCCCTATTAATACTAACTATGATATTTTGTTCACTATTTGTAAGAAAATTATAATTTGGAAGAACAATAACAATTTTCTGAATTTGTTAGCTTTCCAAATATACAGTAAGATACACACAACTTGATGTTTAATTTCTTAGTCTTTTTAGGATTTTTGAGTGAAGATCTGACATTGAATCTGACTGTTTTTATATCCGTAGGATTTATAGGACTCACTCGATTCCAAAGAGCTAGGAGCAATTAATGTCAGAAAATTAAAAACATGCGAATTCATGTTGCCAATTTAAATGGCAAATCAACTTGTGTGGCAAGTATGGCACCCTCTGTTAACGTACTCACTCACTATTCATTCTGTGTCTGTCTTCAGTCTGTGAAGGTAGTTTTTCACTGCTCTTGTAAGATTTGTAAGCAGGCCTGTAATTGCAGTGACAATACACCTAGAAAGTTCAGCATATTTTATTATTGTACACCTAAACACAAAATATTTTTAAAAAATATTTGAAATACATTTTGAATTATGTGTTGAATGGTAAGTATGAAGTGCCGGCTGGAATTAGTGTCACAGGAGTCAAAGGTCCACTGGTCTGTTTCTGCAGAAATGTCCAAAAAGAATTAGCTTACGTGAACATTGCCCACTTGAAACCATTTTAATGTTGCATTTTGAACAAATGGATTGCTTGATGTGACATATTCATTTCACAAATGTGGCAAAGCACACAAGAACAGCAGGATGCCACGGTGCACATGAAATGTTAAAATACTGCAGTGTTCAGCACCTTTCAAAGTGAAATGAAAATAAAATTTAAGAGATACATTTTCATCTCATCTTCACAGAGAGACACAGAAAGCCAGGGCCGCTTAAAAATAAATGAATGCCTAACAATGTTTTTGATGTCCTATATTTAAATTTGTATGGTTACTTACATTACTCCTACTTCCCTGGTCTTGGAACTAATCCGTTTGATATGGAAATGGGGTGCTCTCTTTCATGACAGAGTTGGGGAGAGAGAGAGAGAAAAAGAGAGAGAATTTCCAGGTTTGCTCCTACTCAAAATGTGCTGAAAACAGATTCTCAGAATCCTTTGGCTTCATGGTATTGGTTATAGGGGATTACACAAACCACTTAAAGCACAACAATGAGCTGTTCTTTTCAACCAACAAAAAGTCCTTCATGCTGGACACATTCTCCACACTCAAGAGGTTAATCAAATTACGTCAATATTTTGATTGTGTCAGGCACCCTGAGCACACAGAACTTTATAGAAATGACAAAAATGGCATTTTTTTATTTAGAGCAGGATAAAGTTGTTTTTGTTTTAAGAAAATTAGAAAATGTTGTTTCAAGGTTGTTTGAATTTATAGGAGAATAGATAAAATTCTTTTTTTAATTTAATTGAATTTGTGTCAATTAAATTGATATACGCATAACCTTTATGTATTGCTGCAAAATTTATTTATACTGCCGCATGTTAACAATTATTTTGTTCATACACAATTGCACTTTTCCAAAACAATTTGCTTTGTTGCTGATTTTCACATTTCATACCTCACACTTTCTTGATATAACTAAACTTCTACTGAGGTAAAACAGTTTATGATTTCTGTCAAAATAACGGTTGTCTACAGCAGTGTATCTAAAGCTCAATAACATAAATCATATATGTGCTATGAAGCTACAATAACAGCACATTCAAACCAGTATCTCCAAGATTCCTACTCTCTACCCAGGAAAATCCATTTCTGCTGCAAACTCGCCTTTTTATCTCAAACAGCATTGAAAATCATCACTTACCAATTCCCTTCTTTAGCTAAACAGACATTCCTGCGTGTGTTGTCTGTCACTGGGGTTGAAAATTGGGGAATGGGCTGGAAATTGGAACCATCAAGGATGTCGTCCTGGAAAAAGAGGAAATCAAAGTTAAATGAGATCATGCATGCCAAGAGAATGTTTAACCAAAGGGCAAAAAGGAAGCTGGAGATAGCAGAAAAGAGAAAACCGCTTAATGTTGTGTTACTGCAGTCTGGAGTCATGCATTTGTGTGTGTGCATTTGGAGGAGAGAGGGGGTGTTACTTGTCAATACACATTAAAGTGTAATTTTATACATCTGTAAATGTATATGGGTGTAACTTCATGTGTATATTTTTAAGTAAATACAGAATAAGGTTTCTGTATTGATGATTTATATTACATGATATGATATTCCAAATATGTGTGCACAATAAAAATCATTTTTAATGTGTGTGCGTGTGCCACTGTTTATATAGGCAATGATGGGCATTACAAAAGTTAATCTCATAATGCAGTGTCTAAAAATTATTTGAGGTGTTGCACCACAGTCAATTCATTTTAAGCCTGTGATTGCACTGGGCCCCAGTGATGCAGATTTCCCATGACAAGTTCACTTCAAAAGACTGCAATCTTGCCCCACCCAGAGCGCTTATGGTTAGATGACAGACAGACAGATGTTTTGTTTTAACATGAGGGCACATCAGAGCATAGGGAGCAGTGAGAAATATTCGGGGGGGTACCTTTGTGTTTATGCAATTTTCAGACAGTCATGAAACACTTTTGCAAGCAATAAAAGCAGTTCAGTAAAATCACAAATTAACTGATGTTTGATTAAAATTATGTTTATCACCAGAGCTGAGAATCCTTTCAGATGGCCTTTCAGGTGACTTCTAATCTTTGCACTTCTTCACTGATGGAATCAATGAGACAGACAGGCCAGGATGGAACATGTCTGGATTATGTTTATTTGATTTAACTGAGCGTTTATCCTCCCAGGTATTGTTGCCAGTGTATGCTGTGTATGTGTAAGTTGATGTGATTCATGAGCTAAGGTGGGGGTGCACTAAATGCGAAACATACAGTCAGCCTGCGCACATCAACACCAAAAGATGCGTTCTTCCAAGTAATGAAGGGATGAAGGGAAAGGTAGAGAAAGACAGAGATCTCGTTTGTATGTACTGTAATGTGGCTCTGTTGTGCTTACAAAATAATGTATGTAAAAGATGTGAGCCACCAAAACCAATCAATAAATTTTATATTATTTATATATTTATATTTTATATTTTATAAGTAAACAAAATTTGTATTGCATTTGCTTCACATAATTAGAGCATTTATAGATCGATGCTATCCATAACTTTCACTTCTCTCTTAAAAATAAATGTTTATTAAGTCAGAGAACATAGCAAGTTCCAAATATGTAAAAAAAAAACAAAAAAAACATGAAGTTGTCAATTTTACACAGGGTGATGTCATGTGAACAGAATACCTGTAGGTGTTTGCCATCTTTTCACTGAATCATTTGGCACGGTGCTTTATTTCTTAATTCTCATTGCCATGAAACACTTCAGAAAGAATATCAACCCAGGAGCGATATTTTGTGCAAGCAAAAACTAGTTCAAAGACATTTTTTTCTAACCCACAAAATCTTCAACTTACTGTCTTGGCATCTAGGCAATTTCCAATTTGCAATGACTTTTACATGATTTTTTTACTTATTTTGTTGCAGCACTGAAGCCTCCAGGCCAGTGTGTGTGTACGTGTGTGCGTATGTGTGTGTGTGTGTGTGTGTGTTTGTGTGTGTGTGTGTGGGGGGGGGGGTCATACAATTATAATGTACAGAAAATGATAAACATGTTTTAAAGTGAAAATTTTGTTTAATTGCGATGAACAATACTACACTGTACATAAGTCAAACTTATGAGACATTTGCATTATTTAAACAATTTCGGCTAGTTGATTTATGTCAAATATGATTTTCAGTGACTCATGTTGTTTCAGTAACACATGATGGTTGAGGTAATGTTCTGGACATATTTTACAATATGAATGGCTTCATATTATTCTTCTGGGCCATATTTGATATTTTTTCTTAGGTATATGCACAATCCTTTTGTAACATTTAACAATCAGTATTACATGTCTGACCAAGAGAAAATGAGAACCAACTGCTCAACAAATGGCACTAATTTAAATGTCTGATTCAGGCATATTTCTAATGACACACCTTATTACAAAAATGCTGTATTGTTCATGTGACTCATAAAGATACCCTCAGACTTCCTTTGGATCCTGACAAATCTCCAGGTTTCACCTCAAACCCTATAGTCTCTGACTTGTACATCAGCACCAATTAGAAAACCAAAGACAGGAAATAGAAAAAAATGTGCAGGGTGTCCTCAGAGTATCCAAAACAACTGTAAGTGCACTTTTATCCTTTGTCACTTTTTGTAGCCTGATGCTCAACTGGTGAGTGAAAAGAACATGTTGTCAGCCTGACTAAAACATTGGCAGCTCCTGCCCATGTGTAAAGGTGACATACAGTTTCCTGAGTGAAGCCATTTCAAGTGGACATTTTGTACAAACAGAGCACTAATATCCAAGGTGGAGGTTCAGTGAGCTGAGAGCTGATGGCAAACTTCCACCTTTAAATGTAATTTTACTCTTTCATCGTTGAACACAGATAAGACATTCAACCATGGTTAACTGTGAAAATATTATGATAAATTGGCTTTGGTTAATATTGTTCCACATTATTCATGGCAATAAAAATACAATGTTTTCTGATGGTAATGGTGCATTCATCTAGCTGCATCACTGCCAAAAGCTTACTTATTATGGAAACAGTGCTATGATGAATGTGTTCGAGCAACTCAAAGTTAATCTAAACTGGATTACATGTTGTTTTGAATATACCTCCCTGATATGCCCATCTTTAATGTACTATCAAGTGCAGGGAGCAGAATTGCTTTAGTATAAAAATTCAGAGCGGTGGAGAAAGAGAGAAAGGCTTTAAAATACTGTCTGTGAGAAATGCAAAATTTATGAATGCCCCACTCACATCTCGGCTTGATTTATGTGAAATAATAATACACTATTTAATGCTTAAACATAGCTCGGAGCGATCCCTGGCTATCAAGATGTACAATGGAGTAATGGGGCTGGAAGACAAATCACCTTGTGGACTTGTGATGCTTATTTAAAGGTGCTCAGGCAGATATATTAAACTATATGTAATTGTACACTAACTCTGTGCTGTAGGCAGAGGCAGCAAACACAGGAGGAGGCCAGTCATAATACAGATGGAGTGGTGTAATCAATTTGACTGAAGAATCAGCATTCACAGCAGAGAGGTGGGAGAGAGGAGGAGAAGGAAAGACTGTGATCTTCTATGTTGTCATCTTATTTAGGATTTTGCCTTTATTCTATATTTTTTATTTCTATAATTTTAAAGAAGTGTTAAAAAAACTTATAGTGAAATAAGTTACAAAACATATTTACAGATAAAAAAAAAATTCTGCATGAAGGTTGAAGAAAAGCCATATATGCCTTTATTTATATTTATAATAAATAATTTAAAAAGTGGAAAAATATGACACAAACTGGGTGAAAGGTTCATTCTCAGGAACTACAGGAACTGCTGTGTTTGTGTTTAATCTAAGTTTTAGCTTTGGCTTTATAGAAGAGGACCAGGGTCAAACAGTGATAGTGGTCATGCCAATTGTCATTTAGAATTTATTGCCTTGTGTAATTAAAGTAAATGGCAAAGCCAAAGCCAGGCCAAATTGTCCAGATCTGATGAACCTGCCCAAGTTTTACCACAAATGAAAATAGGGTAAATAAACAGGGTAATTACAATGGTAAATGAAGCTTCTCTGAATGAGCCATGTGCACTGTGTGCGGCTCACCCAGGATGTACTAAAGATGTGAATAACAGGCGGTCCCCTTTCTTTTTTCATCCTCCCTCTGTCTCTAAAACCCAGCCATGCCAAGAAAAGCATACTTGCATACAGACAGTCACCTACTAGGTGCACACACTCTCAGTGAAATATTCAGTGACGCTCAAACCACAACACTCCTCCCACCACCATCCTGGTGCGTTCATGTACAATTATAGCTACTGTGATCCACAGGTGTTGAATTCTTCTGGCAAGTCATAAAACATCATATGCATGATTTGTGCAGTCAGCCAGGTCTGTAATTTCATTCTCCTTTTCTTTCATTTTCCCTTCCTGGGCCACACAATCCATTTTCCTGCTTTATGAGAGTGCAGACACCCGGAGAGACTTTCAGGATGATTACATGCCCCGTGCCATGGGGGGTCTGAGGAGCCAACATGCCAGCATAAGCGCCGTGTTAAACCTGGGTGAAAACATCTGTTTGAATAAGATTTTGTGTATTTGAACTGCTTGAGGTTTGTTTAATTTATCCTCCCAGACATTTGCAGAGATGCTCAAGTGAAATTATGAACTTCCACAAGCTATATCAGGTGCTACTAATATATACTTTCTGGTCCACTTAAGCATTCACAATATATATGAAATATTTTGCACATGTAATAAGAGTACCACTGATTTAACATTAGGAAACATGCCCTCATGGTTGTCTGCGTGTCTGACAAAATAAATCAAGCATACCTCACATGGCTCATGTATTTAAGGCGATATTCATATACAGTCGGGCCTGATGTCTCAGCACGTGGGTTGGTCTCTTTGCGGAGAACTATGATGTCCTCCAGGGGAAACTAAACAAACTCTGTCTGCCTCTTTCTCAGTGTTACCTAAATGTGATCAGGGTCACACGCTGATACACACTTCCTGGATTATATTTTGTTACGTGCACACCTACAGTATAAACGACAATGGAGGAAAACTAATAATTGTGTTTATATATGTTAAATTATCATCTTAATCTGATCTATGATTCACATAGGTGTATTTCTATTATTCACCATAAACATAATGCTAATATCTATGTAAATAACTGCCTCTTGTGGATTGAAGATGAGGCTATGTGAGTAAATGGGTGCACAAGGGATGAATGAATGTAAAAAGCTAAATAGGCCACAGAACAAATTTTGCATATTGCACATATTTTGTTGTGTTTGCAAATCCATCAGCTGAAAGAACTCCTCCAGCTTCAATCCATAAGTAAATCATATGCAGACATAAACCACAGCATTAATCCTGGTGTGTGATTGACATTTCATATCTGTGACAATACTCCAAATAATTAAAAACAGAAATCTTGAAAGGTAATAGCTTCTCAAATCCATTAAGTAGTTAAAGGTTATGAGAAAAAACTGGATTATTGCTCACAGCAAAACTCCTAATTAAATGACACTACGTAATTTGTTTCTCAATCCCTTTCTCTTCATAAACACAGTGCAGGTTAAATGAATGGGCAATGAAACGTGTGTCATTTACCGTCACTGAGGAGACAAGTAACAACCCACCCCCCACCCCCACCCCCCATTTTCTGTCTATATGTATTAGACCAAAAGTGAGAATAGTAGATTGGATAAGCAGACACACAGTTCCTTGTAAATTGTTTGTTTAATTACTTTTTCTTTCCTTTTCTTCTAGGCACACTTGCAAAGAGGGATGCTTCCCCCTCCTGGCTGCTCATAAAAAAGACTCCCTGGTCTCCTGTGCTTGCCCTCAGTGCCACCTTCTCAAATGTTATTGCTTATGACCTGTGTACTGACAAATTGATTTAAGAAATGTGTTTGTGTGTGTGTGTGTGTGTGTGTGTGTGTGTGTGTGTGTGTGTGTGTGTGTGTGTGTGTGTGTGAAAGAGAGAGAGAGATAAGATACATTCAAAAGGACACCTCAAATTAAAAAGTTGACATTCATGATAAGACAGCTTTGAATTCTGACCAGTGGCACAAAATCACAATTCCTCTTCATTCAAATTTTGTACATGCAAAAGTTAAGGTCTATTGAGGAGGTGCCATTCCTGAACTGTATTTAACTGTATGTATAGTGTCCCTTCATAGCAAAGATACAACTTAAAGGGTCAGCCATTATTAGCAGTAAAACTATGACACAATCTCAGAACTTGCTTTCATGATGGGGGACAAAAAGTTTGACTTTCATAGAAACTAAATTCTCACTGACTCAAAATCACCTGAACTAAATTATACTAATTCCTGATAATTGTTATCGTGATTAATAATTCTTCTTACTCATACAAAATTTATATTGGGGGGAAAGGGCTTTATAACTCAGCGCAACAAATGATTATTTTCATTATAATCTGATGAATGCTTTCATGATTAATCATTTGGCCTATGAAATATCAGAAAACAGTGGAAAAATGCCTAATACAATTTTGTAAAGCCCAAGGTGTGGGACCAACAGCCTAAAACACAATGATATTAAATATACTATCATATAAGACTCAGAAAACCAGCAAATATTCACAGGTGATTTGTTGGAACCACCGAATTTCTGTTATTTTAAGTTTAATTTTTTTTTCGAAATGATCAATGGTAAAAGCTAAAACTCATATGAATACTCATAATTCATAAGGTAATAGAGGTAATGGATTCCCCTGCAGCTGATAACATAAAAATCTTTAGAACAAAATGTTAGAAATATAGTGATCTACAGTTTGAGTTCTTGTTTTGAATTTAATGGACTGTTTACTCAATGTAAATTGACTCTCAACCTTGATATGAAGCTCTCCTCTGATGGTAAAGTTATTTTAAATGGCAACCCTGTCTCCTAGAAATTAAGTTTCTATACCACTCAACGGCAACAGCAAGTATGTTTTATAGAAAAATTGCTGGCTGGATTATGTTGAGAGCCAACAATTTTTTTGAATGAATGAGTCACTACAATTATTAATAGTATAGCATGCAACGGTCACACCAGAGACCAGGGTTAGCATCCAGGATCCCGCCTCTGTTTAAGTTAAGGCCTCAAAAGCAAGTGATGGATACGGAGAGATTGAGTTTTTTTGTTAAATATAATACCAGCCTTGTGGCTGAAGTTACTGTGAACTTTAAACCAGACAACAATATTTTTGCAAAACTTTAATCAAAGTTGTGAGTTCCTAAACATGGCCATAACAAGTGTTTAGGCCAAATGCTGTTGTCACTGCAAGTGGATATTGTACTGCAAAATCGGATATTTTGACGGTTAATAAATACATAAATGTAAAAGCAGCAAGCCTAGCAGATCAGAGAAAACAACGTGGGAGAGGATATTAATGCTTTGAGAAGTAATATAGGCGAGATAGCATCTGTTTTCCATACCATGCAGGAGGCTTGAGACAAGCCCAGGAAGAAGACAAGGGAGACTGAGTGCACTAAAGCCGACTAAAAGACCAAACACAAATGGGTTATTAAGAAGCTCTCAATGTAATATCTGGCTGACATTAAAGAGTTTCTTTTTTAAATGAACAACAACTGGGGATAGGGAACTTATTATGATACTAATGGTGAATAAATGTAATGTATGGTATGTAATCTTTTATGTTATATACTTTTAAAAATATTTGCTCAACAATAACTATTGTCAATTCAAAACAAATGTTAAAATCTGAGACACAAACTATGCATGGCAGTTGTCTATTTTAATTTCTATGTGCCATATATTATATCAAAACCATTCATAGGTCATGCTCCCATATGAGCCTCCTGAAGACTGAATGATATCCTTCCTGATCCACACTGCAAGAGGCCATATTGGATCCAGATTTCTCTGGTTTAAAAGTCATTTAATTCCCCTTCATTTCTTCCTCTCACTGCTTTATTCTTCTCTGTCTTTCTCAACCCCTCACTCTGCCTGCTTTATTTATTGCAGGTCCAGTGGTGTGGTACAAAGCCATTACCCGCGCATATGTACCTTTTTGAATAATCAATAAATAATTATTTTATTATTTAATAGGATCGTATGAGAAAAGGAAATGGGTTTTATTACATAAATCCATCACGTGTGATGAATGGGTACACTTGTAAAGTTGGAATGGGGAGAAGGGAGAGTGGCTGGACAGGTCTGCACCCCCACTCGACTACTGTGCATTGCTGAGCACTTTCTCCATGCGAGGTTGTAAATATGACATTTTTGTCTCTTTGGGACTGTCAATTGGAGTGCAAGGGGAATGGGGAAAGGGGATTGTAAATTCACAGAGATTAATTAACCTTTTATATTTGCGATTCAGCCCTGCATCTTTTTCTGTATATTGTGACCCCTATGAACAGAGGGGTGAGGGACCTGGCTGCAGATGGTCCAGGGAGTGCAGACGTCTCATTCCCAATGAGTTATTAACAGAATTTTTTGAATAGATGGAAAAATTGTAGCCTGGCCATTTAGTGTCATAAAGGCCGGGTTGGTGAGGCGGCAAGGGGCCTCCCAGGGACAGGAGGCAATACCATTACAATCAAATCTGAGATGGAAGAGGGATTGAGCTGTCCATTCTGAATTTTTATATTGTTGGAGGGCCAGGGAGGAAATAATGCCATCCTGGAGTGTATTAACCTCTGGCTGGGGACAGATGACAGGGAGAAAGAGAGAGAGAGAGAGAGAGAGAGAGAGAGAGAGAGAGAGAGAGAGAGAGAGAGCGAGAGAGAGAAAGAAGGCGGGCAGAGGGAGGAATTCAAGATTGGACAGCAGGGAGAAAGGAGGGCAAAGTGAGGGAGCAGGGGGATGAAGGGGCAAAAGAGAGTTTTGTGTCTTACTGGTACTGGTGACTGGTGAAACCAAAGAGGGAGAACACAGAAGGTAGAGTAGCTCATAATATAATAAGGAGAGAGGAAGAGTGAAGGAAATGTAAGGGTATGGGGGGGTGGGGGGGGGAGTAAAACTACTTTGTTTTACTCAAGCCTTTTTTCAATTTTTCATTTCATCATTAACTGGCCATTATGAATGAACATGGCTATAAGATCTTCAGCAGTGGCAAAAGTACTCAGAAACAAGGCAAACAGTGGTTAACCATCCATCTATCAATCCATCCACATTCTGCCACTTATCCAGGGTCAGGCAGCACTGGCAGCAGGTCAAGCAAGGTAGCCCAGACAGATATATAATCTCTCCAGCATGTTTCTGGGTCTGCCCTGGGGTCTCCTTCTCCCCAGAAGACCTCCAATAGGAGTCGCCCAGGAGGTATTGCACAGGAGGTGTCCTTATCAGATGCCAAAACCAAACCTTTCAATGCAAAGGAGCAACAGCTCTACTTTGAGCTCCCTTCAAATGTCGAACTCCTTACCATATATCTAAGGCGGAGCCCAACCACCCTGCAGAAGAAACTAATTTCAGCTGCTTGTATTTGTGATCTCATTCTTTCCGTCACTACCCAAAGCTGATGACCATAGGCATGGTTTAGAACGTAGATCGATTGGTAAATCAAATGCTTTGTGAACAATACCCGAGATATCTAAATTCCCTCACTTGGGGCAAAAACTCTGTCGCAACCTGAAGGAAGTGATCCACCATTTTCTGGCAGAGAACCATGACCCCAGACTTGGAGGTGCTGACTCTCATCCCAGCGTCTTCACATGTTGGTATTCAGTTTCAAACTGCCCTACTGCTTGCTGAAGGTCACAGTCTAATGAAGCCAACAAAGCCACATGATCTGTAGAACAGAGAAGCAGTTTGCATCCCCCAGAACTAGATATTCTCCTCCCCCCAGCTGCCTCCTCAAATTCTGGCCATGAAAACCACAAACTTGGTGAAAAGGGTCAACCCTAGAATAGGCCAACACCTACCAGAATTGTGTTTGATTTCCTGCCGGGAATCAACAGTTGGTTGGAGCCTCCTTTCAAGCACACTGGCACAAGTCTGAGTGGTGTGATACCCCAATAATTCATTTTAAAAACGGGAACCACCACCTTGGTCTGCCAGTTTATAGGTACTGCCACATTGCCACAATGAAGAGGTGTGTCAGCCAAGACTGCCCAACAATGCACAGAGCTGCCAGGATCTCAAGGAAAATCTCATCCACTCAGCCACTGAGGAGTTTTTCAACTACCTCAGAGACCTCTGTTAGAGTTATTAGTGAAATTCCTGAGTCTTCTGACTCTTCATGAGAGGACATGTTGGTTGGGTTCAAGAGTTCTGCAAAGTATTCCATCCACCACCTGATGATATCCTCTGTCTGAGTGAGCAGTTCTCTTCCCTGCTAAAAAAAGCTTGGGGTAAGCCCTGCTTTCCCTTTCCGAGACCATGAACTTCCTTTAGGCCAACCGAAAGTCTTTCTCCATGGCCTCCTAGAGCTCCTCCCACACCTGGGCTTTTGCATCTGTGAACGCTGCAGCCCTTCTTGCATGCCAGTACCTGTCTGCTGTCTTGGGTGCCAGCCAGGCCAAAAGGCCTCCCCCTTCAGCTTGACGGCTTCCCTCACCAAAGTTGTCCACCTGTGGGTTGTCAGGTTGCCACCATGACAGGCACCAATAACCTTCCAACCACAACTCCTAATAGCTGTGTGCACAATGGAGACTTTGAAAATGCTCAACTCTCATTCCAAGTCCCCAACCTCCCCTGGAATGTGTGCAAAGTTCTTCCAGAGGTGGGAGTTGAAGACCTCATAGACAGGGACCTCAGCCAGAAGTTCCCAGTTCACCCTCAATACATATTTGGGTTAACCAGGCAAGTCTAGCTGCGTCCCCCACCATCTGATCCAACTCAACGCCAGGTGGTGATCAGTTGACCACTCTGCTCTGGTTGTTGTAGTGACTGACCAGTTAAAGCTAAAAATAAACATCAATTAGATTGATACCAAAGTGGAAACAATATCTCTCCTTTCATTTCAAAACAGCCTTCTGTTCCATAAAGGATCTGATATTGCCTGTTTGCATTCATCTTTTAATTTGTTTCCCTCTTGTGTCTGCAGTAGTCTATTTTCTATGGAGGCTAGATTGACCATCAGCCAGTGCATCTGTCATTTATGTCATTTTTTTCAGTGTGGCCGTGTCCAATTGACAAAGACTGGGGCTAGTCGTGGGGCGAGCAGCATTTTTTGGATGTTTCTAATTGTGCATTGTGGGATCTTTGGCTCAGCTTCCACCATTCTGAGATCAGTTATGATATGCCATATGCATTATTATACACGTGTACATGTGTATCGAAACAGTAACTGCACATTAGAAAATTACTTCAACAGTCTTTTCTTTCTAAACCTCAAGAGGTAGCAGTAGCAAGTAGGGCTGTGTATTGTCACTGATTTCCTGAATTGATTCAATTCCAATTCACAAGGTCCCGAATCAATTTGATATTCAGATATGAATGAGATTCTCAGGGAACTAATGCTGTAAATTGTTTCTCTAATGGGATGCATTATTAAAAACATTAATGTTTACATTTCAAATGGACCCCAAAGCAGTTACGTTGATGCACTATTTAACATGACCAACAGTTTAGTCAAACATCTAAAGAATGTAATGTGCATTGTTAACGTACCCCAGTGTACTGGCTTCACTGTGTATGAACAGGTAAACTTGGCTTATTCTCTCAATCTTTGGAGTTGTGGTGCATGCTGGAGGTTCAATCGTGTTCCTCATCTTCCCTAATGGCCCTACTCACCACCTCCCTACCCATCAACCCTATCAGCTTTACAAGCAACCCTGTGGTGGTCATTTGTTTCCCCCATAATCCTCTGATGCCACTTATATAATGTAGCAGAGCCGAGGCATTAAGCTGTTTAGAGACCTCTACAAAGATGGAACTTTTGCTAGTTTCTCAGATCTGTCCTCAGACTTTAATTTGCCTGCATCACATTTATTTAGTTACTTTTAAGTAAGGCACTGTGCCTCCTCTCATTTTCCATGCTTTCCTTCCCTCCCCGCTTACCAGCCATGGGAAGACGTTTTGACTCTAAAATCACATCAGAAATCACTTATAACCAAGATATATGAACAACTCTTGGCTTTTGATGTTCATTCTGATGCTAAAACTAGAATTGCTTGAGAGGAAGAGCTGGGGGTAGTTTTTACAGATCATAGATGGGATGAGGCTATAGATAGAATATGTTCAAGTACACCTTGTGCAAGGCTACAATTTATACAATTTAAAGTATTACACAGTTCACCTGTCAAAATCTCAATTATCCGAAATCTATCAAAATGTTGTAGACCAATGCCACAGAATTTGTGTCATATGTTTTTCTTTTGTTCCAGATTACAGGAGCACTGGAGTGATTATTCTATGACTTTGACAAACAATATTTGGGGTCTCTGTTGACTCTTCACATTTTAATTCCTCACAGTTAGACATATTAGGCTTACCTCTCTTTTGGCAAGTTGATGTATTTTACTCTAATGGAAATCTCCTAAGCCTCCATCTATTTCTCTGTTTAAGGATGTCATGCATTTTCTGAAGTTAGAAAAGATAATGTTCTTTGTGAAAGACACCTCAGCAAATTTTTTTCATAAATGGAACTCTGTCAGAATACTTCAGCTCCATACAAACTTTGCACCCTGGCTGACTACCCACCACCGCTGCTACCGCATACCCCCACCCCCCCACCCCCCAATTTTATTTTTTTCTTATAATTTTTTTTTTCCTTTCTCCTGTATCTACTCAGGTTCTTTATGAGCTATGTGAGCTATGATTGATATGAACACCCTCCGCCCACGTGTTGTGTCCTTCTCACATGTGCTGTTGCAAACAAATATTTGTGGCTATTGAGTATGAGTTTGAACCAGTCGGAACCGAACAAGATGATAGACTTGATCTACCTTTGTAAGCTAGACTGGAGGAGGACGTTTCAGAATGGAAATCAGAGAGGTAACCACAGCTAACAGCTAACATTTAGATTATGTGACATTATGTGCAATTTTTATATATGTGTAATTTGGAGAGAAGGTCCTGCCAACTGCTTCACCTGTCATGTTTATTGCCACCACTCTACAAAAACCCGCTGCATTTTCCATCACCACCTGCCTGTGATAACACCATATTAATGGAAATAAAGTTTTACAGTAAATCACTCGATATTCAATATTTGTCCTCTGCAGTGATTTTGCCCCAGTCATTATTTCATTGTTATAAAACAGCATTTGTTCTAATTCTCATTTTCCATTTAAGGTTGTAAGACGAATTAGCCAGATTCCAGTACCTATTACTTGCATGGTACACTATCCAGGCCTAGAGCCAAACTTTTTGTATCCATACACCCTGCAGAAAATCCGTAGTATTTATAGATATGACTATGGACCTTTTAGGCGTTGAACAGAAGAGTAAGTTATTTTTGCCTGTAATAAGCTATGACTGTGTTTAATAAAATCAAATCACTAAATTTTACTCATGTCATTTGACCCAGATAAAAATGAAGGAAACAAATATTTCAATCAATATTTACTTTAAATTAAATAGCGGCAAACATTTGTAAATATTTACATCATTTGTAAATATAGATGTATACAATTATATTTTCTGTTCACCCCCCACATAGGCGTTTCCGGCATCTTGCCTATCACAATTTTGTCAGCTGATGCTGGGGCTATTTAGGACGAAGGAGTTGTCATCCCGTCGTGTGTCGTACACCGGATACGCCAGGAGTTTCCTGATCCAGTTGCTCAGTATATTTCAAATACCAGCCTCAACAGCTCATCCATATACTCTGAAAGATATTGCTTCAGTCATGTTTTATTTTAAATTAAGTTATTTTCTACTTTCCTTGTATATGGTTAAAGCATGACCATAGTAGCAGGTTGTGTTTATTTAATAAAATATAATTCTTTAACAACTTGTATGTAGGGTCTTGATTCAGGAAACACAACCTTTTACAGAGGTTGTCCTACTGATGTTATGGCTTGCCCCCCTGTTCAGCATCCTCATTATAGTGCGCGGCTGCTAGAAACAACCTATCATAACAGAACAGCAAAATTAAATTAATAGATAGAATCTGTCATAATGCAATCATGGCACTCATCAGTGACTGTGATATAAGATGTTACAGAATAAATTATACATTGTACTACCTGCACAACATTCCCTTGACAGGGAAAACCACATTCTTTGGAGCAAAATGCAGGATCAAACTGTGGAAGGACTCCAGCGATGAGGTCTGGTATTGGTGGCTGAGCTTTTCCACATCCTTGAGAACTCTCTTGTTGTTGAGTATTTTCTCAACTTTGTGGAGTGCAATTGACCCTTGTACAAAATTACAAGAACATTAGGTATAATACCAGCCCATACAACATTACAACAATAAATTGGCAACAAACATTGTTTTATAATAATGTTGATTTTATGAAATTTCATTTTACATTTATGATTGTCATATTTATAAAAACAAAATTGGAAAATACCAGGCTGTAGCCATTTCTTTGCATCCCTTTACACTCTGTCAGGATGATCACACTTGGGGTACAGGGGGTCAACATGTAAATGGAAATTTTGAAGGTGGTTTAGCAGTGATGTCAACTTTGCCACCTTCTCCGGTCCTGTGGTTGAATAGGTCTCAGCCACCTCTTCAACACCTCACAGTCCCTGGTCTGTGAAACTCTTTTAAGTTTCTTGGACAGACCTGTGAATAAAAACATATACAATAAGTGAATAGTCAAGACATAGTTAGATGAAGACCTATTACAGTAACAAAAAGCAAAGATTATGTCTGAGAGCCACACTGTATGTTATGAAATATTGTCCAAGAAATCACTGAAAGTTATGTTCCAAGGTGTGCTACAAAAGAGGAAGGAAGTAGATTGGAGTTAAATACAGTTTTTATCAATGAGTGGGATTGGGTTTGCATATGTGACATGGGCTGTTTAACACTTTGCAATGGCCAGGATGACCATTTACCTTTTTGCCACACGTCATATAACTGTATTATCTCGCGTTCTCTCAGAAACTTCTGTATCTGTGGATGATGATCAGTAACGGTGTCCTCAACCGCCAAATGTTTTGATTCCTGAAGATCAAGGCATCTTTTAAGTCCCTCCTTCTCCATGTGGTAACTACCACCTACTCCATTGCTCTGGTGGTGAATAGACAAAATAAAATGTAAATGTGGCGCATAAAGACACTAAAGTGTGTATCAACATACTGCCATCCTAAAAAAGAAACACACCTGAACAAGCTGGAGGTCCATAATGGTGTTGCTCTCCAGGTGCATCAGAGTGTAGCTCCCAAACTTTGCTGGGTGCCCTAGAGAAAATATATTACAGAAGATGTCAAGGCTTTTAAACACAATTACAAAGATAAGCTGAATGATTTTTTTATACAGACCAGTATCTCCGTTACCTGTTTTGTCAGAGTTTGTGCTTACCTGGAGAGTCTGCTCTCATATCTCATCCAACAGCAATCTTTCCCCCCAGCTGCAGTTGCTAGAAAAGATTCTGCTGATGTATCTTCCACTTGTGGACAAAAGCAGGCTCCAGGTAATTTCTAGCATGCCTCCTTAAGGTGTCATACTGGAATATCTGAAGCTGCATGGCCTTCCATAGCTGGGTTAAGGATTAAAGTTTCAGGAAAAGTCCACTGCTGGTAAATTTCATATGCTATGGATGTTACTACAATACCCTTTCCAGTTGGATGAAGGAAGCACCAGTGAAATATGTGGCAGCTGATATCTGTAGGTTGCCAACAGGGGTACTACCAACAATGGGCTGGCTCTCCCACTGTCTGGAGTAACTGCAGTTTGGACAACGCTGAGTGAATGCCAGATAGGTCCCCATTCTTTGTCGCTGGACATCACAGTCTCTCTTACACACAGTTACACAGTTTTTAAACAGTTGTTTAAGGCAGCTTTCAAAAACTATATACTTGTCTCATTGTATGTGGCCTGTGTCTCAAACCTAACATAACAAAACAACAACCAACATTTTTTCCAACTCTGTTGAATAGAAATAGTAATATTTAGCTGATATACAAAACTTACGATATGTCAGATTGCTCTGTAAGCCCAGGGTCGTAACTCAGGTCAAGAGGAGTTAGGTAGAACTGTCTTGTTCTTCTTCCTACTCCAACTCCACCCGTGGTCTCTTGATAGGCCACAATCCTGGGCCCTTTATTGGTGTTGAGGTCAGTGGTAAAACTGGATGGTAGGAAGTTGTTTCAGTGCCAACACTGTGAGAAGAGACCCTTGCCTAGAGGTCTGTTGATCAAAGGAATAATTACTTTTCTGCTCTAGTATCATAAAAAGGCAAGTAGGTGAGCCTGAAAGATCAAATCATACATTTTAGGAAGTACAGGTGCAATATCTCAAATGCAAAACACCCTCTTAATGCCTTACTACCTTTGCTTCTCATGTGTCCTTCCTTGAGTGTTCCCCTGCACAACTGTGTACTGACTGATCTGAACTTCTTGACCGCCGCAGACTGAGTTCTCACTGAGGCAGTCTGTGGAGGACCGTCCATTTAGCATGTTGACATCTGCCAGCAGTGGAGTGGTGTTGGGTACCAGGGTCCTGCTGTGATGTACTCTAGCAAAGAAATGCAAATGATGTTGCCGATCACTCACTTTTGTATCAGATGAAAACAGTTGCCTGAATGCCTGAAATGCCACACAATACTGTACCCTGTGTAATAAGCATACCAGACATGTATGTCCCTGTATTATGCCAAGTTGTTTTGGTTGCAGAGACAGCACAAAACTGAAACTGAAGTGACAGTACAGGACATGATTTCTAAAGCAAAATTATACTCAAAGTGATAATTATCAGATGTTTATGACTGAGGAAGGTTTACATTGATTAGACTGAACTAATCAAGCTGAGAACTTTGCCTTAGGATCCATTACAGTATTCACGGTCCCACGAACCAACACTTTTTTGCAGGCAGACAGGGCTCGACACGTGTAAAAACACTGGGGGCTAGCCAGTTAGCAGAAGCTTACAGAGGAATTCGACCATAACATTACAGCTTACAGTCGTAATAGCTTTTAATATGATTCTCGCCTATTTTGGAGTACCCAGAGCCCAAAATCTGAACGGAACATTGAGGGAGACCTGCAATTTATAGGCAGTAAGCTAAGGTAAAAAAGCATACCTGCTGCCATGCGAGGTAACGAGGTATAGCATGTCAACATTGACAGTAAAGCATTTATGCCTATTGCTATGGTCACCAGCGGCTAAACGCACAGATGCACAATAATAATTCATACTTACAGGCTGTGAGCCTGAGATTCCTGTTGAGCAACATAACGTAGGAACTTAGCAAATAGCTTTTAGGTGCACTATAAAGAACCACGTGCTAGCCACGTCCTAACCAGTGGCGATTGCTCTAAGACTGCAAGGGAAGCTCAGCTTCCCCTGAAATGTCAACAAAATAAGTGGTCAAATATATACTGTTGTGTGTACATTTCATTGACTAATATGCGCTAGAACACATTCATCTTTTGTTCAGAATCAGCTACTTATCACAGGTAACCGACACGACTTCCTTCTCATTCATCCCCGCAGCGCCACAGTACTTTACACAGTGTAGACGCCGAGCGTCTACTGACTTCAATGGGGAAGCACAGAGTGGGTTGTTCCACCGCAGCGAAACTAGACGGTCATTGGATAAATGCTGGGCTTTGTCCCGCCCATCGGACGCTCAGCGTCTCTGGGGGTCTATGGGACAGTGGGCTGGCCCGGACGCTCGGCTTCTGCATGATGATTGGATGATCTGTCTGAGGCTGAGTCCCTTTTTGATTGACAGCGAAATGAGCGAATCAGCGATATTGAAGTATAAGCATCCACCGGAGCATTTTTCAAGTTTTTCATTCCGTTGTTCGGAGTTGATCTGGAGACGTTACTGATCCTCAGCGACTTTGTCTTTGTTAAAAACGACTAGCGTTGTGTTTGGCGACTCTCTTCTGTCACTCTGCGAATTTACATATAAATAAACGGACACATTTTATGATGTAGGCCGAAAATGAGCTTCCCCTCCTTATAAGACCGGCAGCCGCCACTGGTCCTAACCCTCTTAAATAATTGTGTGCCTCTTGTGGCGGCTCCCTACCTTAAAAGGTGAGAATTCTCCGCAGTAGGTCACTGGTCTCTGCAACCTTGTCTATCACTCCATCAAAGTCCAAGGACATAAGAATGTCTTTCTCTGTTGACAACATATCAGCATAAATACTTCTAAATGCTCTTGGTTGAGAGTGCTCCTAAGTCTGTTTGAAGCTCCTCCCACAGGCCACTTTGGTGACTGATAAGGTAAGGAGAAACTTGTAGGCAAATCCAATGACATGATATGCATCAGTCAAGAGATTATATCGTGACAGAATGAGATGCACACAAATAGCACAGTTTTTGCATAAAGAACAACTGCTGTCACCAGCTAAAGCTCTCCATCATTCAATCCATATTCAGGATCCTCTCTGTTTTCAGGTGCATCATCGGATGATTTTATTATCCTGTATTCTTCCAGAGTGGACATCTTCAGTCTTTCCCACTGTGTGGCAAGGCTTGACAGCTCAGCCTGTAAGGCACCAATAGTAGCTCTGGCACCACATTTCAGTAAACATTTGCTTAGCTCTTGCAGTGCTGATTCAGGCAGACCCTTTTCCCTCACTCCAGTGAAGTTTCTTGGGTCAAGGCAGGCAAAATCAGAGGAAAGTTTTCCACTGGAAGCAAACCGCTGGTGAATGCTATCTGTCACATTGTCCATTATTACATTGTGGACTCTGATCCTTTCCTCAACCTTTTTTTGGGTAACGCAACCTGCACCTCCATCTCACAGTCCTTGTCCTGCAGCTGCAGCTTATCATTTGCCCACTCCAGAAATCAGTTTGCAGCTCTTTTGACCCCACTAAAGTCCCTCTCATACTTGCTGAAGCTGTCTTCTGTTCCCACAACAGACGTGCTGTGAGGACATCCATCCCACTTGTCTACAGATACTTTGACAGGGGTGATGTGTGCTCAAAAACTCACAAAAATATTTGAGCTGTGAGAATTGTCTCATATTTCAAGAGGCCTTCTGTGTATCCTTTAGCCTTGACCCTAACAGATGGCTTCATGGTTTTGTCTTGTTATGCCTGTTGTGTCGGCCAACACCAGATTTAGAATTTGTGAATAGCACCAGATGTGAATTTGGTTGGGAGACTGTTGTGATAGAAAAGTAGAAAACCCTTTATACTGTCCCTGTATGTTAGCTGCACCATCTGTTGTGCTGCTTATACAAGAAGACATGTCCAGGTTGACTTTTTGTAGAATGTCTTTCAGGAGTTCCAGAAAATACTGTCCTATTGATGCCTCACATTCCACAATAGCAATCAACATCTCATGAATAACACCTATTACATATCTGAAGATGACAGAGCACTGGTCTTTGGAGGTTATATCTTGGGTGGTATCTAGCTGGACAGAAAACATCCCTGCATTCTCTGACAGTACTTGCAATGGTTTGTTTAATTAATTAGCTGATGACATCTACAACTTTGTTGATGGTTTCTTTTGAAAGAAGAGTAACAAGGGACCCTCTGCCCTTCCCCTAGTCTCATGCTGCCTTTTGCTCTTTTCGATGCACTCATTTAGATGCTGTTGCAAGCAAGAGTCGTATTTACTCAGGAGCAATATCAGCTCTGAAAAGTTTCCATGGTCAGCAGTATTGTCTTCAATGGTATAAGCAGCTTCCCCAGCTTTGCTTGCCCTATAACTAAGACCATGCTTCCTGATCACTTTGATGACATCCACAACACGCTCCATGACCTGCCGTTTTTTCTTAACTTGATCTTGATATAAGGACGTCTGGTAACCACTCAGTAGGCTGCTGATATCTCCTTTGCTGGCCCTAAGGAAATAAGCCTCTGCACAGTCTTTGTGTACTCTGCTTTTTCATGCTCCTCAATCCTCTGATGAACATGCTTCCAGGCTTTCATTCCTTCTCTGATAAATGAACTGTCACTAACAGAGGGCTTTGCAAATGCTAAGTAAACAGTGCAGTACAGTGAATGAGTGCCATTTACAGTTGATTCCATCCCTTCTGTGAAAAACATTTGGTAAGACTTTTCTTGGGGTTTGTTGGGGGTGGTAGTTGAAAAAGATATCAAGATCTTTGGAATGGGGGCAGGCAAAGTAATCAAATCTTTCAGCATTCTCTGCATTCACTTCATCTGTTTGAGTCACTGTAACCCTCTCCTCAGTTGTTGCTGTCTCTGTTCTGCACCCTGAGGTAGAAGCACTCTACCTGGCCATTTCCACAGGATCAGCCTCATCTATTTCTGCTTTTAATGACATAAAATAAAAACAGCTATTATTAAATGTACTATCACATAGCTTAATTTAACTTGACCACGTGATGTAATAAAAATATTTGGCCTATTTGATAATTATTGATCATACCTCCATTACTAAGTTCATCACATTTTACAATAACAATGCCTACACCCATTACAGCACATCTTGTCCGAGATCTCTACATGTTGCAATCATAACATTTGTCCTGTAATTTTCAACACAACTTGCCCCTAGAAACTGCATCCTATTATTTGCACTCATAGTATTGTGCAGTGCCAGTAGGTACACCTGTAGCTGCATTTTCTCTGCTACATAATCCTAGCCCTGTCTCATCTGGATCACTTGGCTGACTCTGTTCTGACGCTGCAAAAGAACAGGAACAAAGCATACAAATGTGACAAGCATATAACAAACAATGCGAAACAACCAGCTAACACAAGCTGTAGTAGCTAGCTGTACAAGCCGAATTTAATATCACCTGAGCTAGCACTTAGTTAACACACCTGTTTAACATACCTGCTTCAAATGAAGATCGATTTTAATCTGAGAAGCTTTCACACGAACAGCCTATTTTTTAAACTTACATATTGACAATTAACCATGTAGCATAATACTTGGCTTTTTAATTCATTTCTGCTTTTTACTTATCATATTATTTTCCTTTCTCAAAACAAAGTGGAGGGTTCTTTGTGTAAGATGTGTAGTAAGTTTGAGACAGCATATTGATGCAGGAAAATACAAGATTCTGCATCAATATTCTGCATTGTTACTGTAGTGTGTCATTGTCAATTAGTGGTAAATATTTTTAAGATTACCAAAGAAGTGACTTTTTTTAATATTTTTCCTCAATACTCCAAATTTGATATATATACTGTCAGTTCAGTTAGGAATAAGCCTAATACTTCAGCCAGGTGGAGTGCAGAAAGATGCAGGTGATAGACTCGTAAGAGGGATTTGCTACTACTACTGTCACATTCATCATAGCTGAATTGCACACTGATAAGCAAGTAATTAAATAAAAGTACATTTGTGTTAACAACAAAAAAGCTATTTTAACTACTTCATACATGTTTGTGTTCATATATGTTTGGGCCTCATAAATGTTTAATCTACAGCAACACACATTTTTGTAAAATCTTAATCTGCAAGGTAACTAAGTAGCTGTAGTGGAAAAAGTGGAGAAAAAGTCAAATATTTCCCAGTTAAATGTAGTAAAGTAGAGGGTGAAGCAGTATGACATGGAAATACATACATCAAAATCATACTCAAGTACAGTGGGCCTACCACTGAATATCGTGCTCAGGTTCCTGTGTTATACTCTGAGAAGTGTGAGTTCAGATTATTAATTTGACTGTCCATTAAATAGTCATCTTCAAATACGGCACCATTGAAATAAGATATGAATCTACACATTAATTTCTCTGATTTTGTCTTTGGAGGATAATAACCAGAAGAAGCCTATCACAAGATGAAACAGTGTTGCTGAACCGGATTTACTTGTTAAAGTTGTATTGTCTAATGATGTGGTGGTAATGGGATAGCAGACTCACCATGTAAACTCAAGATGGACTCTGGTACCAAGGTAAGATATGCAGCCAATTGCGCCGTTTTGCTTGAATTAAAAAGTATTGACCAATCCACTTCTACTGTTCCTGTCTTCAACCAGCAAAGACTGATAAAATTCTAAATTTAAGACAGAACTGACGTACATTCATGGCGATAATATGTACCTACTGTAGTATGTGGCTATATAGACCAATAGAATCACAGTTCAGAGGTCGAAGCAGAGCGAAGCGGAAGTTGTTGGCTGGCTGTCCCACTGTAGCAAGTGCAGGCAGCTTCTAGCAGGCTATTACCCTTCATATTAGCTTTTGCTGTTCGTCACTGGAAAGAAGAAAACGTGACAAGGTTAGTAATATACGGAAGATGACGCCGGCAAATGCAGGGAAATTATTTTCACCGGCATCGCCCTTGAAGAAGTGGATAAGCTAACGTAAAGAAACCCGGAAGTATTGTTGTAAGTATTGAAGGTAGCAAGCTTTCTACTGTAGCTTTATTGTTTGGTTGAGAAATTAAAGCCAGCGACGACAAATAGTCGCGTCATAAGCAGACATCGATTGTTAGAATTGCCACTTCAGAGTTTTTACAGGCTTAATTTATGATAGCTAATTCAATGACAGCTTCTACGTCTTCTAAATCGATAGAAACCGGCTGCTTGATGTGGCCTAGCTAACGTCATACCTTTTAATAAATGCATGGTACATGGGCTAAATATGCATATCAGGTACTACTTATGGTGGATGGGTAGTTGAATGAAATGCAGCGGGGGGCTTGGACTATTATGATTTGTTTTTTCGGATGAAAACTTACGCTATAGAGCATATATATGTTTCCCTAATGATACATGTATGTAACATTCCCCTCCAACATACAGTACATATTGACTACGATTAAGTAATGTGACTGTGATTAGTAAGAAGAGAAAGAACATAACCACTCATTCTTCAGAATGAAAAACAACATTGTTTTTCTAACTATAGTCAGGAATAACACATAACAATATGAATGCTTTACATTTCTGAAGTAAGGGTGTTGTGGAATACATGAGAACTGCTATATATCAGCTGTGTTATGATGCAGTTTTATTCAGTTTTATATTTAGCATAAATATAGTTCTGTGCAGTCTCTGTGACACGGAAAACTTAGGAGAATAAGTGTTCCGTGTCACAAGAGACTGCAGTGAAAAAAACTGACTGGCACTATTGTTCATTTATTGCATGAATTGTCAATTTGCATACATTTTCTGGGATGGTTACCATACCATTAAAATCTCATACCGTTGCAACCCTAGCTTGAAGCTTAAGCAGGAGAAAATGACATCCAAGATGATTGTTATCTAACTACCTCTTCATGTTCCCAAAGCTCACAGCAACCGTAAACACAATGAGTGCCAAATATGGCCTGGTGAGCTACAACAGTTCACGGAAGCACATTTCAATATCCATCCCATCGACCACGGAAGTGATGTCGCCCCACATAAAGTCTGTGGAGGAGCTTAGAGTTCTGGGAATCAACCTGAGCAGCTTCAGCGCCCCTTCACAGTTTTTCATCTGTGTGGCTGGAGTCTTCCTCTTTTACCTTGTCTATGGATACCTGCAGGTAAAAAAGGGATAAAGACTAAATCTGAGGGATGTACTCGAGAGATGTACACACACACAAACACACACACACACACACACACACACACACACACACACACACACACACACACACACACACACACTGTGTCTGTTTGCATGGACAGATACAAAAAACAGCAATTTAGCCTTATTTGTTTGCACAGTTAAAATATAGTTAATACACAGTTATATGATATGAACACAAAACACTTACATATATACAAGCAGGCTTTCATATATCCAGATACAGATGAAGATATACACGTATCCAAAGTAAAACAGAGCTTTACTGTTACTACTTTTTTTTATATATGTGTGTGATTACACTTAATT
Organism: Seriola dumerili; assembly: GCF_002260705.1. Taxonomy (NCBI): domain Eukaryota; kingdom Metazoa; phylum Chordata; class Actinopteri; order Carangiformes; family Carangidae; genus Seriola; species Seriola dumerili. Next base: position 2,787,633 of record NW_019175077.1, read on the forward strand.
GGCAGTTTATTAGGTACACCTAGCTAAAACTAAGGAAATCTAATACAACATTCACGAAGCCTACCTTCATGAAGGTTGTTATAATCTGTTTTTATTACCTCCACCAAGGAGGATATGTTTTCACCTGTGTTTGTTTGTTTGTTTATGTAGGGCATATGCAAGGGAGGAACACATTAATATTGGTGCAGGTTGAAGAGGAAGGGCAAATTCTTTGATCACTTTCCGTAACATTGCAAGATAGGACCATTTTCGTAGTTTCTCAGGAAATAATGCATGTATGTTGATGTAAAAAATCTGACATTTATGATGTTGAGATCTGTCAGTTTTCACAATTTTGTGCAGATCCAGATAATCAGGATCTTGTTGAAGAAAATGTTAAATATTAGAAACATTTGTGTGTATAGTCTTAGCTAGGTGTACAGTGCATTCAGAAAGTATTTAGACCCCTTCACTTTTGTCACATTTTGTTATGTACAATATACACTCAATACCCCATAATTACAAAGCAAAAACAGAATTTTAGAAAATTTATCAAAAAGGAAAAACTATCATGTTAACATACAAATGGGTAAAAAAATAAAGGGGAAAAAAAACCTAATGTGTCCTAGTCAGGTGTTGGGTCACCACAAGCTGCCACAACAGCTTCAGTGCACCTTGACTTGACACTACAAATCTTTGGAACTCTGCTGGAGGGATGAAAACTGTTCTTCCAAAAGATATTCCCACATTTGGTGTTTTGATGACGGTACTGGAGAGCACTGTAACTAACACGTCGGTCCAAAATCACACATAGGTGTTCAATTGAGTTGAGATCTGGTGACTGCAAAGGCTATAGCAGATGATTCATATTATTAATAAATCGGCAAAAATATTCAAAATTCTTTTTTCGATTTAAGGCAGCAACATAACAAAATGTGAAAATAGTGAAAGGGTCTGAATACTTTACTTTCTGAATGCACTGCACCTTATAAACGGCCAACTGAGTGTGAGTGTGAGTGTATACATGTGGTTTTTTGTAAGTGTAGCTGTGTTTCTGTCTATGTAATTGGACAGAAAATGCTGGTACAGCATGTCATGTAACCCATAACACATAAAGTTTGCATTTCACAAAATGGGACTCAGAAGGATGTCCCCCATCCCCCCACCCCCACCCCCACCCAGGAGCTGATATTTTCTGTGGAAGGATTCAAGCCTTTTGGTTGGTACCTCACTCTGGTCCAGTTTGGCTTCTACTCCATGTTTGGACTAGTAGAGCTTCAGCTCACACAGGACAAACGCAGAAGGTACAGCTACAAAATAACCATTTAATCAAAAATTCAACTTGGTCACTTATTGGTAATTTTCTTTTTCTTTTTAGTGATACCATAATTTGCATTTAAAGATTGTATTCCTTTAGGATGTAGTATACTGCATATTTATTGGCTTATGTTTTTGACAAAATCAGTGATGATCAATTTTTGCTGAAGCAACACAGCAGTTAAGCAGGGACATCAGTTTCAGCTACTTTATATTTTCTTGTCTTTTAGGATACCAGGGAAGACCTATATGATCATAGCATTTCTAACAGTGGGAACCATGGGCCTGTCCAATACCTCGCTGGGCTACTTGAACTACCCTACACAGGTCATCTTCAAGTGCTGTAAACTCATTCCTGTCATGATTGGAGGAGTGTTTATACAAGGTCAGCTCATTGTACTATATATGTATTTCTTCACAGACCTTAACAGATACAGCTATATACGTATGTACATGATTGATTAATGTTCAGCTTTGTGGCCATTAATATTGCAGCTCTCTTTGTAATCCTCTTTATTACTTGTTATGAAATAATTTTATCTGTGCTTGACATCTCAGCTCTGTGCTTTGAAATCGTCTGTTATATACTGTATATTTGGTAAAACAAGGCTTGTCAATTGTGTTAACTCTGTGCTGGCTTTGTGCATTAGTTTAAAGGTTTAAGTGAAGTGAGGATTTTGAAGTCCATCCTATCTACTCCATTCAATACCCCACAGACCTAGATTTTTTTATTGTGATCAGATGACAAACACATTAGAATAAAATTTTTCATTATTGAGACAATCTACACGTATACATGTGAATTAAGCTTACATTTGTATATTAAGGATTTTTTTCTCTGAATCCCTGAATCAAAATCCGTTAAAGTAATGCATTTTTATTTGGTACATACTTTTAAAAAGTATTTAAAATGAAGGGTGCATCATCACTTAAAGCACTGAATTTTCAATTTACATGTTTTCCTTAGAATGGGTTGACCTTAATAACTCGAGATGTGGACTTTGGAAGGCTCATGTTACACCTCATTTTAGCCATTGTCCATGGTTCCTTTGAAGCAATGACCACCTTTCAACTTTCAGTACCTCCTTTTTCTCCACGTCTGTTGTTTTTCGGCTGTCAGAGGCCAATCAGCGGTACTCACTGTTTCTCCCTGGTCTTGGTTCTGTCTGTCCTTTCATCCTTACACTGGGCTTCTCAAGGTTCTGTGTCCTCAATGTCAGACATGTTTTGGGCATTTTTGCCTTCTTCCTTTTCTCCCTGGATGGATAGATGTGAAGACCATGGTCCCTCAAGGGCTCCAGTGGAAAACAGAATTTGTTAACTTAGAATGTAAAGTGGAAAGAAAGTGGGAGAGAGGGGGGGATGGTTGGAGGTACGGGTGTGGGGTTGCATCTGATGTGAGGCCCTTCAAAGGCAAGTCAGGGAATCAAAGCCGACCACAGCCAACCTGATGCTGCGTCCCCTTGTCATCCTCAAGGCATCCGTCCATCAGCTTATTTTTTGGTTGACTCCTTCATCCTGTTGTTTTTTTCCTCACTTTTACTTTTTCACACAGCTTTTTTGTGCATTGTTACATGCATAACATCAGAAACCTTGAATTGTGAGGAGTACATATCGTAAAAACTTTTATTAGTTATATTTTTACCTGAATCTATTGTTAACTACTTTTATTTAAAAAAAGAGGTGGGGCATCTTTTGAAAATTTCTTTGCAAGCTGTGCTTGAGGGAAGGTTGTCTCGCAGTGCAATGTCTGAGTTTGGTTTCTCTGCATTTGTGATGTTGTAAAAGGTTTTGAAAGTTGTACCAGTACCATGCATTTCACTTTAAATTTCGCACTGGTATGATTTCTTTTCCTTGGTTTCCTATGCAAAGTTAAAATTGGATTTAGGAGATTTTAGAAATTTAGGATTTCAGTTTTCATAATCAGTGTTTGTGTTCCAGGTAAACGCTATAATGTGGCTGATGTATCCGCTGCTCTCTGCATGAGTCTGGGACTCATCTGGTTTACGCTAGCTGACAGCAAAGTGGCCCCCAACTTCAACGTCACAGGTAATATCTCTTCGATCCAACAGCAAGTATCCACATCATGCTGTATTCTTAAGGTTAGACCACAAAAATGTGGCTGTGTAGAGACTGTACAGCTCTATCTTTACAAAAAGAAAAAAAGAAACTACAGCTACAGCCACAATCAGATGTGTTGTTTCATCAGAACAAAATTGAAAGTGTCAAGTCATTAATTTCTTCTTAGCTGTTAATACATTAAAAAAAAATTCATTTAGTTAAGAAGACTCATTGAAAGTCTAATACTAGTATTTAGGTTTAATTTCTGCCTCATCATACATTTGTATTAGAATCTAAGATTTTTGATTGGCACTTTGTTATCGATCACAATATAATTTTACACTGCCTATAAATAATAATGAATAATAAAGGGGTTAATTTAGGCTAGTTTTATCACAAAACTCATCTCAGGGCATCGTGGTAGCCCAGTGGTCTTACAATACATTCAGTGATACTACTGTGTTACACTGACAGGTCTTCTGTCCTAGCCCATTCCAACCACTCATACCATGTATTTAGTTTATCAAGTTTTAATTTCCATGTCCTAAAAATGTGTGTATCTATATGTTTGTGTGTTTGTGTGGCATACAGGTGTGCTCCTCATCTCCCTGGCACTGTGTGCAGACGCCGCCATTGGAAATGTGCAGGAGAAAGCCATGAAACTCCATAATGGCTCGAACTCTGAAATGGTACCCTATGTAATGTATATAATGTGCTGTGCATTATGTATATATAAGTACACACTTAAATATAGAAGTCAATTGAGTAGATGTGTGCATACAAATATCAGAGATAAATGCAGAATATAGAGCACTGCTTGACTGTCCTTAAAACCAGACCGTGTCCCATGTTGTGGTTGTGAGAATTGTGCTACTTGTTATAATGTTTGATGTCACTGACTGAATATATTTTGTTGCATTGACAGGTGCTGTATTCGTACTCCATTGGTTTTGTCTACATACTAACTGGCCTGCTCTGTGTGGGTGGGCTAGGGACAGCAGTGGCTTTCTGCTCAGAGGTGAATATAGCTTAAGACAATAGCCCTACTTCATGTAGCCGCATACAGACTCAGGGGTCATTTATGTATTCAATGCATCTTTCAGTTGCAAAACCCTTGGCATACTGGATCTCATGTGTCTTTTTCAGATATGCTGAATTATTTGTCCTTTATACATTATCATTATAATCTTATGCATTACTGCTCCTGTATAGATAGTTTTTAATTTAGGTTATATGTTCCCCTGCATCAGGAGGATGCAATGTTCAGTAATTTTTTTATATTAAGTTTGTTAAATAACCTTTTATTTCTGTCCTCTCTACCAGCATCCTGTGAAGACATATGGCTACGCCTTCTTCTTTTCTCTTACTGGTTATTTTGGCATCTCTTTCGTGCTGGCCTTGATTAAGCTGTTTGGTGCCCTGGTTGCAGTGACAGGTTAGAAGAATAGTTTGTCAAACTTTATTTGTTATTCTCTTTTCTTCCCCTCTCTTTTTCCATGGTAAAAAAAGAAAAGTCATACCAAAAGAGTGGCATAGTTTTAAAAAGTTTGTACTGGTGCAGACAGAAAACAGTGTAAGAACTCACAATATTAAAAAAAAAAAAAAAATCCCACAACATTATTATATTGAATAAAAATATGTTTATTCCCCAGCCAAAGATGCAAAGCATCTGTTTGAATACAGTAGCACACCTCTGGCCCTGTTCAGACCTGGTATTAACATGCGTCTTCCGATCACAAGTGGTCAGCCATAAGTTTGTCAGTTCACACCTGGCTTTTAAAGCTATCTCCACGTGCACTTGTGATTGGATTCCCCGCTTTATATGCAAATAAACAAGTATGCAGTGTTGTTTTTAGCCAGTCCACATATGGGTCCGTTGTCAATGTGCTTGTATGTGTGTGAGTGAGAAAGAGTGAGAGAGAGAGAGAGAGCGGGGCACAGAGGGGTCTTATAATGAAATAAAGTTTTATCAATTTGAAATAGTAAAATATTTTCTGTGGCAGGACTAATCAGACTGTGGCAAAGGAGGACAGTTAAGCAGGCAGTTCTTCAATGTGGCCAGGATGCATTTGCGTTCACACTACTAAAAGAATGTGGACACATGTGGCCCAGATCACCTCCGAATGTGGTCTGAGTGATCGGATCTCAAATGCGTCCTCAATGCTTCTTGGGTGTGTTCAGACCTGTACTTAGAGCTGTCCACTTGTAATCGGATCACCCAAGACCGATGTTAATAACAGGTTTGCACAGGGCCTCTGTGTAATATCACTAAAATGTAAAGATTCAGAACTGTACCACTTTACAATAACTGAATTGAAGTGCAGGATATTTGATCTCATATATAACGGAAAACAAACAAGTTGAAAATAGAGGCCCCAAAGTACAACCTTAATGCAACAAAAATCAGTTTACCTGTGATTACTACAACAAAAGTGATTGCACTTTTGATTTCCAGTCTTATTAGATGGACAAGGTTATGAAATAACCTGTGACACCCCAGCTTCCTCTGAGGCCAGTTTTGGCCTCAGTTACATGTAACACAATAGGGCTCCATATGGTGAGGAACTGCCTGAACATAAGAAACTACATTGTGACACTTCATAAAGATGGGAGAGGTTACAAGAACAAAAGGCTATTGAACATAGGCTGGAACACAGGTGCAGCCGTGGTTGAAACACAAATACATTTGTTTGGTTCAGACAGTGTCCAGCATGTTTGGTTTGGACCTTGCCAGGACCACCACAGTGACTGCAAAGTGCAGACCGTAAAGAGTGTGCTGCTGTGGGGTTGCCTGAGTGCAAAAGGTGTAGGACAGATGACATTTAGAGATGGCACTATCAGTGCATGTTTGTTTACCCAAATACTGAATGAAAGACTCCCAGTCTTGAGAAACATGGCAGGAGAGGAACTTTCCTACATCACAACAATACCAAACATTGCAAAAATGATTAAAGTTATTAAAGGTGAAAACTATGACCTGGCCAAGTATGTCCCCTAATTTGAATCCAATAGAAAACCTTGGAAGTATTTTAAAGCAGAACGTTGAGCAATAACACCCCTCCAGCAAAGTACAGCTGAAAAGAATAATTTGTGAAGAATGACAGAACATCTCTCCAAAGCTGCAAGACTGGTGTCATCCATGCCAAGAAAGATTGAAGCTGTCATCACAAATAAAAGTAGACCTAGGGGGTACTGACATTTTTGCAGTTGGTCCTCAAATTTGAACATTTAAGTTTAATTTAATTAGTTAATTAGTTATTGCTTACTGTATGACCCAGGTTAGAAAGTTACATCTGTTAAGCTTTTGTTTCATATTTGTAATTAAGTAAATAAACTCATACAGCTAGCACTGATGGTACCATGAATGTTTTACTCCTTTGCAGTGACCACCGGGAGAAAGGCCATGACTATTGTACTTTCCTTCATGTTCTTCACAAAACCTTTCACTTTTCAGTAAGTACTTGCACCTTTTGACTTTGATCAGTTTTCTTTTTGTTTAAAGTGAGTCTATAGTGTGACCACTGACCTCTCCTTTGACAAATAAAACTTGATTTGGCTTCCCTGTGCCTGGTTTTCATGTCCTCAGTCCATTTTCAGACTTTGCTGCTCTTTTTTCCTTGTCCTTCACTCTCTTGCTCACCCTCTTAACTCCTCTGTGCTGTCAAAGAGGTCTTGTTTTTAGCTGTACCTCTCTTGCTGCTTCTCCATCGTGACTTTCGACATGCATCGTGACTTTCGACAAAAAACTTTTTTGTATCTTCATGGCCACCCCACTTCTCTCTCCAGCTCGTGTTTGCCCTCCACTGGACTCACGGTCCCTTCATGGCTACAGTTTGCACTACCAAGAAAATACAGTATATGCATTGTCAGTAAACTCCTGGTTTGACACAAAATTTGATTTGTTTACCTTTTTATAGGAAAACTATATAGATCGACTGGTAAATTGAAAGCTTTGCCTTTTGGCTGTCTCCTGGGTCAACTGGGTTGAAATATGGTGGCTGGTCGTCTTGGTATCATTTGAGTTTTATAGATTCTGATTCTGATTCTACTTAACAACTCCACTTCTTATCGATTCCCTGTTTAGATTTTTATTCTTTTAGGCATTAATTGAACAGTCACAACACACACATATAACTGCTAGTTGTTTCTTATTTTAGTGTTCTGGTGACAAACACATGCATCTCTTTGCCCAATATTTTACAAGTCAAGGGCATCACACAGTATTCACCCAAGTAGAACACCTTGCCCAGAGGTTAATATTAACAGTCAAATCAAGCAATGTACAAGAAGAAAATAATGTTCTGGAAAATGACCAAGAATCACTCAAAAAACATGAGAGTGAATGTCAAACTGCACTTGTTGAACCAAAGATGAACTGATGCCTGGACCTATGCACAGTAGCTGAGCTTTATTTTACACTGGGGCAGCAGCAGCAGCAGCATGGCATCAAACAGTGCACAGTTTTTCAGATGCTGTGCTGCTTAAAATTTTTGGTCAGATTTGATGTGCAATTAGGTTCAACTTGCAGCTAATTAGCTTACCTACATACTCATACAATTTTGACCACTTGCCATGGCCCATCTTTCACATTGTTGTAACGTTAGCCCTGCATGCTAGCATGTTTTTTTATGGAGTTAATTATATTGAGTAAATTTTAAACTTTTGCAGCTGTCTAATGGCACACCAGGCTCTGCTGTCCCTCACCTGATGCTGTGCATGCTCGTATCAAAACAAATGGACACACCGATGCGTTGATGCATGACAAAGTCACATAGACAGATACTCTCTTAAAAACACTGCTCACTAGCAGTATTGGTCAAAAACTCCATATGGTCCCTTTTAAAGTAGGAAATCTGATCCATCAGCATCTTACTGAGCCCTGCTCTACTTCATACTGTAATGCCAGTTATTACACTAACCTTAATTTGCATTTCCCCACGTTCGCATTTTGGGGTCAACTTCATTTTCTTCCTTTCTTTAACTAACCTATACATCCCTCCCTCCTCAGGTACATCTGGGGCGGCCTTCTGGTGCTGTTCGGCATCTTCTTGAATGTTTACAGTAAAAACAAAGAGAAAATCAAGCTTCCTTCCATCAAAGACCTCAGGAGCCTGCTGCTGACAGGAAAGAAAGTCCGATTTCTCTCACAAAATGTATAGGAGGCAGACTGTATGTCTGGTCAGATGTAGCGATGACCCCAATATCTCAGGGGATATGCTCAAGCATATGCCTGAGCTATGGGCCTTATCACCACCAACATTGAGCCAAGGATGTGTATACAAGGTATGCAGTCAGCCTCACAGACAGATAAACAACCATTGAACTACGATGGGTGATGGAGTCTCTATATCCTGTCTACCAGTACATCATTGGTGTAGAACTGGCTGGAATTGCTCTGTAGCAAACCGAAAGAACTGTACCTATTTTTAATAGGGGATCAATGACTAGTGGGCAATGGTAAAGCAATGCTTCGGAGCCCCACAGAAACATTTTCAACATGGAGGATAACACCAAGAACTTTTAAGACTCTGAAAAGCGAAGCCAACGCCTTAGCTAACCAAATCGCACAGTTTTGCACTGGAAATGGCTCATGTACTTAAACACTTCAGTGGTTGGAAAAAAACTGAAATTTTGGAAGGAAAGAGGCCAGAGAGACATGTTAATGTGTCATGTCTGAAATGAATGTTTGATCCCCATCCTAAAAGAAAATATATACTGAAAAATGGCATATTTGTCTCTGCATGTGCCAGAAATACCAAACAAAAATTAGATTTACATAATTGTCTTCATAAAAGTGGCTTTTTTCATAGTTTATTGGTAATTTATAGCTGACTGTGCCCTCAATCATGGAAAACGTGTGATGGTGACATTCTGGAGAATATGATGACATTTGCTCAACTGTACATCAACGTCAACTACTGTTATTTGCTAACCATGTGTGTGGATGAAAGTACCACTCTTTTTACAATAAACAAACGTTTCTCTTAAAGTTCATCCCAGTATCCTGTGTGTGTGTCTCGTCAGCCAGCCCTTATTCTTTCCCCTTGCACCGCTTGGGAGAAGAGTTGAAATGTTGCCAAACTGTGTGTTTATCCATTCAATGGCCTCGGGCATGTTTGATTAGGAGTCCAGAAAAAAAGATAGCACTGCTAGACAGAAAATAAACAGCAGTCTTCACTGTGCCTAGGCTATTTGGATCTAACCTGTGTATGTATGTTATTTTAAATATTACTGTACACTTGGTTTAAATGGGGGAAATGCAGTCCAACGCATTTGTAGTCATTTCCCAAGAGACCTGCACTATAACAAGTTTCTGTAGTTTTCAGTTTACATGTGATGTAAACAGCTCCGCGAGACAGCAATAATCGTGCAACACAACGAATGGATAGTGAAATTCGTTGCCAACACTTAATCGATTTTTATTGATTCGTTGTTGCAGCCCTAATCACAATACATTCATTTTGAGCGGGACTTTTGAGCGGAAATTTGTCTTTGGTGACATTTGGCGTCATTTTCAACTCAGATGTTTGTTATCAGGCAGACAGAGGAGGACCGAACATCTCTACAATCTAACTGTTACACAAATGATGGGAGTATAACAGTTATGCTAGACACCTGCCTTTCTCCACACAATTTTATTGCAAGACCTTATGGACAGGATTTCCACACTCTTTCAGCCTTTGACTTCAGCAAGGTAACTACTCATTATTTTGCAACTGTGAGTCAATTTAGCACAATTTTTTCATGTAACGTTACCTGTGTGTGTAACTTTAAGAGCACAGTGAGAGAGAAGTAGAGAGACGCACCTTCCTTGGCAGGTAATCTACTCTGCACAATGTTACTAAAATAAACTATCCTATTTCCACATGAAACTTGGATAGATTTTATTATCTGGTGACATTTAGTTGATAACACTATTAGTCTGGTGTAGGAGTAACATAATTGAAAGAAAATTAAATCGGAATCGCGTGTATGTGTGAGCGGTTGTATGTGTGTGTTGGCACGCTAGCTAGCTAGCTCCGTTTAATGAAGTTTGTCACTTGTTTTTCTCTCAGTAGTTATCCTGAGGCCTGTGTACCAAATACTGGAGCAGGCAAAGACAAAATATGATTTTACAACAGGTAAGGCATTTAAACAGCACACCATTTTTGATAGAATCGTGTGTTTTCTGAGCTTCATTGTGGGACGAAAAGTTAGATATATTTTGCTAGCCTGACTTGAGGTTTCGTTCCCGACTTGTGGAACCATAATAAATACCAATTGTAAAGTTTCAGGTTATTTATTCCACCATTTGGCTAATTTCTTTCAGGTTGAGTATTTCCAATTTAGTGATACTAAAGAAAATATCACCAGCCATTTTCTAACACTGAGTTGCACTAGATTCTGTAATATAAATGTGCTAATATTATTGCACCAACTGCTGGACATATTAGTTATGTTTATGGTAGTATTTGAGGGGTGACCTAACATGTTATCTAATGTTATGTCAGTATTGTATTTCACATTTTTAGGTGTGTTTAAGTTATTTTGCTCTTTATGTTAAATGTTAAACCCTATCCTATCAGGTCAAATTCTGAGCACCGTTCACTTCATTTTCAGGAGAGTCCATTCTAGGAGCGAAGAAATAGATGGTTAAAGGTGACCAAGTTTTTTATCCTTGGCTGGGGTAGTGTGTGATGTTTTGTAAGGATAAATCCAGAGCAGAGTAAGTGTGCAGAAGAATCCAGGTGCAGAAGAACAGGCAAGATGATCCAATGAAAGAATGAGTCCCTCAATCCACATGTGACATGGGTGGGAGAACAACCGACCAGCCAGGTGAGACTTCATTTAATTCATTTTTAAAGGTAGGCAAGTAGTAATTATGGTTAAGCTTAGAGTTAGTCTTGAGGAAGTGAACGTAAGTCACTGTACTTCTCCTCTGAAGCCATGGAGACACAACTGTGTTTATGTGTGTGTGTTATGTACCGTTGTACTATGCTACTGCACTTAAATAAATTTCTACATCAGCAACTAATTAGTGTGAATGTTGAGGCACTCTTTTGTTCTGCAGTCTGCTGGGGCAGCAGCATGTCAGATATGAACACAAAGAAACTGGACAAGCTGGTTAAAAAGGCTGAGTCTGTGCTTGGCAGGAGTCTGGACTCACTCAGGACTGTTGTGGAGAGACGTCTCTAAACTGTTTTCACTGGAAATTTGTTTCAGTCGAGTTGTAATCAAGAAGCATGCGGCAGTTCATTTCAGTTTGTCATTCTAACTGACGCAGAAACACACGTAAATACAGACAAGCAGAGAGGCACACGCACACAAACACATGGACAGAAAGCTGTTTGCAAGTTAGTACTCCTAGAGGGAGACAACATGACAACAACATATTGCAGTTCTCAGGTTTTGTAGGTAATGGAGTTCAGCTCCTCCAGTCTAACATTTTGTCAGTCTAATTTTTTCAACTATTTTAGCATTGTGTTACTAATATTCTTCAGGTGTGAAATTACAAATTTTGGTTGTACATGTCTTCTTTTTTATTTTTATTTTTTTTCACCCAATTTAGGCCATTTAGCTTTCAACTAACATGTTCATCTGTTTTTTACATGTTATGTATTTTGTACAGTTTTGTGCTTTTTGTTACACTTTCCATGAACAACTCAGGCCTTTTGCAACCATTCAGGACATTCAACCTCCAGCTTACAAATTGTACTTTTATTCTTCAGCTATTGCTTCAGCTACTTCAGCGTTGCTTCAGCAATCTCACTCAGCTCTCACCATTCACACACATTTTCAGCAGGAAATGCCTTTTCTAGTTCCTTTTTAATCCTTTCATTACAGGGAAGAAGACTCCAGCCCAGGAGGATGATCACAGAAAGAATTATCCAGTTCAGGGAGAAGAATACAGTTCAGAAACAGTATAGTCAGTCTTGGACTTTTTATTGCTTTAAATTCTTCAGTTTTTAGTTCATATTTCACTACCACATTTTTATACCTTTCCACTTTTACCTGAACATTTACTCACTTCCACTGTTAGGAACTTAGTGTTTCGTTTGTAAAAGTTTATTGAAAATATCTTGGGCAGTTTTCTACACTGATGTTTATGTGTGTTTTTTCACACCTAATCAATGTTACTAGGAGACGTGGCTCTTTTATATTTGTCTCTAGAAGTACAGTCAAATTAACTAAGACCCAGAAAATAAATGCAAAAATGTCTGTTAGAGTAGTCTAATATTTACCGTGATAAACAATACAGCACCCTACTACTGTGATGACAATTACAGTACTATAATTATTATTGTAATAAAAATGACAGTATTATATAGATACTGTGGTTACATTTACAGTAAGCATACTGTGGAATGTACTACAGCAACTTACTTACTAATTGCTGCCAGCTAGTTACTGTACATTTTACAGTGTCTCTTACAGTGTGTGCTTGTCCCGTTTTATTCACTTGTAATAACCTGATCTTAATCAGTTATTTTGTATTTTGTATTTTGTCTCTCATTTAAAATATGTGAATTGTTGACAGGTGCATAAATTCTGTTCAGTTGGGTCAAGTTGCATCTAAAAGATTTGTCAAGCATTATCCATATATTACTCTGTTTAAATAGTTATTTAAAAACATACAGTTAAAATGTATAAGTTACTTTTAAAAATGGTTCAGTTCATTACCAAAAGAAAAGCATAACAGTAATTTTCATTTATATTGGAGAATTAATGACCTGGATGTTTTTGTCTTCCGGTTGACCTTTGTGTGTTCACGTGGGGGATACAAAAAAAAAAGAGACAGAGGAGAAAAAACGGATGATGGGCTAGCAAAAGAGCTGCATTTGTGGGAGAGTCATTGCCGACATTTTTTGGTTATTGTGGTTTTCATGTTGGACTGTGTAAATCTTGCTACTGAAGAAAAAGCTTGGAGGTGACTTTACCAGAGTTGGGACAGTTTATTAATAACGTGTTTTTCCCGCTACCGAGAGCGTCGAGTTAGCCACGTTAGCTCATTACAGCTGCCGCCGTCGAGGGAGAGCGGTCGGACATCGCTTCATCTGCACAGACGAGAGGAGGAGACTGGTCGGGAGGAGCTGCAGCGGCCGTCGCAGACGTTTTGCTGAGGCCGGAGACCATCTGCTTGCTGTCTGCTGCTGTTGGGAGAGTGGATGCTGCTGCTAACTGTTGCGGGCTAAGCCAGGCCTGACGAGGAGGATTTTCACGGAGGTGGTAGGAGCTGTTTCATCTCTTCTAATGGAGGTAAACAGTACTGCGTCCTGGTTTTCATGAGCTCCAACATAAAGCGCGCCAACGAACTAATGCAAGCTTGTGTGGCAAGAGCGTGGCGGTCATAGATTAAATTGTTGCCGAACAACGCCACCTGGGGAATTGCACCCCAGGAAATAACAATTTATACACTCAAAACTAAAAGGCTACGCAAGTTCACAATCACCACGGGGCAAAGACCATGTTCATAATTCAACTTTATTCACAATAATTAGTAAAATGATGTTCCTAAATGCTGTCTAAGCACATAATGTTAGACGCGGGGCCATAGGAAAAGGGGAATGGACGGTGCTGGGTTACCTCGGCGGCCCGAAACCAATGAGGGAGGGGAGAAACTAAAACACCCGTGACACTGCACACACACACAAACGGAAAACGTGAAGAACCACCACCAGGGATTGGGTCGCCGTCCGGAGCCCACAGCACCTGTCCACAGAGAGAGAGAGAAAAAAGGAGGTGAATGCTATAATAAATAGATCTGAAAGCGTTCCTCATATCACGAGCCGGTGGCGAAAGGGTTACACACTGTTTATCGTACTCATGTTTTCAAGGCCTGTTCAACAGCAGAGCTCTTCTGATGTTCAGCACTAGATATGGTGAAAACAGTATTGGTATCTCTAAGAGGGGGGTTTAAAATGGTTCCATGCTTTCATACAGCTTAATTTTACAGGTGAGACAGTTACCTGTGGTTCTGTGATCCTAAATGTGTGAGCATCATTCTAAAGATCAAGGGTGTACAATAGGTCTCGTCTCGTCTCGTCGTCTCCCGCTTATCCGGATCCGGGTCGCGGGGGCAGCAGCCTCAGCAGAGAGGTCCAGACAGCCCTCTCCCCAGCCACTTCCACCAGTTCCTCCGGGAGAATCCCGAGGCGTTCCAAGGCCAGCCGAGAGATATAATCCCTCCAGCGTGTCCTTGGTCGACCTCGAGGTCTCCTCCCGGTGAGACATGCCCGAAACACCTCCCCAGGGAGGCGTCCAGGAGGCATCCTCACAAGATGCCCAAACCACCTCAACTGGCTCCTCTCGACATGGAGGAGCAGCGGCTCTACTCCGAGTCTCTCCCGGATGATCGAGCTCCTCACCCTATCTCTAAGGCTGAGCCCGGCCACCCTGCGGAGGAAACTCATTTCGGCCGCTTGTACTTGCGATCTCGTTCTTTCAGTCATTACCCAAAGCTCATGACCATAGGTGAGGATCGGAACATAGATCGACCGGAAAATTGAGAGCTTCGCCTTCCGGCTTAGCTCCCTCTTCCCCACAACGGACAGATTCAGCGTCCGCATCACTGCTGACGCCGCCCCAATCCGCCTGTCGATCTCCCGCTCCATCCTACCCTCACTCGTGAACAAGATCCCGAGATACTTAAACTCCTCCACCTGAGGCAAAGCCTCCCCCCCGACCTGAAGCGGGCAATCCACCCGTTTCCGGCTGAGAACCATGGCCTCAGACTTGGAGGTGCTGATTTTCATCCCAGCCGTTTCACACTCGGCCGCGAACCGCCCAAGCGAGAGCTGAAGGTCGGCGTTCGATGAAGCTAGGAGGACCACATCATCCGCAAAAAGCAGAGACGAGATCCTCCCGCCACCGAAACCAAACCCGTCCACCACCCGGCTGCGCCTAGAAATTCTGTCCATAAAAGTTATGAACAGAACCGGTGACAAAGGGCAGCCCTGGCGGAGTCCAACCCTCACCGGGAACAGGTCCGACTTACTGCCGGCTACGCGAACCAGACTCACACTCCTTTGGTACAGGGATTTAATGGCCACTAACAAGGGGCCATCCACCCCATACTCCCGGAGTGCCCCCCACAGGGTGCCCCTGGGAACACGGTCGTAAGCCTTCTCCAAATCCACAAAACACATGTGGACTGGATTGGCAAACTCCCATGCTCCCTCCAGCACCCTAGCGAGGGTAAAGAGCTGGTCCACAGTTCCACGCCCAGGACGAAAACCACATTGCTCCTCCTCGATCTGAGGTTCAACTATCGATCGGACCCTCTTTTCCAGTACCCTGGCATAGACCTTACCAGGGAGGCTGAGGAGTGTAATTCCACGGTAGTTGGAACACACCCTCTGGTCACCCTTCTTAAAGATGGGGACCACCACCCCGGTTTGCCACTCCAAAGGCACTGCCCCCGATGTCCACGCAATGTTGCAGAGGCGTGTCAACCAAGACAGCCCTACAACATCCAGAGCCTTGAGATACCCAGGGCGGATCTCATCAACCCCCGGGGCTCTGCCACCGCGCAGTTGTTTCACTACGTCGGCGACTTCTGCCCCGGAGATTAGATCATCCATCCCCAGGTCTCTTGGCTCTGTTTCCTCTACGGAATACGTGTTGGTGGGATTGAGGAGCTCCTCAAAGTATTCCTTCCACCGTCCCACTATATCCTCAGTTGACGTCAGCAGCTCCCCGCCCCCACTGTAAACAGTGTGAGCGAGTTGCCGCCTTCCCCCCCTGAGGCGCCGGACGGTTTGCCAGAACCTTTTTGGAGCCGATCGATAGTCTTCCTCCATTGTCTCACCGAACTCCTCCCACGTCCGAGTTTTTGCCTCAGCAACTGCCGCAGCTGCACTCCGCTTGGCCCGCCGGTACCAGTCAGCTGATTCCTGAGACCCACAGGCCAACCACGCCCTGTAGGCCTCCTTCTTCAGCCTGACGGCTTCCCCCACCGCCGGTGTCCACCAGCGGGTACGGGGGTTACCGCCACGACTGGCCCCAGCTACCTTGCGGCCGCAGCTTGCAACAGCCGCCTCAACAATAGCAGAGCGGAACAAGGCCCATTCGGACTCAATGTCCCCCACTGCCCTCGGGACGCGGTCGAAACTCTGCCGGAGGTGTGCGTTGAAAATCATCTTGACGGGTTCTTCCGCCAGGTTTTCCCAGCAGACCCTCACAACCCGTTTGGGCCTGCCAGGTCTGCGCGGCGTCTTCCCCCGCCATCTGATCCAACTCATCACCAGGTGGTGGTCGGTTGACAACTCTGCTCCTCTCTTTACCCGAGTGTCCAAAACATGCGGCCGCAGGTCTGATGATACGACTACAAAGTCGATCATAGACCTGCGACCTAGGGTGTCCTGGTGCCAAGTGCACCTGTGGACATCCTTATGTTTGAACATGGTGTTAGTTATGGCCAAGCTGTGACTAGCACAGAAGTCCAATAACTGAACGCCGCTCGGGTTCAGATCGGGCAGGCCGTTCCTCCCCACCACACCCTTCCAGGTCACGCTGTCATTGCCCACGTGAGCGTTGAAGTCTCCCAGTAGGACAATGGAGTCCCCTTTCGGGGCACTTTCCAGCACCCGTCCCAAGGACTCCAAAAAGGGCGGGTAGTCTGAACTGCTGTTCGGCGCATAAGCGACGACAACAGTCAGAACCCGATCCCCGACCCGAAGGTGCAGGGACGCAACCCTTTCGTCCACCGGGGTAAACTCCAACGTACAGGTAGAGAGCCTGGGGGACACCAAGAAGCCCACCCCGGCCCTCCGCCTCTCACCCGGAGCAACTCCAGCGAAGAGGAGAGATCAGCCCCTCTCAAGGACTTGGGTTCCGGAGCCGACGCTATGTGTCGAGGTGAGGCCGACTATATCTAGCCGGTATCGCTCGACCTCTTCCACAAGCTCCCGCTCCTTCCCCGCCAGAGAGGTGACGTTCCATGTTCCAAAAACCAGTTTCCGTAACCGAGGATCGGACCGCCAAGGCCCCCGCCTTGGTCTGCTGCCCAATCCACAATGCACCGGATCCCTCTGATTCTTCCTGCAGGTGGTGAGCCCACTGGGAGACGAACCCATGTAGCCAGTTCGGGCTGGGCCCGGCCAGGCCCCATGGGCTAAGGCCCGGCCACCAGGCGCTTGTCCAACCCCAGGCCTGGCTCCAGGGCGGGGCCCCGGTGTCCCTCCGGGCCGGGTACTCGGGTTCTGGATAGTATTCATCATTGGGATCTTCTGAACCGTTATTCGTCTGGCCCTTCACCTAGGACCAATCTGCCTTGGGAGACACTACCTGGGGCAAAATGCCCCCAAAAACATAGCTCCTAGGGTCATTAGGGCTCTCAAACTCCTCCACCACGGTAAGGTGACGGTTCAAGGAGGAGTGTACAATAGGTGTACAATTATAATTATTGTCTTGAGGTTCAAGGTTGCCAAGTGATGAGAGACACTACTTTTTAACTTTAGACTCAGAATTTTCCCTGCTGAAGTGACCTGGGGCAGGAATCCAGTGCTGATGCTCTCTCTGCTGACCATGCAGTTTGACACTCTATGGAGATGCGGAGGTGCGAGTAAGAAGAGAATTACAGTTCATGTTATTACATCAAGCTGGTCCATTACTGAAAACCTGATCAGGGAAGTATTTAAGTAGGAATACATTGAGAATGTTTGAGTGAAGGTGTGTTGTCCTTGATGATAGTTTTGTGCGTAAGTGTGTGTAAATGTGTCAGTGCCATAGCATGGTGTGAAATGCCAGAGACTTGCCAGCTCAGCAGGAGACAGCTGAGTGTGACGCTCTCAGTGATCCTAATAGAGGCCCAGATATTACAGTCTTTCTTCTAGGCAGGAAACCTAATGCTGGCCCAATTAGTAATTTGGTATTTCATCAAATTTGGCAGCTTGTGTCTGATTACAAATTGACAGAGATCCTCTTTCCTCCAGGGAACCTTTGGCAGTACAGCTGTACACACACAGAACTGCTATGTTTCTTTTGCACAACAGATTGGGAGCATGTAACTCAATTGAAAACAGAAAAAGACTTTAGATGTGTTCTTGTTTGGCTGCAGATTCAGGTTTCACACAAGCACAAAATCAAAATAGAAAAAGATTGTGTTTCTATGATATACAGCACCTTGATTAACTACAGTTTTTATATGATTGATAAACAGTGAAAGAGTCAATTATAGGCTGAGGTCATGTTGCACTCTTAAAACAATAGTTTGTCATTATATACACCTTTGATGAGCGAAGAACAGCACTGCCGCACTATTGAAATGGCTGTTCTCTTCCAGCTCCTTGAAAGGTCAAAATGAGATGGGAAAAACCAGTTAACCCAAGGCAAAGTACATCATTTGTCTTTTAGCACCAGGAGAGCACACCAAATAAAGCAGTCGGACCCTTTTAGAACGGTGAGGATTTGGCATTTTTGGAAGCCGCATAAGAATTTACCATCCACTGAAGACAGCTTTTTTTATTATTTTAGATTAACTTTTTTCTTATAAGTTTCTTTAGATGTTTTAATATATAGACTATGAAATGATAAAATATGAATGTGTGGTATCCATGTATGATTAAGGGGTATCCTGTTTGATTATAGCAAAATGGGTTAAAGTTAAACTCATAATCCCAGCAAATAGATTGCTCTAAAATATGCCATCCACTTCATAGTTGATTAGTAGGTTGCTATGTGGTCCGACCTCAAATAGCAGGGATGGCCAACAGTCTGTTCAGTATTAGTGCAATCCATTCAGTGGGGTCAGTAAGACAGCTAGGTGAGGGGTAGGCTCTTTCTGAGAGACATGTACAAATACACTGGCTCTCTTTCACAAGGAGATACGCTCACATAAGCAAATATGGCTAAACTTGAATATTATCAGTTAAACAAGATGATATGGTTAAAAGCAAGACTTATTTTCTTACCAAGAGTTAGATAAGAAGATCGCTACCAATAGAATAAGTAAGAGGCTACAGCCAGCAGTTGGTTAGCTTAGCTTAGCATAAAGACTGGAAACTGGAAACAGCTAGCCTGGCTCTGTCCAACAAAATCAGTCTACCAGCTAACAAATTAACACATTAGCTACATATTGTTTGTTTAAAGGTGCTGTATGTGTTCCAGAGTAACATATGATTCTAAACTTGACCAGAGCAGAAGTTAAATCAGGACTTCTGTTCCAGAAGTGAGAAATCCTAACTGACATTTCGAGCCACGTTACCTTTTGAGAAACATCAAATGTTGTTTATTTATTTATTCTTTTAAAAAGCCTCCAATGAAAACCATTTACCATAAGTCCTAGATGTTTATAGGCTAAAAGTCATAGCTTGATAGAAAAAGTTAGTCCATTAGAGTTTGCAGCTAGCATAGACATGTCTGTAATAACAGCAAGACACAGAGGACAGAATGTTATTAGACAACAGAGATAACAGAACGCTGAAAAAAACTAGATTAGAAGATATATGAGTTGAGTTGACATTAAAATCATCAAATGAAAATTCTTATGGTAACTGCTGTTGTATATACAGTAAATACTGTATATGGTAGGGATGATAACTAGCAATCAACGATCAATGACTTGGTCGCTAAGAATTTACTGGAACACATGAAATTGAATCTATCATCAGATAAAGATCTGAAATATAAACAACGTGTAGTTTCTTATTACATTATCAGTAAAATAGAATCAGTAGAGGTTGAGAACTTTTTTATGGGACATTGCTCCATCCTTGGATACAAAGCAAACAGACTGGTGGAAAGTTAACGCAGGGAGATTCCCCGGACTGGCAAAGCTGGCATGCCAGTACCTCTACATACCCGCTGGACTGATTGTGACCACGCTGCACTCCCGTCTGACAACCGTCCATGTCGACATGCCAATTTTCCTCAACAAACACAAGTAGGCAGAAAACGGGACACTGTGCATCTGAAATATTTCTAAATGTTATTGTTGCAGCATTACATTTAGTAGTTTGAGCATCGTTCTTATAAGACTATAAGTCAACAGTGTAATCTGATATCTTTAATATGTCTATGCTTCTACAATTTATGTATGTAATATGCAGTGTTATTGAGGAAAATAAGGCTTCCATTGAGGAAAAAAAACACAGTTGATGTTATTTTTTAAAATAACGATTAATTGATTGATATATTGATCCTTCATGTTACCAATGATCGGTTAAAGAATGTGTTTACAATTTGCAACTGTAATATGTATACTGTATATACCACTTAATAGTATATACTGTATATTTACATATATATATTTCATAGTAGGAATATGCTTTGTTTTTTCAGAGGGATCAATGAAAGAAATGCTGAATGAGACTTTACATTGTGTTACAAAAGATAGTGGAACAGAGGCTGGTCCGGATGAAACGTCATGACTTCAGCTCTGTATGATGACTCGAAGATAGATAGATAGATAGATAGATAGATAGATAGATAGATAGATAGATAGATAGATAGGTACTTTATTTATCCCCTAGGGGAAATTCATGTGTCCATTAGCTCATTGTTGATGATAATAATAATAATAATAGTATTAATAATTACATTAGTCCACTTCCTTTGGCTGAGGTGTTGTATAGCCTGATAGCAGTGGGAACAAAGGATCTCCTGAACCTGTCTGTTCTGCAGCACAGTGAGATGAGACGTTTGCTGCATCTGAGTAGAGATTTTGAATAACGATAGATAGAAAGATAGTGAGGAAGAAAATACACATCCTTTAGTGTAGACTTGCTGACACCTACGAACAACCCCATAACCCTACTGAGTTGGCCCCTTGATCCTTTCATCAAGGAGAAACCCCCTTCTTCCCCCTTACATCACCAATGCTTTATCGTCTTTACAACAATATCTTACCTGTGCATATGTTGATTCAGTCTAGGGGCCCCGTCTGCCCTATCCATGTATATGCTGATCCAGCCTTAGAGCCCCTTCTACCCCCTGATAACTTGAACCTAGGTGCTACACTACAAGACCTCTTGATAAACATTACCTTTTGTTGTAACTTTCTTTCCTGTCTGACCAAATGTCTGTAACCCCAGGTATATGCAAATACAGATGTCCATCCCATTGTCTTGAACTGTATAACTGTCGCCCTGCCCTACACTGTGTGACACTCTGTGTCAGTTGGCTCACCGTATCCTGGGGTACCATTAAACTTACTTCTCTACAGCAAACTTCAAACTAAGGACTTAAGTGAATTTTCTTCAACAATAGATAGATAGATAGATAGATAGATAGATAGATAGATAGATAGATAGATAGATACGGGTCCAGTTCCTGAATGAGCGGATGGTTGCAGCCTTCCTCAGTACACAGGGTTTGTTAGAAGGCTGAAGAAAAACCAGATTATGATCTGATCTGCCAAGTGGTAGTAGAGCTGAAGCAGTGTAGGCCTCCTTGACATTTGCATATAACAGATCCAGTGTCTTATTTTCCCTTGTGGGACAGTCAACATACTGAGTGGAGCCAGTCAGGTGAGAGGTGAGAGTGACATGGTTAAAATCCCCCGATATTGCAATAAATGCATCAGGGTGCTGGGTCTGTACTCTCACAAAAGTCTCGTGAATGACGTCACACACGACGGCAGGCTCTGCTCGTGGTTGAATGTAAAAAACAATGGCAACGATGTGTGAGAACTCCTTTGGTACATAGTACGGTCTAAGACCAACTGCCAACAGTTCAATATGCCAACAGCAGTTTTTATCCTTCACTGTGATGTTACCGGGGTTGCACCATTTATTGTTCACAAGCAGAACCAGTCCTCCACCTTTATTCTTTCTGCTTGGTCCAGCGTCTCTGTCCGCTCGTGCTGCAGTGAAGCTGGGTAAATCCACACAATGGTCGGGAGTGTTGTCATACGATTAAATGTAACTGTATTTAATGAGCAAAGATCCACTTCATATATTTTTATGGAATGCATTAATATGTTTTTAGTATTAAAAATGTTACAACAAATACAGCAGGGATGCCTCCATTTGTTTTTCCCTTGTTAGTCTCATTATTCTGTCTTTCTTTGTTCCTTCTACCACTGTTCTTTTTTCATTCCTTCTATCACTTCTACTAACTCTCTTATGCTTCAAATCCCAAGGGTTTTGTGAACTTGGAAAATCTGCCTTTAGTTTTTGTGCACCAAACACAGGGAATTATCTGCAACACACTCTCAAGATCCACACCTGGACAATTCAAGACAATGATCTCAAACCACTTCACCTCAGTGTGCAAAAGTTTTCATTCAGTATTGTCCCCTTTCAGTTTTAACTCTGTATTTGTGTGTATCTCAACATCATTGCAAATGAGGGAAACCTCAGTGATCTCCAAGGCTTAAATAAATAAGAAAAAAAATGTTCTTCCTTCAGTCCATCTCTCCTCCTCTCCTTCCTTCCTTCGCTCTCCACATCAGCCCCACCCCTCACCCCTTCCTCCTCCTACCTCAGACTCATTACACCCAACCCACCCATAACCCAGCCTCTGCGAGAAGCTCTCCTCATATAATATGATGGCCATCTGCTAGGCTGAGCCACGCTTCCCAAAAGCCCCGGGGCTAGATGTTTATCTGTCGTCCCCCTCTAAGACTCCTTTAAGGATGCAAAACATATCGGCAATCATTGCCACTACAATTAGCACAGGTGCTGTTGAGCTGTAAAGTGATCAGGAGAAATCGGAGGAAACATAATTGAGGTGGATTAGATCGGAGAGGTGGGAGGGAAAAAATTAAATAAAATTTGTTGAAGGTTGGACAGCAGCCCCTCTCTACATGTACTGCTGTTTGAAATTTTCTGCGCTGTGGTTAAAACTGGTGCAGAGTAGTGCTGGAAGTCCTGGCAAGGATTTTTTATTTATTTATTTATTTATTTTTTGTGTGGCGCCATTTCAGTGAATGTGGTCCTGTCAGTTTGATATGGAGTTGGAGAGTGTGTTTGCGTGTACATGTACCGCACAATTTCACACAGTTTTTTCAAGCAGTGTGCATCTGTCTTCATAGGTGTGGTCTATGTGTACTGTGCCTGTGTGTTACCATAAAGAGTCTTAACACATGACAAACATTCTTGTATTCAGCTTGTCAGGATGCACTTGACAACGTGGAAGCAAACATTTGTACACACACACATAAAGATACATATAATACTGTACAGACGCAGACACCCTCACGCAGCACCATTTGGTAGCTCAAGCTCAAGCTACCAAAATGGTGTCACTCATGAAGAGAAATTCTTAATAATAAATATCCAGCCAATAATGAATGTGCTGCTGGCTGCAGTTGTCCTGGGGGCATAATATCTAATTTCCTCCCAATGTTTCATATCTACCTACTCCTGCATGTCGACACATCATTACACCATTATTACACCCCTATCACTTTTATTTATTTTACAAATCAATATATAAATCAAAGCCTGGACAGATAAAATCCAATAAATTACAGAGTACTGGACAGATGCAGAATGTTAACTGTGTACCACGAGAGGAAACTCCCATGGGTGCTGTCTGGTGTGTGTTGTGTGCTCAAGGAAAATCTACTAAATGTCATACTAAATCACAGCTAACTCATGCAAGGCCTTATCTGAATAAGTTTTGTAAGATTTCTTGTATCTTTACTGGTTTTATCTTATTTTGTTATTTTTAAACTAACTATATTAACTATACATATGTATTTATTTTGTGGGTTTTTGTAATGCCAGAAGTGAAAAGGAAATGGAGCTATAATACAGCATTTGCACTTATTTTTTCTGGTAGTGAGGGATCCCATTTTGCATTCCTCCCCACCAGGCATTTGTTTAAATTGAACTGGGGGATGCAAAACAGAGTAGCGGCTCAGTGATGCTATGTACACCAGCCACAGTATGTGAGTCACCCCCTTCTATTCCATGCTCAGCCACATGGAAGAGTAGAAGGGTTAGTGGAATAAGGGGAAGGAATAGGGGCAAGAGAACAGAGAACCAGGTGAAATAGAGCATAGAGAACAGGGGAGGAGGCTCTGCAGTCTCATAAACTTGCAGCTGCCACGTTAAATCCTCACTGCAGACAAACGTAAGTGCAGGGGGCTAACCAGTCAGCTCGGGCATAGACCCATAACGTGAAGGGTGGGTTCAGAGGGCACACACACACACACTTAGAGCTATACCTGAGCATGGCAATCATCGCTATCAGCAGGGAATATGCTACCATCAGGCCTTATAACATCAGAGCCCACCTTGGCGCTGACATCACATGACATGCATATGTGCAGAGGCAGCATGAGGCAATGCTAGGCCAGGCAGCAGCAGGGGTTTGAAGGAGATTCCCACTGACAATGGTCCAGTGGGGGGAGTGGAGACCTCTGCTGCAAAGTGAAACAGCAGGCCTTCTTCACTACACACAGGGAGAGGAGCAGAGCCAAGAATAAGAGAATTAAACAATAAAAGTAATGTCAGTTTATGTTAGAGATAACAAGAGTGTTAAACAGCAATCTGTCTCAAAATAGTCACAATAAAGTATCACACATTTCAAGTATATTTTGTTTTAGCCATGTTACTAACATTGTTATGCAGAGACAGATATATGATTGCATAATTCTTAAAATATTATATAATATATTAATCATATTTGGCCATTGAAACTAATATAGGAAGTACAGTATTAGTTCATGGCATAGAGATTATGTCGGAGCTGCAAATAATTATTAAACTATTTCATTATTGATTAATCTGCTGATTATTAATCTGTTGATCTATAAAATGTCAGAAATATGACCATTAAAAATTCCCAAAACCCCCGGTCACGTCTTCAGATTCATGTTTTTGTTGCTTTTTTTTGGAAACAGTTATTTAAACTATTAATGATTCATTTCCTGTTAAACAATTAATTAATTAAACAATCAATCTTTTCAACTATATACTATATAGTATGTGCATTGTTGCATGTGAAATTAACTTCTTTTCTCTCCAGAGCATCTCAATTTGAAAAAAAAAAGATCTCAGCTCTGCAAGTCTTATCCTGTATGATTTGGCTCTTACAAGGTCAGATCTTCCTGTTTTGGCAACAGCCTAGTGCATGATCTGAGGATTAAGCACACCTTAGTCATCAACACTTAACAATAAAAATGCATGTAATAAAAAACATGATAGTTTATCTTAATAAGGAGCTTCTCTTTTCATTCAGCCTTCTTCCAAAAACTTGAGTCAGAATTAGTATGAGTGAAATTGTGTTGTTCACAGATACTTTGGAAGGGTTTTTGTTCCATGACATGAGTCTTTATAAGTAGAATTTCACCACAATAACTTTTGCTCTTTTACTCTACATTACTTTTGTGAAGGAATCTGGAGCTTTTTTTTATATGCAACGAAGGGGTTCATAGAGTACTCTGCAGTGCTGTAAACACAAAAGAGAAGAACTGTGATAGTTGTGATGAATTGTGATTCTTTATTTTCAGTCCAGAAGTTGCAACTAATGATGCCTTTGTTCAGTTCTCCAGGTGTTACCTATATGCTACTGAGTGACACAACAATTTTTAACAAGAATATAACTATACAGTCACACTCGGCAGACTCAAAATTCCAATAGTTCATTTAAATATGATCGTTTTAAAGATGCATACCTTTGCTCACCTGATGTCTCAGTGGTTCATTAAACCCTAAACCCCTGACAATCCACCAGTTAAATGTTAAACTATAAGCCCTTCATTTTACATTTTATTGTAATTTAACACATATTTCAAAAGAGTCAGAAAAGGCAACACAAAATTTCTGATCAGCCATTGTACGCTTTGAAACAATTCCATACAGCTGTTTAAATGCTACACTGGGAACAATATCTGATTTACAAACAATAGCAAGGCAGGAAGCAATTGTTCTAGTATGGAGATTATAGAGAATAAATAATCCAGTTGTCTGCAGTGCCCAATGCAAAGCAATTTAACGCATCATTGGCACCCACCTATTAATTTCCTGTAGAAGGAGAGAGGGGAGAGCCCAGGAGCACTGATTGGAGGCACATCACAGCCGCACCATGTATCACTTTGTAGCAAAACAAAAACACACACAAATAATTGCATAAATGCATGTTCGTACCCACACAAAAGCAAACACATTCACATCATAGTTGTAATGTGCTCCCGTTTGCCACAAAGTCAGGGGCTACTTGAGAGAGATGTGGAACTATATGCCTAATGATAGCGAATTAATAAGAAAACCCTAGAGATAGAGGGGCCCATATGTTACTCTTGTCTTTAGGGTGTGGCATCAATAATAGGTCCCTTAGGTAGACTGTCCTCACTTCTCCTTTACATTTGCTGGAAATCCCAGTCCACTTTAATTAGGTACCCGGCTTCAGACCCCTCCCCTGCCTCCCAAATGACTGAAGAGGGTATGGCAACACCAATATCTCTGGCACTGATCCAAACAATACCGCTTTCACCATGGGGAAGGAAAGGGGGAGACCACAGAACTGTAAATCCAGGGGTATTTGGACACGGTCCACCATAAGTCCCAAATGACCACTGTGGTGACAATGAGCATGCAGGGGCCTCAGCCAGAAATCCTCCAAAAATATGATCTTAAAACCATCATAACTGCTGAACTTCTTATTGTATTTTTACTGCAGAGTGTCTTCAGTTTCAATGTAGAACATGGCCTCTGCTCACAACCCACAAGCCAAATCACTACTTCCCTCTCAGTAGTCGAGTGCCTAAAGCGTGTTTTTTTTATAAAAACTTATATTTACCTACAAACAAATTCAGTCTACCAGTGACAAACCAATTTCCCTGTCATGGACTCTCTGCCACTCTGCTAGCTATTCATTTGACCTGTCCCCAAGAATCAGTGTGTTTTGTTTGATGCATGGTTTTTCATTAACGCTATGGCCCATCATTACTTTCCTCTTATTATAGTCTGGGGCATATTCGAGACAGTTCAGAGGAGCAGTGGATGAGGGACAACACACACACACACACACACACACACACACACACACAGAGATACACACACACACACACACACACACACACACAGAGAATCTTCCTTTTTCCCCAAAAGAAAAAAAATTCTTTTGGGGAAAAATTGTGCCCCACAGACATAATGTCTGTGTTTTCCTACAATTAATTAATGGGTCCCCAGCTAGTTAGTGGTAGGCAGCACTTGTTTCACCGTGACGAGTGCGAGAGGGCGAAAGGGGTTGGAGCCAGGCTCGCCTCAGTAGCTGCAGGCTTGTAGTTGTGAGCCACTGGATTTGGACTATTTTTAACAAAATCTTTTTATGGATAGATAAATCTGATTTTATGCACGAAGAGTCTCCTGGGTTTCAGTTAACTGGGGGTCATGCTGTAGATCTATCACAAATAAAGAGGGAAGAGGATAGAGAAAGAAAATGAGAGGGGAAAAGATAAAAAGAAAGAGAAAAGGAAGAGGAAAGCCTTTAATTAATACAGTCTATTTAAACATTTGCGAAATGCATTATCTGCATTGTTTTGTTTTATTTTTTGTTTTTTTATGATGAAAAGCTAAAGTAGCCCACTTGTCTGTTGTTTGTTTGTTTCTTTGGACAACTCATTAATAATGAAAAAAGGCTCCTCTTTGCCTTTCCACAAATTGAGGAGTCAAATTAAATTTGTAATTGGGAGGTTTCCTGCCCTTTAAGTCCTTTGGATGCCTCTAGAAAACATTAGACTAACTGCAAAGATTTGATGGCAGAGGAGGGGGCTCATTTCTACAGGAGACCCTTTAAACTAATTTGATTTCTAAAACATGCAAGATGTCATTTTACCTCTGTACGGAGGAGGCAGATTTGGCTTTGAAATCTGAAACATTGTTTAATCACAGGCCACGAGGCATGGCAAGTTGCTACACCTGAGGAGACTCCCATAAAGAGTGTCAAGCATGCGGGATGAGAGATAGATAGCTAGATAGAGAGAGAGAGAAAGAGAGAGAGAGAGGGAAAGGGAAAGGGCAAGAAAATCCATAACAGATTAAACAGTGCTTGGTCAAAACGCGCAGCATGATATGTGTGTCCATCACCTTAGTATTCTCTCTGTCTCTCTGCTGTGCATATTTCTTCCCAGCCAGCCTGCTCTCTCATCATTAATCTACCCACAGGGTACTTCTTAAAGTGAAGTTGATCTCAGGTTGTACTCACTTACATTTGCACACACACACACATATACACTAGTTCCACTAAGCAAACTCCACCCCATTGCTGCCAAGACATTTCTCTCTCCATTCAATTCCCAGCGTGTGAAGGAATAGCAAAGCTTATAATATTCATCTGTTTTTTTCCCTCTGCATTGTGGGGGAATGAGTCAGTTCATCAGAGGATGGAATTATGCTTGTATGCTTTTGGCTGAAACATGTACAAATGCTGGACCAGCAAAGACCCATTTTAGCCAAATACCTGAGCTAATACAGGGAGTTACAGTGTATGCAAATATACAAAATTGAAATTACGCTGATTGAGCAGGCATTGTGAATGGTATGTCATTACCTTTTATTATCTTGAGAACACAGAACATTTGAGGGTGTGGTCTCATTTCCTCTTTTATTTTGAAATACTCACTTTGTGAGTTCCTTGTTTCAGTTCCTGCCATCATATCTTTCGCCCCTTGAACATCCACACCAACTTCCAACCACTTACCTTCCCCTGTTTTTCTTTTCAGTCAACCCTGTAGACTTCCCCTTTTTTCCCTGTTATTCCCCCGTTGCCTTGTTCTTTGTTTTCTGGATTTCTTCCTAGCCCCTACCTGGTAATGTTTGCTTGAATTGGACTGGCTGTCTGTGCATACTTACCTGGCTATTCAGTAAAGACTTTGCCTTTTTGACCTTTTAATCATCTCATGAGTATTTCACTGCATCTAAGTCTCTGTTCAATCCAGAAATATTACACCCTGAGGAGGTATCAAAGACAAAAAAACAGGGTAAAGGAGAGTGAATATTGAACTTCATCAGGTGACCAGAAACACAACCACAAATGCTAATGTTTCCCTGTTATCAGCTAGATGAGTAAATAGGCAACTGTTTCCTAGCAAGTTTGCTATATCAATTAAAATGGTGACAGTAATGTCAGTGTTGCAGTTGCACCTCTCAGGCTCACAAACAGAATGGCTCCCAATAAAGACCCTGACGCGAGAAAAGGTTCAACGTCTTTAATACAAAAATAGTTCAGTACACAGGTGGTCAATCAGAATCAGGCAAAAGTATCAAAATCGTCAGGCAAAACTCACTGGTCAAACACAGGCAAAATCACACAAACGCAAGGGACTACACGAGAAAATGTTGAAACGCTGGAACAGGGGTAAAGATGATCTGGCACAGAAGGGAAGGCGAACACACCCTATATAGACTAGCAGAGGGAGAGACAATGAGACACAGGTCCAAGACATTTGGACGGGGAACAGCAATCACACATGTGGGAAACTTGACAGGACATGGGGAATGATACCAGACAAGACAGAGACTGTCAAAATAAAACAGGAAGTGACACAAACCAAAATAGATAAATTGATAAAACAGACTAACTTGAAGGACCCTGACTGTATCCCCCCCTATTTGGCCCACTCCTGACAGCCCAGGATCCACCAGCTCCTGCTGACGACTCTGACTTCCTCTTGACGGTCCAGGATCCCAAGGATGTTCTCGATGAAAATCCCTGATGAGACTCGGATCAACGATGTTGCTAGCAGACACCTATGACCTCTCCTCCTGACCATATCCCTCCTAATCGACCAGGTCCTGGAACCCCTGGCCTGTACAACACGAACAGCGGTTTCTTCACTGTAAAAAAAGGGTCTGCCATCGATGAATCGGGGGGTGGTGGGGGTTTTGAGGCTGAGCCCATGGGACTCTCCTTCACCAGTTTGATCCGGCTGACATGGAAGTTTGGGTCCACTCTCATAGACCTAGAGTGTCTTAAGTCTCACAGCCACAGGATTTGTAACTTTTGACAAAGGGAATGGACCAATAAAACTAGGTGCCAACCTACGGGACTCGATCTGTAGAGGAAGATCCTTCGTGTACAGCCACATTTTTTGTCCCGAAAGATAGGTTGGAGCAGCCCTCCTTTTCCCTTTTTTTGGCATCTCAGCTCCACAGCAGATCCTGTCGGGCCTTCGCCCAAGCTCAATGGCCGCGCTGCACTATGGCTAGCGCGAAGGGAACACTCACTTCCTGCTCCAAGGCCGGTGGCTGATAACCGAAGACACACTGTAAAGGTGTCATTACAGTAGAAACACTCTGTAAGGTATTGTGTGTATACTCAATCCAAATTAGCATCTTACTCCATGAAGAGGGGTTCTGGGAGGTAAAACTGCAGTGTGCAGCCAATGTTAAATTGGTGGTGTTGGGACTCATCATTCAAGAGACCATATGTTTCTTTGCTCCACTGGACAAAGGAACTCACACTCCACAGTTCCTCCACGTTCACACCTGGGGACGACCCTTCCCCTCACGGACCTTACTGGCCAGCCAGTGTGGGTCAGCGTGTGACATGTGACCCCCAAGGGTGTCACCAAACAAAACCAGATCTCTGGCCCTCTTCTCACTCTCTTCTTTCTTGGCTTGCTCTGGAGAGCAGCTTCTGTTCTCTCCTTCGGTTCTTTAAAGGGCAACAAGGCCCCAGCCCAGGTCAGCTCTGCTACCTGAGAAACCAGCTCTCTCGCCGGCCCGCTACCAGCAGCCTCCAAACGCTCTTCTCCTCAATAGCAGCGACCTGCTTCGGATTAACTGTGAGTGAACCAAATCCTCTTCAGAATCAGCAGCTACGACACAAGGCCAGCTGGTTTTCCAAGCAACAGGATTCGTAGCAGAGTTAGCATGGAACAGCTAACTCTGTGAGGAGAACAAAGGAGATAACAGCAAAGCAACACAGCCAGACAGGACTTTACTCCACCAGGAAACCTCCCAACTCACTGGACTTTACACCAACACTGGAAAGGACCTCTTTGCTTGTTCCAAGGGCTGGGTAACATTAACTGACTGGGCCTAACCTCTCCCGGCACAGCATGGCACAGCACAGCATAACTAAGCTACAGAAGTCTTAACTTTCTTAATGTACTTGTTGATTGATGTCTTGTTGTTGTAATGTTTGCTTAGGTTGTGGTCAGTCATACAGTTAATCAGGTACTCGTATGTTAACACACATGGTAGTACGTCTCAGTTCTAGAACCTGCATGAAGCTAACCACCCCCCTCTAACCTGGTACCTTTAGATTACATGAGCTAGGCTAACAAAGAAACTCACACCTTCCCTCTCACACACCCCAGGTGGTCCAGCGGCCATTTTGAGTAGTTTCTTTGTTTACCGCCATCTTGTGTAGTCTTCTTTGTTCAGGTCATGTGGTCACAGTGATCACTTTGAATCGGCCATCTTGCCTTTGTCTGTGTTCCCACAGACACACACACATACACCTACACACACACATACACACACCTGTATATACTAGATTAGACATTGTGTTTTACTCTGCTTCATTGTAAATAAATGCCTTTAAGTATAACTACTGGTGTGTTTAATGTTGCACAAGTGTGAATATTGCCAACCTCTACTTGGTAGAATTCCAATCCTTCAACTTTAACTTACTGTTGATTTGGTAATTTGGTTATAGTTAGTAAGCTAATAGTTAATCAGAGTTCCAGGTTAATGGTAATAAATTGAGACTAAAACCATATTGGCTATTTTGCCTATTAGTTTAGGCTGGTGCCCCGTGAACTTTAATTAATTTTAAAGTTATTATTTGATATTAATATTTTTAATATTAATATTTTCTTAATTTATGATAGCCAATAAATTGATAAACAACCGAAATCCAACATATTTGGTGTCCAGCTCATGAGGTAGAGCTCAGACCCAACAGTGGTTACTTCCAGAAGCTGACAGAGAGATTTCCAGAATTGCACCACGAACTGCAGCCCTGGTTGGACAACACATTCCTAGGAATGCCGTGAACTCGACATTCATGAGTCAACAGAACCTCTGCCATTTCTTTGGCAGAGGGAACCTTAGACAATGGAATAAATCATACCATTTTAGAAAATCTGCCACTGTAAGAATGGTGGTGTTACTGTCAGACAAAGGCAGGCCAATGACAAAGTCTAGTGAGATGTCTGACCAGGGGCGCTGAGGCACAGGCAGCGGGCGCAGAGGACCAAAACTAGCACAGGAGAGGAGGTCTTGTTCTGGGAGCAAACATTGCAGGCAGCAATGTGACATCCTTCTTCATCGAAGACCACCAGAACCTCTCCTTAATCCTAAAACAGGACCTGCAAATTCCGGGTTGACAAGAAAACCATCTAAAACAGACTAACTTGAAAGATCCTGACAACAGCTTGTTTCCGACCTAAAATGGCCAAAAAATTATTAGTAATTAACAGAGAACAATTATAGACATTATAATAGTTTAATGGTGGTTATTTGGGTC
Organism: Seriola dumerili; assembly: GCF_002260705.1. Taxonomy (NCBI): domain Eukaryota; kingdom Metazoa; phylum Chordata; class Actinopteri; order Carangiformes; family Carangidae; genus Seriola; species Seriola dumerili. The sequence continues at coordinate 2,820,339 of NW_019175077.1, forward strand.
AGCTGTGGCTCAGGAGGTAGAGTGGGTCACCCCTACTAATCGAAGGTCCGTAGTTCGATTCCCAGCTCTTCCATCCCGCATTTCGAAATGTCCTTGGGCAAGATACTGAATCCCATATTGCCTCTGATGTATCATCCTTGTGTGAATGTATGTGTATGGTAGAAAAATTAGTATATGTGTAGGAAAAAGTGCTACATTAATTTGTGTGTGGATGTGGCTTTCATTGTAAAACACTTTGAGAGGTTGTTAAAACTAGAAATGTGCTATACAAGTGCAGTTTATTCAATAATGTATCGAGAAGTAGCCTATTAATGATATGGCCTCCTCATACTGTCTCATAAGACATTGGTCTCCCGTACATGATAGAGTACGTTTGTAGCTTTTAATAATAAAAATAATCTGCATTGATATTTATTTAGGCTTCAGGTACAAGCAAGTAAACCAAGTGGTGGGTGTGTAAGGATGCATTTTTGAAACAAAAAAAATTAACTCTCCTTTTGTTTGTCATGTCTGCTTATTGAAATCTATCCCTCTTCACTGATTTTCCCACCTCTCTTTTCTGGTTCTTCCATCCACTTTTGCTCTCTACTCCTTCCACCACCATCTCTGCCGTGCTCTCATCATGCCCTCTTCCTCTACAGCCCTCTCTAATATGAAGATTGTTGTCTCTGGTTCCAAGGTGCTCTATGTGGCAGCAATGCTTGCAAGGTCTGCATTGAGAATGCCCAGAGAGCCTACCTGACTAATTAGAGACCCAGCCTCAATGAGTCTCGATGAGTGCTCTCTCTCTTTTGAGGCTTAGCTCCCTCATACATACAACATACACACTCTCTCTCCCCCTCCATAAGCATGTGTATCTGGGCCCAGAAATTACTTAATATGATATATTAACATATTTCTGGCAGGAACAGCAGGAGGAGGGTGCTCGTTGGAGACAAATTATCCAAATTAATTTCTAATTTAAATCCTGTGGTTTTTATTATAAGCTGTGGGCGCCCTTGGTACCAGAGACACAGTGAAGAAGAGGGAATAAAGGCAGATAGAGAGAGAGGAGTGAAGTCAAGGATGGAAGGCGGAATAGGAGGATGCTTTAATAACCTAGGCTGGTTTATGCCCACAAACCAAATGAATAAACGGAGGGGGATATGAAGACACAGAAAGGATTTAACTGTACATGGCTGGCTGAACTCGGCCCACCTTAATTCAGCCATGAGAGAACATCCCCAGAGAGGAAGAAGAGCAGAGGAAAATTAAAATGGGTACAAAAGTTCGAGGCATACTTTTATCTCCCCTTTGCCCTAATTAGTGGCCTCGCATCCCCACTAAGCCTGAGAGGGAGGAGAAGCCAGCGGCCACGACCATGGGTTAGTCTTTGAGAAATTGTTGGGAATCTGCATGCAACAGCCCTAGGTACTCATGGGAAATGTAGGCCCAAAAGTATTTTTACGTGAAATGGTACTGGAGTTCTTCAGATGCTCAAAATGACCAATTAGGCCGCCTTATTTTGGTCAGAGATAATACAGGAATCGGACAACATCCTCTGTTGATTAATTCATGCCTAATACTGAGGCTTAGCTGCAAATCATCCTTTCAAGGGCTTATCAGATACACACAGGCATGAATTGTAATTTACTGATTTGTATAGTAATTCTCTCTAAATCTGTTAAATGTGCATATTGTATTGTGTAACATATAGGAAAACAGTAATAATACACTGGAAATCAAGTTAAAATGGAAAACTGACAACAGAGCTGTGATGCCTCCACAGACGGTATTATTAACCATTGTGTTATATTGCTCTGAGTCTGCATCCTTCACTTTCATATAAGTGCCAGTATGCATTTGGTTTAGTGTGTTCAATCTCAGTAAAGTTATCCTATTTTTACAATGGCCAGCTTGGTTCTCATATTGGAAGTGTTTTGGGCCCTTGCAGTGCATTTGCCCTTGTTAGCCACCATACACTTTACAGATTTACACAATATAAATCTAGATTGAAATTACACTACAACATGATTTTGTTTGTCAAACTCATAAAAATGTTTCTCTGGTTATCACACCATGTTTCTGAAAGCCAACTGTGAAAACACAAACGTTTCCCCTTTAAAGAAGAAATTATTAGACAGCTTTGTTTATTGTACAGTTAAAACAGACACTTAACTAGTGGTTACATCCGTATGTAAATAGCAAGTATAGCAAGTCATTAAATTTCTTGTTAAGCTGCATTATCCACTGACGCACTGTGTGTCAGGCATTGTCTTGTAACTGCATGTTTAATCATCAATCTACCCAGCAGCCAACAGCTTTTTTAATCTAATATCAAATAATAGCACAGCTCACTGTATAATGAACAAACACCCGCTTCTGACATGCACACACACCCTCACTGCTACACCCTCCAAACATAGTACAGCAGAGCAGCGGACATGGACATGTGGCTGCTATTTAGGCTCTTGGGGACAAGGAGCTTTGTGGTGCTTGTGTTTCAGCTGGCTTTTTGCTGCAACTCTCAGCTCGCAGAGAGACACAGCACTGTAATTAAGGACAGAGGGAGGAGGATGTTCATTAGATGTAGTGTTCTCATTAGTGTAAGTTCCACCCGGAGGTGGTGCTGAGCAACGGACACCTAATGAGACACATATTGTAATCAAAGCGGGGAACCAACAACTGCCCAAGTACAGACAAGGGCCCTTAAATCGGAATGTGTGGAAAGACTTCTGGTACATAGTCTACTGTTCTGTAGGGTTTATAATTTGTACCTTTACATGGAGCTATTCATGTAGCAGGTACAATGACAAATTTTATGACTATCTTCACTCCTTACAAAATTGACAAAAAAATTTGTAAAATGTGCATAAGCAAATCCAAATTGTGTTGAGATGAGCTGTCAGAAAAAAAGTGAGCACAAAAGACGATTCAGTTCTTCTTTGTCACTTTGTGTTTTCTCTTTCCCTCCAATCTATTCATTTAGTCCTCAGATGATAAGCGCTGCTTGTATGCCAGGCTACAAATCACTGTTACATAGGCCACTGTAAGCAGCCAGCCAACCATACAGACACTGCAAGGCTCACCTGCCCTATGGCTAAAGACGATTATAGCTACTGTATCCCCCACCCCACCCCCCAACACACACACACACACAGACAAACTGTCTCACAGCATGCTTCATGCCACAAGTCCTGTACAGGTAATCTCACTTAATCATCTCAGAGGTCACCACGGAGCAAGGTGGGGCAATAATTGCTGTGCTGAGCAGCAAAAACTGAAGAAATGGGGAGAAGAGGGAGGCAGAGATGAATAGAGGAAAGAAAGAGAGGGAGGATAAGAGAACAGAATGGAGATGGAAAGAAAGGGGGAGTGTGTGTGTGTGCTTGTGCGTGTTTGCTAGAGGGCATTCCGAGACAAAGCATACCGGTGCTGCAAGGACAACTGTCAGCCCTGATGTTCAGACAGGGAATACTCCACATGAAGTAAGTCCTCCCAGAAAGTCTTTCAGTGGAAAATATTATACAGTTACAAAAATAAAATTACAAAGTTATTCTTTATCCAACCAGTGCTCTGTTTACTTTGTTTTTACAAGTGCAGTTAAACAACATGAAGAAAGAAAGAAAGAAAGAAAGAAAGAAAGTAAGAAAGAAAGAAAGAAAGAAAGAAAGAAATGCAGCAAGAGGGTAGAGTAATGTGAAAGAATAAGAATGGAGGGAGGAGAGTAACAGCCTCTCTTTCCCCGGGGGCTAACAGGGGCTCACCCCCCTTTGCCTCTGACAGTCAACCAAACAGGTACGTACTAAGATGATTTAAGATGATAATATCCTCCAGTTTGGCAGATGGATGATGTCTCTCCCGTGGCTGCTGATGCTTAATGAATGAAACATTAGTAAACACTACTAAAATCATGATTAGAGAGCCCCCTTGCTGATAGCAGGTGGAGAGAAGAGAAAAAAAAGTTTGCAAATGTGTCTTCAGCACCACCTCAACCCAAAGATACACATACACCACCTTCACCTCCCTCTTATCACTCTGACTGGATTGTCCAATTCTTTTATTCCTACTCAGCACTTTTGAATAAAAGATGAAAGAGAAGAAAGGGGACTCACGAGACAAATACATTTCTGTGTGTATGCGCCATTGTAAGAATGTGATTTCTTTTTTGTCCTCTGGCTCTGTTGCCAATAGATTAAATAGTACTGTGTACAGCAAGGTGTGCCACCTGCAGATATGCACAATCCATACAATGTGGCTATATTCGTACAGTAGCTAGGCACTGAGATAAAGCTCTTCAGATGCTGGATGACAAGAGGCATGGGCTCACAAAAATATACGTCACTGCTGGCAGCCGAGTAACATTTTACTAGTTTTGGTGTTTCCTGACACCAGACGTTTTCCACTTCAATATGCAGGTCATGGACGTAATATTTACCGAACAGAGATGTCCTGTTGTACTCTTTGTTGCTATAGATGATTTAGGCTTGAGAAGTTTCCATTTTCAAACAATAATGTTGTGTTACTCAGTTTTAGATACTAGTTACTTAGTTTTACAGTTTGTTTTCAGAATGTCCACACCGGTAAGAGGATGAGGTGGTGGACACAAGCGTTGGGTACACTGACCCTTGGGAGGAAATAACATTGTTAATATTTTTAGAGACCCCCCAAAATTTGACAAATCATGTTTTCAGGAGAGCCCATATGTCTCGTTAAAGGGAGCCCAGCTGCCCTGGCTCCCCCATACCTCGCACCCTGCTTTTGTTGAACTGGCAACATGCAAAGCTACTTTAGTGGAGTCCCAGAATAAAAATATAGAGCTTGAAATGAGAATTATAGGTGCCCTTTATGGGGTAGTGGATGCACCAAAGATTGCTGCAACCCATGTGCAAGAAGTTGAAGAACCCTGAAAAAGTATTATTTTGCATTACCAAGCCATTCAGGCAGTGGCGTGCCGTCAGGGCAAGCAGTGCTTGCCCAGTTAAAGCTAAAAATAGACATCAATTAGAAAAAAATAGACATCAATTAGAATGATACTGAAGTAAAAGCGATATCTCTCCTCACATCTCAAGCAGCTTTCTGTCCCATTAAGGATCGGATATTGCCTGTTTGCAGCAATCATATAATTTACTGCCCTTTGATGGGGGAAGCAGGCAATTGTACATAAATACATACATTGCATAAATATGTAATAGTAAGTTTGAGACAGAATATTGTTACACAAGTAGAACAGCTCCTTTCGGGAATAGCTCAGTATGTAGGTTGTCTTTGTAGCATGTGAGAGTTGGAGAGTTGTACAATATATATAAAATAAGTTATGTTTTTTTTTTTTACAGAGTGACAGCATTCATTTATATTATATTGTATAATATTATATATTGTATATTTTATGTATATATTGTATGTATGTATTATATATTATATATATTATCATATTGCTCCATCACTATTGAGTTGGGTTTTTCCGTATTTGGTACACCTTTACTGTTACTCACATGCACAAATATACAGCAGCCTCAATGCCTCCTCTACACAGACACACAGAAGACCAGACTATAAACTACAACCTGGCTGGGTGTGCAACAAGGTCGGCAGAAATCGCAGTTTACTGTCACCAAGGGGAAATGCCAGAGTGATGTTGTTGGCTAACAATAATAAATAGGACAAAAGTCAGTCAGAGTGGATACAACTAAAGGAAGTGCTCACTCACATATTTCTAATCTTAGACATGTCTTTGGTGTAGACGGAGCGACACACAAGGACACACAAACAGGTCAGATTCTATCTTGACTCTGAAAGGGTCGATAAAAACAAACAAGGGCAGAGAGAAGACTTGAAAGTGGTGAAACATGAAAAAAACATTCATTCCCATTTTGATATTACAAGGTAATAGATATTACAGATATTAGATTTTGATAAAAAACAAGGATGATGAGTGTAGAGCAAGAGTGTCAGTGGTTTTGCAGAAACTGTCAACAATGAGTGAAAGGTCCCAGCATACACCTAATATGTCAATATTTATGGATGTACAGAGCTCACTCCTTATGCCCAAAATGTCAGCAGACATATTTAGTCAAACATACACTAATGTGAAAGTCACAAGTAGAGCTGAATTACAATCCATTAATAACATCAAAGATGAAAGATAAATTTCAGGTGAACATTGATGGTTACTATTATGTTCACATGTATAACACAGTGTGACTTGAGAGTCATATTAAGTTCACTGGACTAAATTATGCAAAGCTGAATTTACCCATTTATATGACTCTTTTTATGGCTGATTCAAAGCTGCCTAGCTAATCAACGCTCTATTAGAAAGCTTCTCCATGGCGGCAGTTTGATTGGCTTCAATTTACATAATGGTGGAATGCTGAGAAAGTGAGGCCTCAACTGCTTCCCATTCCTCAGCCGAGCCAATTAGGTAGGTTTATGGATTTGAAACATGTGAAAAGCGCAGATTTTATTTATTTCATTATTCATTCAATGGTCTATTGCACCCGGGAACAAGCAAGTTGTTGGTCTGTGACAATCATGAGGGGAACATTTCTGTCGTCCTGGACTACGCTCAGTGCTGGAATCCAATTTGTGTTGGAATGACAAAATAGTTTAATCTACAGGTGTAGACCTCTGGAAGTGACACTAATACACACATGCACACACATCCACAGCAGGGACTTGTGCACACACAAGATCAATATGGTAACTTATGTAACCTACTGTATACTATTAGGGTATTTAAATGACCAACCTTACACTAAAACAAGTGAATAAAAGCTAATAAGGACTAAAGTCTGGTAATATTCCTTCTTACATTAAAATAATCAATTGGTAGCTATATACTCTTTTTTCCATCCTATTGATATAGCTATAGTGATGTTATCATCTGCTACTATATCATTAATAAGAGTTAATAAGAGCTCTGTGAGGCTGTGCTCAGGCACAGTGCTGCTTTGAGGTAAATGCTGATAGAGCATGCGGCTCATAATGACAATACTAAAATACTGATTTTAAGCAGGTATACCATTATCAGTATGCTAAAATTTGTAGTGGAACTGAGCATGATGTCCTTAGTTTTGTCATTAGTTTTTTCTGATATTTAATCACATGCCTAAGTATTGGACAAAGATGAAGGCATTTGATGAAGGCATTTGATGAAAAGTTTAGAGATCACAAATTATTAAATTTCATCCTGCTGGGAATATAATTGTTCCAAATTTAGTGCCATTCAATGCAATAGATGCTGAGTTATTTCACAGGGCAACTGAAAAATATGACCTGCTTGTGACATTAGAGTAAAAGTCAGAGGATCAGAAAAGTCATTAGGATGCATCCTCTGGGCACTATGAATGTCTGTACCAGTAATCATGACAATCGATCCAATAGTTGTAGAGATATTTCTGTCTGGACCAGAATGGTGTACCAACTGACATAAATATCTCTATGCTAGCGGCATGGCTAATTAGATTGTGTTCTTAAAAAAAACCCTTTCACAGTATGGGTTTAAGTGGACACTTACAATGCACATTTATATGGGCTACTATATGGGCCACTTACATATATCATTATTCAGTGCATGTGTGAAATAAAATAAAAGACTTGAAATCTTACACTGTTGCTCAACCTTCAGAGGAAAATTTTGCAGATAAAGCTGTTTTAGCAACCAGAAACCACAAAGAGGGGTCTAAAAACAGGTTAAACTATGCCACTTCCACCTTTGTAATATGCCCTTTTCAATTACATAGCTATTGGGAAAAATGAGATGGTGCAGTTGTTTTGTTACAGAGAACATAAAATAATTTGTGTGTGGGTGTGTGTGGATTGTGTGTGGGTACGTCAGGGTGGGGGTAGTTCATGGGGAGCCCACTATACTTGAGGTGTCTGACAGCTTTGTGGGGATCAAAATGCTGGACCCCACAAATTTAAGCGACCTGTTCAGGGTTGGTTTTAGGATCAGGGCAAGGGGCTATGGAATGCATTATGTCAAAGACTGGTCCCCACAAATATAGTAAAACAAGTGTGCGTGTGTGTGTGTGTGTGAGTGTGTGTGTATGTGTGTGTATGTGTGTGTGAGACTAGCTGCCAGAGGCACCCCAGCAGGAATCTCTGCAGTCAAATGATTTCACATTCCCTTTTCTCCTTGTGCTGCCATTTACAAAGAGCAGCATCAGAGGACGGTCATACATGCCTAGAACACATGCACACACACATTAATTTACATACACAAACCCAACTTACACACCCATAAGTGTCATGGGCAAAAGATACACACAGGGAGGCATACACATACCAGCACAGTTGTCTTTGATTGTACTGTTTGAGGGCTTGTGGCAATCAGTCCAAAGTTTCATAAATAAACAAATTAAGCTATGTCCAGACTCAGATTTAAAACTAAATAATAGTAAATATGGTAAGTTTGATCATCTCTCAAAAGTCATGATTGTTGGCTTCCTCATTCAACGTGAGTATCCAATATGTGAGCCTATGAAGCTTTTTATCTCTTTGTAACACCTTTAGCTGTTTATTTAAATTGTTTAATCTCTGCCATTAGAATATCTGCATTTCACCACACAAAGCACACACATGCACACACAGCATCAAAGAGCACTTCTTCTTTGGTCTCTGTCTTATGAGCAAGCCTGAAAGTCAAGTAGTGAAGGATATTAAAACAGAAGAGGAAGAGCAAGAAGATCAAAATTACCAGAGCAGCAAAGATGGGGGCGCAAAGCCTCAGTGTGTTTCCCTCTTTCTCCCTTTCACGCTTCCTCTCTCATCTGATGCCACAGGAAGCCTGGCCCAGGTAACTGCACTTTTTAATGATGCCATTAGCCTAATGCCTTCTTGTGGTTGTCAGTCTGTCTCACATTATCCCTCATCCTGCCTGTCTTACTGTATCACCCCCACCCCTTGACTCCAGCACACCAAAGAGCCTTGCCTGAAACATTGCTGCAGCGGCCCATTAGGAGCATCCTCCACAAGATTAGTGGGAAACACCTTGTAAAAGAAAGGGATGAAACAACAACTAGCAACAACAAAATCAGCGCAGAAGAGGACATTGATGGGCATATCTTTTATCTTGCGTCTTTCCCAGCTTCCCCTTTCTGCTGATCCAGGAGTTTCCACCAGGGCACAAATTGCGATGAGGGAGGAAGTCGAAGGGGAAACTGTTAAGCCATGAGTTGACAGCTCACATTCAAGCTCTCTGGGTTGCTTTCTCTTAGTCTCTTTTTCTATCAATGAACTGAACCTATCCTTGTCAATCTCCTCTGTGCCCTCACACTTTCTCTCACTTTCTCTCCATCTATCTGTTTTCTTTTAACTTAATTTGAATTTCATTTCCTTCCTCAGTGTGATACCTGCCAGGTCTTTTTTGATGGATTGTCTGCCTACAAATGCAGTTATGAGACATAATAATAGCAATAATAATAATAATAATAATAATAATAATAATAATAATAACTTTATTATATAGCACCTTTTAAAACATATTGTCTATCCAAATATTGCCACTGAAGCATGTTCACCTTTTCTTCATTGCAACATTAGTATCATGTGGGTCTGTCAAAATGGAGGAACACAAAAGGCCACCTGATGTGAAGTCGTTGAGGAAGCAGGTTTATCAAGCAAGTGTTCAAGTCTGTTTGTTTCCACCATAACCAAACAAACAATGGTAGTGTGCAACTATACAGACTTAAAAACATGCACACTCACTCATCTCTACTATAAACACACACATACACATCTTTCATCTGCACCACACACGCAACCACACATCTGCAGCACACATATCCCAAAAGAGGCTTTTATGACAGGGCCGGGTGACATGAAGTCGGCTGGATGAATAGTTTGATAGCCTCGGGCGAGCAGGGGGATAGGATAGGCCATAAATAGGATTGAAGTTTAAATGGAATAATGCGGTCTGGAAAAGAGCTAGGGACTGGAGTGGGGGCAAACCCAGAGGTAACATAGAGGTGACAAGTTCGCCTGGAGAGCAACTGAAGCAATAATAGGACTTATTTTTTTGACTGCATGGAAGAGAGAGGTGTTTGAGACAAAGTTAGAATATGATACAATGGCTCAGGAAGGAGTGCAGATGAGTAGTGTTGTTTTAATTCTGGCAAACAACAGAAACTAGCACATTTGATCGTCTCCAGAAGGAGCTTTTCCGCTTACTTAGGGTTTAAAGGTTTATAGTGGTGGGATTACTATAAAACATGGTTGAGAACTGATGGGTGGACAGCCTGGTGTTCAAGTATGAAGGTGATCACAGTGTGTCCACATTGAGAATAGAGCACTGTCACTTCACAGCCTTAAAGCTGATGGCATAAGCAGGGAGAAGATTAATATTCAACAAGAAGGCCATTTGTAGGGTGCTTGTGTAACATTTATGTGCATTAAACACAACTGAATATCACCTATGACAGTGTTAGGTGTGGTATGTGCTTCTTTGTTACATGCCTACCATTACCACATGCACAAGGGATATTGGGAAAAGAGAAGAAAACTAACGATGGGTGCAGTGTAGCTAGGTATGTGATAAAACAAAACAATAAAACACACAATACTGAGTAAATGAACATGTATTATAGTCACCTTTAAAAATTGCTTCACTAAAATCATCATCTTTGTCTGATAATAGCTTTCTTTGAATATAATGCTAAAGTGGGAGCTGGGATTTGGGGAATCTTGGGTATTGTCTTTTGCATGACTTCAGGAACTAGAACCAAAATTAATTGCAATTTCAATTTTCTGCAGTCTGACTTGCAACAAACAATTTAATGTAATGTTTGGTCCTCGACCTTCATCAGGCAAACCATTGCCACTCATCCTATGCACCTGCTTCACAAATGTGTGAGATTTTCTCCTGCTTTGCAACACCAATGTGAAGAACTCCCAGACACTGTCTCACTTACTGCTGCTATTTTATTTGATTGCAAAATTTTGGTATGTGGGCAGTATCACAACACTTCACATGGAGTTGCCTCAATCATTCAATCAGAGTATTACATTGGTTTGACTGATGATCCCCTTGAACTTACTCAAAGTGGCACCAGTCATAAAATAGCACTAAAAAGGTTATAATAATTTCAATTACCCAGATTTATGGACATGAACCTTTTCATGTAATATCACTTATCTATCTTTTCCCCGTCTCTTTCCTTTGCTCTGCAACTTACATAGATAAATAACAAGTATAAAGACTATTATGGATGCTCCCCCAACAACTGCTGCTTGGGATATGTTTCACAGTAAATTAGTTGCAATTAGCACTGCAACAGACATCGACAACACCATCCCCCAAATGCTATTAAATGCCCACCCAGTTATATCTGAGTTAGTACATTTCACTTCATCATTTCTCAAATCAATGATCTCAGTAAGTATTTGGTAAAAAGGCCTCCTATGCCTGATCAGCTGGATGTGGACAATTACATTGGCGTTAGGGGACAGCCTTGATTAGTACTTTGCTCCAGGGCGATGCAAGTCATTTATTATGCAGCGCTACACCACACCACACAGTGACAGAAACAGCAACTTAAACGTCATTGGCATGCAGGGAAAATGTGTTTGATGTAAGTGATTGCTTACCTTCAAAGGAACTTCTAAAAAAAATTTTATTAAGCTGTAATTATTTAGGATTTTTATTTCTTGTTTCCATCTTGTGGTGTTCTGTTCTTGGGTATACTTGGTTTTAACTTTAATGTGATTTTGCAGGAGCTGTCGAAGTGATGCTGCAAAAACAAGCAAGAAGAAATTAAATCTGAAATGTCTAGGTCATGCAACAGTTTCAGGCAATATTAACAGCAATGTAACGTTTTCAATTTTGGCATCAATTATGACCAACTATGGCTTTCATTTTACCTTTGTTTCCGACACCCAGCTGTGTCAGACACATTTTTTTCCACTGATCCCCTGCTTTGTTAAAGCAATGTTGTCATGGCTGTTATCTTTTGACTATTTATAACTGTAAAATTCAGTCATCATCTCTTTAAGTTTGTTTTTTCAAAGTAATATTATTTGCTTACCGTTGACACATTTAATTAATGCACTATATCTTATACACATACATAAAAAAAATGTTTTTATATCATTCATGTAATGAAGGGCAATGTCTCTACATAATCACACTGTGCATTCAGATTTAATCCTGCAATATGCTCACTCACCCATGCCACCCAGTACCAAACACTGCTGTCAGGTAATAATTTTGGTGCCCAAGCAGCATCAGCGAGTCCTCGCCGCCATGAAATTAAGCATAAAACATTAATAGGGACAACAAGATGGACATGTAGTGGTAAACTCCTCAATCTCCTCCGCAAAGGAATCATAAAACGGATAAGAAAATGAACAAAATCCAGGGAAACTCGGGTGCCGAACGAAGAGAAGATGGCGACAACCAGGAAGCGGCAGGAGAAGCTAATGTTGCCAATCAAAACGCACTGCTTGAGGGTCTGACACTGCTCTCCAAAGAGCTGAAGGACTTTAAACAGGATATGAGACGGGACCTCAGCGACTTTAAAAATGATGTCAAGAAAACTATGAAAACAGACCTTGACGATTTTAAAGACTAAGTTTTACGGGAGCTGCAGAGTCAAAATACTAGCATCGCGGAGGCAGAAGCCCCGACAACAGACCTGGAATCAGCCTGCCTGGAGATGAAAGACTCATTACTGACTGTGGTGAAACAAAACGTAAGCATGCAGGAGAAGATAGTTGATCTGGAAAGTCGTTCTAGGAGAAATAATGTCTGTATTTATGGAGTGCTGGAAGATAAAGAAGGGAGATCGGTCACACAGTTTGTGACTCATATGTTTAAAAAAAACAAAAACAAAAAACCTCACACTGCCCGAGGGAGTGGAGCTCCAAATCTAGCGGGCACACAGAGCATTAGTGCTGAAGCTGGCTACAACCTCAACTCTGAAATCAATAATAGTTAACTTTCTATGATTTAATGTCAAAGAACTGATCCTTAAGAGAGCCTGGCAGCAGATGATTGAGCACGCAAGGCATATGATCTGATAAAAGCAGTGCTCAAGCGGAAAGGGATCCGGTACCAGACGCCCTACACGAAGATACGAGTGTACTGGGACTCAGGACTACGGATCTGCGAGAGTGCAGACGATGCAGCCAGGGACCTGAATAAACGCGAAATCAAGGTGATGGTGACAGCGAAGGTGAGCACTGCGGCGACCGTGGAGGAGAGACTGATTGAGCTGATACCATGGAAACGAGTCAACACTACAGGCAACGCAGCTCAACGCTCACGAGAAAGGCTCACGGATTTCAGGTGGAGCTCGCAGTATTAAAGCTGGAGAACCTGATAAGATAAGTGGGGTCCAGCTAGACATTAACGCAAGTGAACCAAATTAATTTTAATAATAATTAATTACTAATTATTTTTGGAATGCATCTCGTTTTGTTAAGGCACCTGGTGAGACTGAGGTTGAATCTTTCTTATAGGAAATGGTCGTGATAATTGAGCTTAATCTGAACTATACAAACCTCTTATTATTATTTATAATACACATTTTAAGAATGTGCCCTTTTAATAATTTAAGTTATGATAAATAAGGATGGCAAATTGTGTTTTTGGTTAATCTTCATTCTCTTTATACTGTGGTGTCTATTATTTTCAAATAAGGACATTCTGGGCCACACTATAAAAACATATGGCTTAATTGAGTAAGTATACAAAACCGACAGTGAGGGGTTATGTATGCGCTGAATGTTGGACATATCTAGTATAAGAGGAATACCAGTTTGTGGGTATTGTCAGCGCATTCGTTTATTTGCAATAAGAGTTCTCCACTCAAAGTTATCCATTTAAACAAATATTTATTTGCTATTAAAGAATCAAAATCAGCATGTACATGGATCTCCTCTGATCTGAAAACCATAGTCTGCAAGCAGTTAGCTGTGGCCAACGTCCCAGAGAAGAGTGTCTATCTTAGCAGTTACACAGAGTTTTGTATGTATTTTTGTAACTATCTGATTGGTGAAAAGGTTGGGGAGAAACCATGGTTTAGACTCAGCTCTCCCTTCGTTGGTGCACAGGCTGGTCCCAGCCTCTTGGCACAGTGCCTCCTTCATCTCAGCTGTCCTCACCTAGAGAAAAAAACCTACTCTCCCTTTTCCTGTAACCGCCTCTTCACCCTGTTAGGAGTTGTTTCTTACTTTAAACATCTGAGGCGGTCACCTGTCATCCTGTTCTTCTGGTGTCTCCCTATGTGTGCGTGACTGCCTTGAGTCTCACCCTAGCGCTCCCCAACGCATAGCAACAGTAATCATCATAATACTAAAGAACAAATAATAAACAAATAATAAACAACACTCTCTTAATAATGCAACATACATTTTAATATTTCTCACAGTATTCTCTCACTACAAGGGAGGGCCCCTGCCAAAGTAGGGTACTGCACCCTCCTCCCACCAACAAGGAACATAAGGGATGGCCAAATACATCCTTTACTTTGGAAGTCACAAAGTTCTGGGTTCAACTGATGTTCTACTGTTCATATTCTCCTTTTATGTTTGTGTGTGGATTGCAACATGACCCCATGAATGATGATGATAGAGAGTAATATTAAGATACTGTCGTTGAATGTAAACGGTTTGAATAATCCTGTTAAACGTCGGAAAGTAATAACCAGATTAAGGAAAGATATAACAGATTATATGTCTATAAGAAACACATTTTGTGGTGATCATGGACTCATGGTTTTATTTTGAAAGACTGTTGCCGGAGTTCCCTTTCCTGTTTGTGCTGTGTGTTTGGCTTTTTACTTTTCCCCAGAGGCTGCTCCCCTCCCCCGCCCGTGGCGCTGAGGCTGATTGCACTCACCTGCTGCCAATCAGCATCTCCAGGCCTATAAGACCGCTGCAGACTTCAGCCTCAGTGCCAGAGTATTATCACCTCAACGCAGTGGTACACGGCTCCAGAAGAATAAGTATTTTTGAAAGATTGTTCGCTTTACTACCGTGTTTCTTATCCTCCTGTTTGTCTGCCTTTTCCAGTGTCTCCCTCCGTGCCTCACACCAGCCTCCAGATCAGCACTCTCCACCACAACTTTTGGTTTTTCTCTGAACTCCGGATTTCCTTCGTTCCTGCTTCATCATTTACAATAAACCCTGTTAAACTGTTTCCCTGTCTGGCTGCTTTTGGGTTCAGTTCCTCCGTCTCGTCACACATTTATCTCGGCAGGAGAATGAGAAATTTAAGAGGTTTAACTATGCAAATGCATTCCATAGTTCATTCCACCATGGTTGTAAAAAAGATTTGAATGTACCAAAGAAGTCAGTAATAAGGAGGGAAGATATGTCATTGTGAAAGGACGACTGGAAAATTAAGAAGTTACACTAGTTAATGTCTATGCCTCACCTCATAGTGAAAAATTGTTTTTTAAGACTCTGCTTGATAAAATAATCTTGTAAATGTTATGAATATTAATCTGGGGTGTGACTTTAATATTGGAATAAATGGTAGACACAATAACGATAAGAAAAATAATAACCATGTTACATAAATGATCAAGACAATATTTAAAGAATTTGGCATAATTGATATTTGGCGAGAACTGCACCCATCAAAAGGAGATTATACACATTATTCTGCACCTAATAAAAGTTTCTCTAGAATTGACTATTTTTTATGAGTAAAAAGGACCTTCATAGAGTGAGGTACTGTGAAATTGGACAAACAGATGTATTGGACCACTCTGTGGTATATTTAGAAATCAAAATAAAATCAGAGAAAAAAACATTATGGAGGTTAAATGTGTGTTTATTAAATAATAAATAAATTGTAGAAGAATTAAAACAGAGATTACAACATATCAAAATTAAAATGATAATGATGAAGTTAATCTCGCTATTTTGTGGGATGCTCTCAAAGTAGTTATGAGAGGAAAGCTTTTAGCCAAGACAGTATCTAGCAGAAGAGCTAAAGAAGAAGCCTACAATAATGAAATTGAACAACAACATAAGAATTAAAGAGACACCAGACTATTACCAAAAATTAAAGAAATTGGGGAAAATATAGATAAACAACTGACCACAGACATTGAAAAGAAAGCAAGATTTTTGAAGCAGTCTTACTATGAGGTGGGGCCTAGAGCTAAAAATGAAAAAACAACAAGCTGCTAGGACAATTCATAAGATAAGGGATACACTCACAAATAAGATAATATATGAACCCAAAGAGATAGAAACAATTTTTAGAAATTACTATGGAAAATTGTATAGCCAGCCTCCATCTGCGGATATTAACCAAATAAGAACTCTTTTAGAGACACTGAATCTACTGGCAATTGGACAGGAGCAAAACGATCTCCTCACCTCACCAATTACAAAAACAGAAATAGAAAAGGCGATAGGTAGGCTAAAACAATTAAGTCCCCTGGCAGTGATGGTCTGCCATCTGAATGGTATAAAACATTCTGTGAACAACTAATACCATTACTTGAATCTTCATTTAATTGTACTCTTAATTATGGTGAGCTTCCACCATCTTGGAATGAAGTTGTAATACCAGTGATTCCTAAGGGAAAGAGCAGTGAGACTTGTTCGAGTTATATCAGTATTGAACATAGATTATAAACTGTATACCTCGATCATTGCCAAAAGATATGAAAATTTTATGAAGCATATCATAGATGAAGACCAGACAGGCTTAATCAGAGGACGCCAAACCCAAGATGACATAAGGCGGACACTTCATATTATTGACCATGTGAAACATAATAATATCAGTGCAGCCTTAATAAGCCTTGATGCAGAAAAGGCATTTGACACTGTCGACTGGACCTTTCTGTATGAGGTGCTTGAGAAATTTGGACTAAATGACAAAGCCATTCAATTTATTAAAACACTTTACCAAAGACCAGCTGCAAGGATAAGAATAAATGGCAGTCTGTCTGATAGTATAATATTAGAACGGTCCACTACACAAGGTTGTTGTCTTTCGCCAACCTTGTTCGCAATTTTTATACAGCCTCTGGTGCAGGTAATTCGGCAGAATAAAGACCTTAAAGGGATAAAGGTTCTGGATGAGGAGCACATAATCGGGCTCTTTGCCGATGACGCAATCTGTTACTTAGAAAACCAAGACAAATGCCTTCCTATATAAATCAATCAATAGGAGATGTTTGGTTTCTATTCGGGATATAAATTGAACTTGGCCAAAACACAGATTCCGACAATAAACTACCACCCATTTAAAATTATAAGACAAAGGTACAAACTGAATTGGAGCTCAAATAAAATGATGTACCTCGGGGTCACCTTAACAAAAGAAACTGAAGGTGGATCAGGACATTAAAAATGATATTGAGAGTTAGGCTGTCCCCACATTGGACTTCAGCTCATGAATAGATACTATAAAAATGAACCTACTTCCGTGGCTCCTTCACTTAATTCAGTCACTACCAATTGATATACCCAACAAACAATTTAGAACTTGGGATAAACTCATTTCAAGGTTTATATGGAGTGATAAAAAGCCAAGGGTCAAATTTGAAACATTACAGGATGATAAAACAAAGGGGGTATGGCCCTGCCAAACCTTAAATATGCACAAGGAAGGGAAGTTCAAAGCCTCATTGCACACAGGGAGGCAACAAAGGTTTTGCTTGAAAAAATTAGATAATGTGACTCGATTTATATTGGAATTATGAATTAATTCTGTATGAAAATGTAGCATAGAGAATGTGCTCAGATTACTTGGATGGATGGCCTACATTAAAAATTTTACCCCAGGTACTCTTGACCAGAGGTACAAAGAATGGATTCCAAGTGGTATAACAGCATTATGTACAGTAATAAAAGATGGAAAGAGCTTTCAAGAGCTGAAACAAGACTATGGATGAAACAACCAGAACCACTTCAGATATTTACAATTACAGGACTACTTCGACAGAGAATTAAAGTGCGGTGTAAATTTCGATAAAAAAATGTAATAATTAGAACCATAATTGGAGTCTATCATTCAAAGAAATATGGAATTATATCAACTTTATATTAACATTAAATGGAAAGAAAAGGGAATACAATATATGTAAAGCACAAATGGGAATAATAATTGAGTAGAAACATTTCGGAAAATGAATGGCTACATATCTGGAGGAAGCAGCAGTCTACAACATCTTCAGGTGCTTGGAGTAAAAACTGTTGGAAGAATGCCGTTAGATTCTTTATTACACCCAAAGTTAGTAGCAAATACATGTATATAGCACAACCATGTTGGTGACAATGTGGGGCAGTAAATGTAGACCATTCACATGTATTCAGGCTTTGTCCTGAAATAGTACAATTTTGGGGAGATGTGTACTGTATATGGATATTTTCAAGGTCCTGGGCCATGATATACCTAATCATTTGTAAAATTCTGTTGGCAGCCTGCAAAAAGGCTATTACAGGGAGATGGTTCAAAGCTAAACCACCAACACTAGAAGAATGGCTGAAAACTGTGCCTGAAATATATAAAATGGAACAGTTAACTCCTAGGATAAGAACTCAAGAAGAGATGTGTCGAGATAAATGGGAGAAATGGACGATGTATACATGTCAACGACAAGATGTGAGAATGTGTGAAAGTGAATTCTTCATAGAAATTGATAGGTTTTGTGGAGACACAGCAATCCAGACCTTTTGTTGTGTGTCTTTTCTTTTTATTGTCTTTTCATTTGTGTGTATATAATTTCTTTTTATTGTCTTTTCATTTGTGTGTATGCAATTTCTTTTTATTGTCTTTTCATTTGTGTGTATATAATTTCTTATCAATGGAAAACTAATAGAAATAAAGTGTTAAAAAAAACATAACTAAGCACAGCACTCTTAACCTTTGTTAATGTATCCACTGAGCTGTATTGTTATAATGTTATCGTGGGAATTTCTGGAAACAGGACTGACAACAAGAGAGTGGTCTTTCCAGTTTATTCTAATACTTGCAAGTGGAAGCCTTAGCCAACAACAGAGAGTGTTGCTGACCAAGAGCGCAATGCATGTTCACTGCAGTCTGCTTTTATACACTAATAATACACAGTACAATTGCTGGGACACCTGTAGTACATACGTCACTACTCTTGACATGCCCACCATGTATGGCAGTAAGCCAAGTTAAAAGTGGACATGAATGGGAGAATGAGAATGTACAAATTAGCAGTGTAGGCACCACAAGCTATGTGACCGTGATTTAAATAGAGTTTTTTGACCCTCAAAGATAGAATGAGGAATGTGCTGTATTTTCCTAATACACTCCACCCTTTTGAGCATTCAATGCTCACATTAAATGAGAAATACAAACACTAAATATCACATAACATCTAAATCGAACAGTCTCCTCGTCAACACAATAGGCCACATCCAAGCCGTCTGAATGGATGCCAAGATTTAGGTGACATCTTCCTGTAGTCTCCACTTCACAGATATCAAATTCTTGCCCTAAGAGTGTTGGGTCAGTTGATTACTTCACTGGGTTTTGAGACGAGTGTACCTAATGTACCAACACCTTTATAGCCCAGACTTCCCCAAACACAGAAATTTGGCAATTGTCTGATACTGCTCCATTCGGTTGTCTCTTAAGGTGTTATTGAAGACTGGTCGTCCTGTGGATTTGGTATTTTCTTGCAGTGGCTGGCGTGTACCCATGTAGCTCTTTCCGCGATTTTAACTGCTGACGCTGTAGTCAATAGCACCTGTTAGGGTCAATGAAAATTCAAAAGCAGAAGTGACCATTTTTTGTAACTCGCTCCTGTGTCCACATTTTTGGCTCTAGAAACACCAAAGCCACATAATCTGTGCACAAAGGTCTTGTGGCTCTCACGGTTCATTCATGGTTCTGATGGGAGTTACCGTTATTTTCAAAAACAGCAGTTGTTTGAGTGCTCACCGAGCTTAAATATCACTCAGTACGTAGTATGCTGGGAGAAATGGGCAAAGCTGATTCTTATTGGCTAATTTGACTCAGTAACTCTTACCATTATTGCTCTCAAGTATGAGAGCATCTATAAGGCAAATCAGCACTGTCTTCATGTCTTCCTATGACAATTTTGTTAAGAACCCATTTTTGTACACATATAGACACATATATTGACAGACACACAAACCATCTCCACCTTTGGATATTCACATAAAAAATCATAATTTTGGCATCACATTTTTCAAAGCACTGTTCTTCAATTAATATGAGCTGCCTTTTCAACCGTTTTAGCATTGTAATGAGGTGATCTTTTCAATAGGACTGATAGCGTTCCCTCTGATATCTCATTGTCAAACAAAACTTTCATCTTAAAAGCTGTTATCTGCCTAGGGAGACAGAGGGGATTTTGTGTGCGTGTTTCTGTCCTCCCCCTGGTGGCCACAGTCGCCAGTAGCAACCAGTGTCTCAGCAAGTACTAATCAGCAGGTGTTACTGGGCGGAAATGGGCAAAGCTGACTCTGATTGGCTAATTAGACTCATTAATTCTTAGCCTTTTAACTCAGGTATGAGAGCAACTCTAAGGTAAATCAACACAGTGTATTTGCATGTATTTGTGTGTATTTGTGTGTGCGTGTCGTGTGTTACGTTGCGTGTGTGTACATGTCTTTCTATAATTGTGAGGTCATTTTGGCTGGTCCTGACAACTTCAAAGGGCTGTTTAAAGGTTAAGCTTACAAGGTAACACAAGCTCTTTGGAGGCTCTATGGTAGACAACTTTACAGACACACAAACACCAGCTTACTTTTTTGATATTGACCTTCAAAAGTGAATAGTAAGAGTATCAACCAGTTTAAAAGGACTTATTGGAGGTTCTGTTAGGCAGCTCTACTGCTGCACACACACCCACCCACGCACACACACATACATATATATATTGACAGAAACAAACACCATCTCCACGATTTGGATTAACCCTCAAAATAGAAATCTCAACATGGTAAGAGGGAATTATTGGCTCTTACCTTATGCAATTTATACTACCAAACACAAGCACAGACATTTTCAAAATAAGAGTCTCAAAAAGGTAAGAGGTAAGGTTGGTCATAAAAGTTTGATCTTATAGCTATCATCTATATGGGGATATAGTGGTGTAGCTTTATTGCAGATCAGCTTCTGCATGTACATGTCTTGGTGGTGGGGAAAAATTTGTGTTTGAAACCATCAGTATGAGGTTATTTTGGCCAGCCGTGACAGCTACAAATGGCTTTTTGAGGGACACCTGCAGTGATTGAGGTCAGTGTCAGGATAAGTCCCTACGGCATGAATGAAACTGAAAGTAACGTCCTTTGTACGAATTGAAACTTGAGGAGTGAAGTACACGCACCAAGCAGCAGGCACATTCAAAATTTCTCCAGGAAATTTCTAGTCAAGTGAGTCCAATTCCTTTGGCTGAGGTATAGTATATAGTTTGATGGCAGTGGGGACCAAGGATCTCCTGAACCTCTTTGTTCTGCAGCGCAGTGAGATTGTGGTTGTTATTGTCCAAGATGGCCTCCATCTTACATTGCATGTGTCTCTCAACAACAGTCCTGAGTGAGTGAGTAAGCCAAGTACAGACCCAGCTTTTTTGGCCAGTTTTTCCAATCTCCTTGTGTCACAGCCTGCTATGCTTCTGTCTCACTCTCCACTCTGCCACACCTCCTAATCAGCCTCACTGTCGTCACCTGTTGCCCCCAGCTGCACTCTATCTCCAATCAGGCCAGTATATACACATCCCCGGTTCACTCGCTCTTTGCTAGATTGTTCTAGTATCATGCAAGACTTTCCGGCGTCCGAGTTCCCTGTATCGACTCTGTTCGTCCCTGACCATCCTGCCTCGTCTCTGCCCTGGTAAACGCCTCAGCCTTCAGTCCCTGACCACAAGTTCTGCCTGTGCGCTCCCTGGTCCCTGTCTGCCTGTGGCTGTTTGGCGTTCTCCAGCTCCGACGTCGCAACATGAGTGCTTCCCTGCTGGTTTCCCGATCCTTCGTCTGGCTTTGATAACCCGCCTGCCTGCTCCTTCCTGGTTCGTCTGCCCCGCTGACTGCTCACCTGGTTCTGATCCTCCTGCTCCCTCGATGACGTCTCCATCGCCAGCCCCAGCCTTCGGGTCCACGAACTTTCCCCTTTTGTGTGTGAGCTCAGTCACCTCGCTCCACTCACCTGACCCACGGTTCTCCAGCCCTGGACCCCTTCCTCTATCCCCAATGCCCACCTGTGTGCAATATCTCTGCTGGTTCTTTAATAAAGGTCATTATCAATCGTACCTGTGGTGCTGCAACTGGGTCCGACCAACAATTTTTACACCTTGTTGGACATGCTGCTGCCCCAGCAGACTGCAGCATAAAAAAACAATCTGGCCACTACTGATAAGACATGTGAAGCATTTAACTGCAGACATCAAAGGACCTGAGCCACCTGAGGAAAAAGAGCTGGCTCTGCCCCTTCCGGTAGCCAGCATCCATGTTCAGGGAACCAGTTTACTGTCCAGGTGTACACCTAGGTATTTATAAGTGTACACAACCTCAATGTCCTTCTCTTGACTGACTAGCTGAGGTTAGGGCCTAGACCTCCGAAAGTCAATATCCTAACAGCTATAGTTAATAGTTCTGTCATCTGAGTATTTCTGGATGGCCATTTATTTTTTCCACACGACTGGGACCCTCCAAGTTTGTATACTTAAGTTGAAAATCCTCTGGAGAGGCTCAGCCAGCTGGGCTGCACAGTCCTTTAACAGCCTCAGAAACACACCATCCGGGCCTGTTGCTTTCCCAGGACGTAGCCACTTCCTCTGCTGTAAACGATAGGACACTTGACCCAAGTGTGGAGGGAGTTGCAGCTGCAATGTCAGGTTGTGAAGGAGATGTCGTAAGATAAGCTGAAGCAGTGGGAGCGAGAACAGGTGAGGCTTTGTCAAACCTGTTGTAGAATAGATTTAACTCATAGGCCTTGTCCCCATCACACTACACAGATGGCTGGTGAGACCTGGACCCAATATAGTACCATCTTAAAATTCAAATAGTAAGAAACAACCAATGTTTTGCGTGTTTTGTGATGTAGGCCTTTTGTTTTAAATCTGCCTCCCCACGCAAGAAGTTTTCTCAGTCTGAAAAGGTGCTCCACAGCCACTGAAACATTATACACCTGTTTTTATGGGCTGAGTAGTACTACTTTTGATGAGTAAATTGACTTTTAACACTTGACATATAAACATTTCAACGTCTTGACCTTTCAATTCCGTGTTAACAGTGCTTTTCACATACCGTATTTTCCGCACTATAGGGCGCACTGGATTATAAGGCGCAGTGTCAATGAATGGTCTATTTTCAAACTTTTTTCATATATAAAGCGCACCGGGCTATAAGGCGCATTAAGCGAAACAAAACAGTCAGATAAGTCAGTCAGTCAAACTTTAAACTCGTATTATTATTATTATTATTATTAAACTCGTTCACAATAACTCTCAACATTGTTCAGTTGTAACACATAAAAAAAAACACAGTCTGATACCGCTAAATCAAACACAGGTCATCTTCTTGCTTCCTCCACTTTCGTACCATTGATTCATTAATGTTGAATTCTCTCGCAGCTGCTCCATTCCCATGTTCTACTGCGTGACTGATAGCCTTGAGTTTAAAGTCCGCGTCGTAAGCATGTCTCTTGACAGGTGCCATTTTGGGGTCTTCATACACACACACTGTAATATTATGGTGAAGCTCCTGACGCTCCTGACTACGGTAGCCATAACAACCAGAATTAAGGCCGTATATAAGGCGCTCCGCACTATAAGGCGCACTGTCGTTTTTTGAGAAAATTAAAGGCTTTTAAGTGCGCCTTATAGTGCAGAAAATACAGTAATTGGGATCAATGTATAGGACTAAAAAACTAAAGATACAGTGTGTGTGGCCATGCAAGGCCCTTTATTGTAATTTTTACTGTTCCCCAACTTTATTTGGTCTAAACTTTTCAAGTCCAATTCAAGTACTTATTGAGTGAAGCTTCAAGTCTCACAGCAGTTCACAAGTCTCATAAGTCTGTAAGAGGCTAATGAAGTCAGACATCACTCTGAGCTGAAAACCAATGAGTATAAGCTCAACAGACAGGTGACAAATTAAAGGAAAAACCATCATAAAGGTGTTGGGTCACCAGGTGCCACCAAAACAGCTTCAATGCCCCTTGGCTTTGATTCTCAAAGTCTCTGAACTCTACTGGAGGGATGAACACCTTCCAAAAAATATTAGCTCATTTGGTGTTTTGATGATGGTGGTGGAGAGCGCTGTCTAAAATGTCCCATAGGTGTTCAATTAGTTTGAGATCTGGTGACTGTGCAGGCCATATAATATAATTGACATAATTTTCATACTCATCAAACCTTTCAGTGCCCTTTCATGCCCTAATGATGGGCGCATTGTCATCCTTTCTCCACTACTACTCCACTCTACTATTAGAACAGACCCAGTCTACATTAGGTAAATCCACACAGGGGATAAACTCTCTCCTTGGTGTCAGCCCTATGTTCCCACAGCCCTATGTTCCCACATTTCTAAGAATGTTTTGAAAATTAGGCCCTATTTTCCCACAATCTTATATGTTCCCATAAGCCCATGTCCACACTAACCCGGATAATATTTAGCCGGTTAGCCCTTCCGTCAACATTAGAATGGTGAATTCCGAAACTGAAAACAATGCTTTACAAAAACGATCGCTGAGGTGGATAAATGTGAAGACGCCGTGGAACGTGAATGCAAAGCGTTCTGAAAGGGTATAAAAGGGGAATTTAGGGCTGTGGGAACATAGGGCTGTGGGAACATAGACACGCTCCCCTCTCCTTCATATGTAAGAACTCTTATTGATTTGGGTGTTTTTATTTGTCAAGTGGATGTTTACTATGTTTTCCTCTGGAGAGTGAACACTGCCTCATGAAGGGAAACTGAACAAATAGACAGTGAAGCTTACAACAGCACTGTCGGATAGTGCAGTTTATTCTTCCCATCATACACATACCAAACACACACATACACTGCAAACAAATCAACTCAGACGTAAATTGAATGCACATCTTGTGCGGTGACATAGATACATGCACACACTGAGTACTAGACAGCAGGGCCCTGTTTCCCTTCACAGTGGAGCATGAGTCTGCAGCGCAGTGAGAGCAAACGATTTGAGGCATATGACAACTCCTTGTGGATTCAAAACACAGCACTGTCAAGACTGCTCTGCCTTGGCTAAGCCGCCTGCTCTCTGTTCTGCTATGCTCTGCATGCAGCAGGCGATACAATCCTCGAAGTCCAAGACGAAACCCATCATCATCCTCGTACTGTCCTTTGTGTGCTTCTCCTATTTGAGTGGCTGCTGCAAATTTGCCTGCGAGGCTAGAAAGGGGGCTGCTACACCCAGGAGACTGAGTCCATTCACATTAACCACTATGGGAGAAGCTGTGTGATGGGCCAGGGACAAAGGAGAGGGAGGGAAGGGGGGAAGAAGAGGGGAGGACAGGAGGAATAAAAAAAATTTTAAAAGCGTGTGTGCATAGGTCTGTAAAGAGAACCTTTTCTGATGCATGCTCAAGACGTTAATGAGAGCTTTGATATTTCAATCACAAACTGAATATTAACAAATATTTATAAAAAATATTTATTTCAAATGATGCTTGTTTTGCTGAGGTTTAGATGAGAGGACTGATACACTAAATAAGCTACAACCAGCAGATGTTATGTCTCGTTCGTTTAATCCAATGTAAAATCAACATGTACTGAATTAAATGGTGGTATTGTCACCATTTCCTATTATTTAATTATTTTCAAGGTTGGTAGTTACATATTTAGACATGAGTTTTTATCAATCTTCTCTAAATCTCTGAAAAATTGAACTATTCCTTTAAGAATAATTATCTTACAAACATAATTGCATGTATCAGGGTAAAAACAATGTCTCTTTTTCTGTTTCACCCCATCAATCATATTTATTTTGTTTTAAAGTAAGCTGAGGAAACATTACGCATTAATTTTGTGGCTACCAAAAGTATTATGGATTAAGAGATTCAGGGTCCACTAATGGCATTCTCTCTCTGTTTGGATCATAATGACAGTTGGCTGCTTAAATTAAAGAGCCCTCTGATAAAAGGGAATTAAATAATCTCCAATTGCAGTATAATGATAGTCTTAAATATCTAATTCAATTTTCACCACAAGTAGAGTAAAAAGTAGTGTAGATGCGGTAAAGAAGTGTTATTGAACATGCAGTGCCATGTCAAATGAGTCTCTGCATTATTCAGTCAGAGAACATTACCAAACTGCCCCTGTGACCAAAGCAAACAGTAAAAACAGCTCCTTTTTGTCTAGTTTGCTCCGGGGCAGTGTTAGACTATAGAGTTTGCCTTGTATGTAGCTTGCTAACCTCAATAGTCATAATCCAACATTAGCAAATAAGCAGTTTCTTTATACAAAACCAAAAATATTACCCCACATTATTTCCCTTAGAGTGTATTTGTTCCCATTTGTCATTCCATTTTCCACTGGTATGAACAGATAACAATAAAATTTTGTTTCTAACAAAACTGGGATGAAGACAGACATAATGCATTCTGAGGGAGAAAGGGGTGCATATCAATAATTTTAGAGGGGGGGTGGGCACTCCTCAATTTAAAGTATTCACATTAAAGGACACTTAAAATAATATGAGACTGAAACAAAACATATAAGACCAACCAACCGAGGCCTGAAAATAGGAGAAATATTCAAGGACACTGTTATGACCATTCTTCATTTCCCTCTTTCCCCCAAAACATGATGGATGGTTTTTCTTTGCACCCCACAGGGAGATATATAATGGTGTTAAAACACAGAGTTCCATGTAGACCTCTTCTCAAAACCCTGGAAAATGACTCTCATAATCCTTCACAGCAGGCAGGAAGGATTCACTCAGTATGGATTTGTCACTCCCTGAACCAGTATGACCGCCCAGTGTATGGTTTCCAACAGACGTATAAATGACACTGCACATGAAACACATAAACATGCGTACAGACACTCTGTCCACCATCCAAAAACACTTGTATAAGCCTGCTCTCTAAATGTGCCGCTAATGAAATTCTTCGTCCTTGGTCTTTAGTATGTAAAACTGATATGATAGATGATCACGGGAGACACAGAGCAGGCTGAAACACAGTTGTGGTGGTAATACCCTACACTCAGTTTACAATAGTCAACCTAAGGCCCCGGCTAACGACTCCATGCCAAATAAATGATGATAAACATGAGCTCTTCTTCCACCAGTGAGTGCACATTACTTAATGATTTTCAATGGAAGTGGTGAGTGGTAAAGACAACAAATATATTATACCAATGCATCTTAAATGGGCATCCCTAAGGAAACCCATCTGAATTGTAAATTTATGTAAGGGCCTCATTTTTCACATGTGGCAAGGGTGAAATTCCATAAACTGTGTACTTAATGTGAAATGTTTTTTGCATATTTACATCTTTATGGGCTCTTACTGGGGTGTGTATGTATTTATGTATATGAAATGTGCAGTACTAACACATTGTCAGAAATGGACTAGGCTTAGATTGATGTCTTTATTCAGTAGCATGCCACAGGTCAAACGTCTAACAGCTGGTAACCTTGCAGTCTGAAAAAAGTAGAGAAACTGAAATGTTGTGCTTATTTGTAATGTTTAAATCTCAATATATTCAGATTAAAATGACTGTACACTCTAAATCTTCCAGTTAAAAATAAATCTATTGAAGGCTGTTCCTCCACCTGAAGCAGCATCTTCTCTATGTTTTAAATTCTTCCATATTATTTTTAACAACAACCTTGGGTTTTTGACATGCCACGTTAGGACCCATTTCAGCATATTTTCGAAATTTTAAAGTCAACTTGTTCACGGATGTGGCCACAAAGACCCTTTATATACAGAGACTAGGTATTAGCCAGAACCAGAGATGTCCTTAAGCTTCTATATGAAAGACTAGCTGGCATCAAGTTCATCATTAAGAATCAAGCGGCCTTTGAGAGGCACAAATTGTAAGAGATTGCAGACCAAGCAGTGAATGAATGCTGGCTGGACTTAAAATGATTATGAGATTGATACCTGGCAGTGGATTTTGTTGCTGACATAGGTAGAGCTTGTTGGATGGAAAAGAGTGGGCAGTCAGGAGACGAAAAACAAGCGCCCCGAAAGTGGAACATGATCTGATAAGTCTAGGAAAGACTCAGGCCTGGTGACATCTGTGCTCAGGGCCTTTCAGCAGGTCCAATTTAAACTGCCTGGACCAGCAGGTCTCCTGAGAGGGCTGGAATGGAGATACGCACACAAACTCACACACACAGACCACACACACGCACACACAGCACACCTACATGGCAAGTGTGCCTATAAATCAATACATATGAGAAAAAATAAACCCAAATTTTTTGAGACATAACTGTCCTCATTAAGGTGATGGACATTAAAGTAAAACTCTGTACCTGCTGATTCATGCAATTATCCAATCAGCCAATCATATAGCAGCATTCCAGTGCATACAGTCATGCAGATATAGGTCAGAAGCTTCAGTTAATGTACACATGTAAAATCAGAATAGGGAAAAATTTTGATCTCAAAGACTTGCAGCATGACGGCTGGTCTGATAATTTCTGAAACTGTTGATCTCCTGGGATTTTCATACACAACAGTCTCTAGATTTTACTCAGAATGATGCAAAAATATCCAGTGAGCAGCAGTTCTGCAGACAGACACCTGACTGGTCTGAGCTGACAGATAAACTACAGTATCTAAAACTAGAGACCATCTTGTGAAGGGATCGGACCATCTGTGACTTCCATCATCTTCTTGATATTCTGACCCATGTACTTATTACTAAATTAGATGAGTACTCTGTACCCATTGGTCTGACTACACCCATCTTTGAACTCGGCCTTCATGATAAAAATGTCCACAGACAGACACACATACAGTATATACACCTGCCAAAGAACTGAAAACCACCTTTTTGGTATTTTCTGCTACAGTAGGTGCCACAATAACAAATACACACACACAGACTCACAAGATGAAAACAATGCTCAACTGCAGTGAGCTGAAAACTATCTCAGAATACAAAATAGGTCAAACTTTGAGGCAGATATAACAGTGCAGGACCATGTGTGATTCATCTGCTGTCAGCCAAGAACATTAATCTGAGCCTGTGTAGACATGTAGCATGTGTTCAGGGACAACACATAAATGTGTGAGCCATTTTAACACACAAATTGTGTTAAGTAATTTTACACATAAATGTGTGATTCCAACACGTTTTACACAATGAATCTGTGAGCCATTTTAACACACACAAATGTGTCATTTCAACACATTAAGTGCTGACTACTAATTAATGTTAATACTACAACTTAATGTGTTAAACATTACAAGGCATTTATAATTCTAAAAATGAAAGGGAGAAACGGATGTGAAAATGTTAGCCATTTAATCAACAGTCAAATGCAGGGTACAGAACAATGCATGAGTGCAGAGTACAAAAAATGTTTTAAATTTAATTTTATTAACACCTACTCTTGTATGCTAAGTGAGAAATTTAGTAATATAGTACATTTGTAATGTACTATAATACTAAATTAGTACATTTGTAATGTACTATATAGCTACACTATACATGGAAGGCATTACTAACATCATCATACTTGCATATGGTAGTTGGTAACTCAGACATAACAGTTATGACTAATAGATAACATGTAACAGAATATAACATTAATCTTTTAACATAAAAGCAGACCCACCTTATCTCATAACATGGATACATGTTCACAGATAACAATTTTTAGATCAAACACCACAAATCTACACATCTTGAAACTGTTGTCAGTGACAATCACTCTTAAAATAAGATTGTAAATTGGAATTAATTTGTTTAATGCCAGACAACATTTCAGAGTAAAATTAATTTAAAGTAGGTTATCAGATTACATCACTGAGTGAGTATATTAGCGGATTATGTTATTGATTACAACTCAATTCTAGCATTCTAGCAATTTGCTTTCTTGAGAAACTAAACAATCTTGTACCTTGGGTTTAAGTATATCACATTTGAAGTGAAACCCAACGTGGGTGACATAGACAGTGCTGTTCAAAGTAAAGTCATCATTGGTTGATCTCAGATTATCAAGTACAACATCTGCTTTCTTCAAGGAGCTGATGGTAACAGGATATGCATTTGTAACACTAATTTTCTCAGAAAAAGGGTCACTTGAAGCTATACATTTGCTGAACTTGAAGTTTATAACTCAGTGTTTTAGAAATATTTTTGAAGTTTCCAACCACATGAGCATGTCTCTTTAATGGATTATGTTTTGCTTCAAATTTCATGCACACACATCTGAGACATAGGTCTGAACATAACCATCATCCTGGGGTAGTGAATCATAAAATGGTGTTTAGGTATCAGATTTCTGTCATACAGCTTCTTGAATAATGTGTGGTGCTCTATTATGAGTTGCTTCAGAAATACAGCAAGCCTATGTGTAACAACGGGTGCAAAGACAATGCTGCATATTTCCTTTAGCAAAATGAATAAATGCCAATGTTGACTCCTGTAGCGTACATACCTGGCCTGGCATCAGTCACAAGCCATTAAGGAAGTTCATTTTAAGGACATGCAGAGTTACGGACCCACAATTGACACTTTGCAACTCTTCCCACCATCAAACTATCAAATTGATAGGAAACAGAAACAAAGGACCCATCTTCCACAAACGGACCCTGCTTTTAGCATGTCCGAACGACACAGAACCAGACCAAAGGTCAAAGGGTCAGCTCCAGAGGATCAACCAATGGACACCAGGCAACTGGAGAATATAGGCAAAATCTCCAGTTTGTAACAATAAGACCCTGTCTAATGATAGTTGATTGTTTCTTATATAGGACAAGTAACAACAAAAGGACTGATTAACACTAAGGTGTGAATCCTGGCCTCTCTGTGCCATGCATGAACACACACACACGCACACACACACACACACCAACCTCCCTTCCTCTGCCCCTCTCTAGATAAGAGTCATAAACTACAACCCACATTCCAATCCTGGGTAGTGACCAGCAGAACACTCTCCACAGACACAGATCTAAGGAAGAATGTAAAATTAAATATCTAGCTGTTCTGTAACTCATGAGATGTTCCTATGCAATAGTTTAATCCCAAACTTCCGTCCCATAGAATGTTTGAAAGGTAACATGTAGATTTTAAGACAATGTCCTTCATGTGACCATACTATCAGCATCCTTCACACGAGGTAACACACACTACATGACATCCAGAATGTCCATATTATTATTATTACAGTCAAAGAACTGCTGTGTCATCCACATTTATAGACTATTAGCTTTAGGAAATGTTTATATTGTTGTTTGATCAATTAACCACTTGTATTATGATTAATTCCAGGTTTGAAGGATGTAATATGAAATCATCACTCCTATTACTCCTCTCTGCCATTATTAGTGCAAGTAGTTTTATATGTTATTTCATGTTTTGTGGTCATGGTGGAAGACGGATGTGCGAGTTTATAAGTAAACTCTAGAATTAAATTATTCCAAAGTTCAGTTACTCTACAGGAGAAGATGGGTGACGCCCCTGAAACATGCCCCAGCCCCCCAGGGGATAAAACAGTCGTGAACAATTCACACAAAGTCAGAAGTCAGATGAAGAGAAGTCAGAGAAGACAGAAAAAGGTGAGAAAGGTCAGAAATGTTAGAAACGCGAAAAAGTTAGAAATTCAGCGAGATGCTAAGAAGGAAGACGATGCTAGAAACGAAGCTAAAAGCTAGAGGCTGAAAAGCTGAAGCTAGAAAACAATGCAGAAACTAGAAGCTGAGAACTTTGCTCAAAGCTCAGAGTCCCGGCTCAAAGCCTGGCTCTGTGGCCATGTAAACTTTTAGCTCTAAGCTGCTAGCCACAAACTCATGGCTCTTTTTGCACTTTTCGCGTCTTTTATTTTTCTTTGCCACAAGCTCCAAGTAACATCATTTTTGTGTACATGCATAATCTTTTATTTTTATAAGCCAAGTCAAGACCAACTGAACCAAAACAACAGAAGTGCCTCAGGGTAATTTTGTAACTTTTAATCATCATCAAGTTTTCCTTTTTGAAGATTTTGACAACTTTAGAGTCATCTGGTCAACACCAGTCTCCTCTGAAGTTATCCAGCCAAAGTGAAGAGCATTAGAGTTTATTTCGCATCAACCCGCAAGAGACGCCAGCAGATAACACCTCTGCACGACTGCCTGCAGAGAAGCCGAGCAGAAATCAAGAGTGCCCGAGACAGATAGTCTGCTGGCAAACTCCACCAGAGCTGAATCGCTGAGACACCGGCAGTATCCGTCATCATGATAACGGGACACGGCCTCCAGGAGAATCCACCTAGATCCCGTGTCTCCAGGGTTACCACGGCAACCACAGCCACCTGGGTTCCAGCCAAGGGTCTTCAGCTACAGTGCAACTCACAGTAGGCCGGTCTTAACACTCTTCTCATGACTGAATTGATGTCGAAATATAGCAATATTTAATCATCAAACCTAATTCGTAGATGTAGTATCATTAGCTGTATAGCCATAACATATTCTCTCCCACCATTGCCAACTCATCACACTGCTCATTTCATTATTATTTTCATCTTTATGATTATTACACCTTGCATTTACTCTGTAGATAGTAGTTTAGTTAATAAACTCCTTTATTTACACCCAGTTGTTGTCCTGTTGTATTCTTTTGACGTAGAGACTGGAGATCCATTGAATCGAGAAGTCATGGCTTCCGATATGAGATTGATAAATTTGGCAATGAAGTAATTCATTGTTGTCCTCCCAGAGGACTGGTGCCCCATTTCAACGAGAGTAAATTCTAAAATATGGCGTTAACGCTACACTCCTCATGCTAACAAGATCGGCAACTAAAAAGGATAAAACCTGCAAAAGGCACCACATTTGCAATGCAGTCTG
Source organism: Seriola dumerili (assembly GCF_002260705.1). Taxonomy (NCBI): domain Eukaryota; kingdom Metazoa; phylum Chordata; class Actinopteri; order Carangiformes; family Carangidae; genus Seriola; species Seriola dumerili. Next base: position 2,853,272 of record NW_019175077.1, read on the forward strand.
TTTTACTGCATTGTCAGAAGTTCTCAGATTGAGAATAACACTTGGCTTATTTTTCTCATTTCCAGAACCATAGTCAAAACTGGAAATTCTATGATTCAGCAGTTCAAGGGTAAAAAGCTTTTCTTCATAAATGAAATGCCGTAACATTAGTCTCACCTCCAAAGGGGCTACACCCTCTAGAATATTGTGCATAATGTCAATCTGTTCACAGTGACATGAAAATAATGCAGCTTATTTAAACAGGAGTCCTCTTTAACTCCATTTGCAGTTGGATCCTTAAGTATAACATGCTGCTGATAGTTTTCTCTGGTGCGCTTCTCAATCTTATCTTCATCGTAAACAGACTCAGCACTTGTTTTGTCAACCATGCAGAATTGACAAAAATTGTTTGCTGAACAGCTCTCTACATATCCACATAGGGAATGGGTAGCTAAATTGTCAGCAGTCAAGAAACAGATTGTTCCATGTAGTTGATGTTTTTGTCCTTCTTTTGACCTACACCAGAACTTTCAAGAAGTTTGAATTCCTCTAGCAGTGGTTCCAAAATCTCACTAAATCCATACACCTCTCTGTCCATAGAATTAAACAAAAGACATAAGTGAATATTTGAAAGTGAAGAACTAAATTCTGGTGGCAGATTTTTCAAATCAAAATGAACAGCACCCATTCTGTGAATTTTTGTTTAGGAGTCTAAAGGGTTAATTGTTTCCAAGTCATCAAAATACAACTGTATTTGGAGGGCTTGAGGGCATGTTGCAAACAATGGGTGAGATGAAAATTGAGAGCCATCACAATAGTTGTGCATTTTCCTTTCAGTTTGCCGTTTACTCTGAAGATACACTTTTTGCATTTGGTCATTACTGAATAAAAATTTAACAGTCTCAATTACTGAAATATATTGTCATGTGTCTGCTGCCAACACTTGCTTCTCATGTCCCTGTTTTCTTGCAGTGCCTGCCCTATGACCAAGAAATATTTCCTTTGGCTTCACAAGATCAAATTTCTCTTCAAAGTATTTGTTCATTTTGAAAGGTGTATCTACATCTTTAAACATTTGTTTAGCAGTATCAAACTTGCCCATTAAAGACTACAGACTCATTGTCAAGTGGTACCTGCAGATTATTCAACAATGTAGTTGTTGGGTGTTGAAGACTCTCTACAGTCCTCTCTAGTACCTCTTGTGTACAAGTAACACTTTTTGTTACATCCATTAAAGTCGTATTTGATGAACAGTACATTTTTGCCACACATGAGACAACAGTGTCACTAAGAATGGCAGTTTTAAATGGAACAGAGTCTGGTGTTTCCTCAATATTAGATGTCCTTGTCTCAGATGTTTCTGATGAACTGTGGTCATTAGGTTGAAATGACACATTCTCAACGAATGTTGTTGTTGATTGGTGGTCTCTATGAAGATGTTTGGAAAATGAATTGAAGTTATGGTATGTTCTTGGGCAACCATCTTCGGCTGCAGATAATAGTCAATTCTTGTCCATCTGATAAGGCATGTATTTGATGTAGATGCCAAATGTCTTTCTTTACTTCTGTAGATATCGATTGTCTGCACTTTGGACAAGTGTACATTCTCTTGTGATTTACTGTGCAGCCTGATGCTTTGAGAGAAGCTCAAGTACCTTGGCTCTGAGATGGTCATGTCATAGATGTATTCAAAGAAAGTGTAGACAGAGCTGAGCTGTGGTGGATAAGCCCAGTAACACACCCGGTAGAGCTTGAATAGCTTGTCCACTGCACATGTCATGAATGGTCACTCTGTCATTCCTTTGCAATGATGATGTACTGTCGCGTTGGGCTCTTCAGATTGCTGATGCAGATCAGCTGTGGCTGGGTTCTTGATGCCGTCTCGGAGTTGCTGCAGAGGGCCGCAATGTTGGTACCAGACTTAGAGAACACGAAAAAAGTTAGATACATTTCAGGAGTTCAAACAGCACCATCAAAAATAAATCTAAGTCTAAATTTGCATGCCATGCCAAATTAAGTAAAAGGTGTAAGACATTACAAAAAACAGTCTGTGCAAAACATACAGGTACAAAATCAAGTAGGAATGATTTAACACTACAGCGACTCCTAGGTACTCGTGGCAGAAGATGTGTGAGTACAACCAGCATTGTGTAGTACTTTTCACCTGAAAATTAAATGAAAACAGATTGGAGGTACAGCAAATGTTTTCAAGTTGGCTTAAAGGGATAGTTCCAGTTTTTTGAAGTGGGATTTTGTGAAGCACTTATCCATATTCAGTGTATTACCTACAAAAGATGGCGGTCGACATGCCCCCCATTTGGAGAAGCAGCGAGGAGTACCATCACAGAGGCCAAGCAATGTACTGCTGTGAACAGGGTCAGCAGCAAAACATATTTTAGACACCTAAAAACTAGCCCAGTAAAAAGAAAAAAACTTAAAAAATCTGTATCGGTTTAAGTGTACACTATATTTAAATTATTTTCACCACTTTACCATGCTGTCAGCCTTTACTGGCAGGAAACTGAAGTTATATTTGTTGCTGATCCTGTCCACAGCAGTACACAGCAGTACTTCCAACAACACTACTCCTGCTGCTTCTCCAAACTGGGGGTGTGCCAACCACTATCTACTGTAGGTAATACACTGACTATGGATAAGTATTTCATACAACCCCACTTGAAAAAACCCAAACTATCCCTTTAAATTAATTTAATAGACAATGCAAAAGTTCTAACATACATCCATACATACATTTTTATAGGTTTCAAAAACACAAAGTACTGCAGTTGAAAATAAGCTAGCCAGCCATTTACAAAAATGCTGATTTATGTGTGTTTTTCTTAAATGAATTAAATTAAATTAAATTAAAAAATATTCAACGAGAGGACATTCACTCTGGTATATTTTGATAATATTTGAACAGTGATTTTGAAATAATTGAAATGGGTAAGTTCAGAATGTAGGAGCCTAGCCTTATTTCCTACTTACCAATGATGTTTATTACTAGAGTCCTTTCTTAGCACAATCCATGCTGTTCTTCACAGTGGATACATTACCTATCTAGCCACAAACTAATGCAAAGCCAGTGGGCCACATTGTAGTGTGAACAAGCCCCATGAATTGGCTTAAGTACTATCTTAAGTAATAAAAGGAAAATGATGAATACGGACTGAGCTGCAATGACAGACTTACCAGACTTGGCATATCCAAAAAGCCTGGGGTATTCGTCGAAGCTATTGTGGGAGACTCCTTGGATATCCATGATGTACGCCTGGTGTATGTCTTCTCCATTGCTACTTTTAGTGAAGGAATGTTCTCTGAGGAGGGCCTGAGCCGTTTCAAGAGTGTGATCCACTCATTGGTCACACTGCTCTCCCCCTGGTCCTGTTCTGCTCCTGCTCCTGTGTCACAGCCTATCTTGTGCTTTCCGTAACGATACTGACCTGCTTCTAACTTCCTGCAGATGTTACGCAGTCTCATCTCTAAGAATCCTGAATGCACTGATGCATCGTAAAAATGCTCCTGAAGAACAAAATAAAATAAACAATAAACTTTTTTTTTTTTTAATATTGGCAATAGTATAAGTGTTGAAAATACACACTTGAAGATAAAAATCTGACTTTAGCAGCTTAAAATCCAATACCTACACAAATAGTCAAATTATGTAACAGTAAGTAAGTAAGTGTATCAAGAGACACATTATAGGCTGTCTGACAACACTCAAAGGAATGACAAAAGACAACTACAAAATAGTAACTTCCAAGTAAAAAAAAAACAACAACAATACATTTGGCTGTTTCGTAAGTCATATTTAGAAATAATTAGATATTACTTACAAATCCTTCCCCTTTTCCTTCCATCTATTCTTAAAGTATCTCTGGTATTTTGCTTTGAAGTAGAGACTGCAGGCCTTCCTGTTCAATTGGCACTGTAATATGCTACATTTATGGAAGCACAGGGGAACATGATGGAGGTGAATTTTACCTTTAAAATATGATTATGTACAATATAGAGCCCGGGGCTGGGCAATAAACCCAAGATTCACAAATTCCAACATAATGGATCTCTTACTGACCCAGTTTTTCCTATGTTGATGTTAGATAAATGCATTCCTCCAGTACATAAGCCATTTCATTTTGTGCTCATTTAATTCAACTGAATGTAAAGCAACTGATAACATGTTGAAAGACAAACATGTTAACAGAGGGGCAACACGATATGGTACTTGTGCATTTGGAGTTTAAAAACTGTAATTTAATTTATTGTTACCTGGTACATGGAAAAATATGCAGTGATATGAATTTCAGGTCATACTGCCCAGCCCTAATAGATGCTCACATGAACAATGTATAAACAGTACAAAAACAAAATACCTGTATTTTAAAGGCCTTTCCAGCATTTCTTTGGGAATAATGCCTCTGTGCTTGATATGAAGATTAGAAATCTGTCAAAGTTCTTTATTTCTATGTTTCTGTCAAGATCAACAAATTCTTGGAACTCAGTATGATATTTCAGAATGCTGTCAAATGCAAAACCTGGTTGCTCTGACGTGGCTTCATTTATCAGATTTTCAGTACTGTTAACAATGTAAATCTTCTTTGAGCACTCTTTTTCATTTTTAAAGGGGACATATTTTATGCTTTTCAACAAGTTTAAATAAGTCTCAGAGGTCCCCAAAACATGTCTTTGAAGTTTCTTGCTAAAAAAAGCCACTCCGATCCTATATTTCAGCATGCCTGTAAACCCTTCTGTTTCAGCCCTGTTCAGAATAGGCTGTTTCAGTGTCTGTAGCTTTAAATGCAAATGAGCTATGCCTGACCACGCCCCTCTCCGGAAGGGGATGCGGCTTGGGCTTCTGGCACCATGCTCTAATGTTTACCGTGACCGACGACCTGCCATCAGAAGTGCCATCAGAAGCTCAGAGGGAGAGGCTGCTGAAGAAGTTCAAACTCTACAACTGCAGCAAGACATTTTTGAATGGTTGGTAACCAATTTTGAGTATTTTGACATTACATTTTTAGTTTGTTGATGTGTGCTGACACACAGTTACTAACATGTAGCTAGGTAGTTAATGCTAACTGTTACTGTCTCGTCATTACTGGGAGCTCTTTTGGTAAATAAGCACTATTGTGAATTGGGTAATGTAGTTATCTGTCATGCCTCCTTAACTCCCTATACTTTTACAGTCTATGAAAATGTTTGTTGTCTGAGGACTGCTACAGGTGTTCAATGTCAAGTACTAGTAAGATATTTTAAGAGATGCTGACAAAGTAAATCATTTTTACTTTTATTAATTTTTCTCCATGTTTTGAGCAGAGATGCTCATCATGACATCTTCCTTTATGTAGTAAATGTTTTTTGTATTACAATGAAAGCTGTAAATCAGCATAAACATGTCTGTCAGCAACATTAATCTTTAGTCAGAGACGAGGCTGTGCAGCGTTTTCTACACTACACTGTTGTCAAGCTCCACATTATATGCAATAAGTGACGTTATAAATTACCAGTTATATGTGCTTGATATGTAACCAAGCTTATTTCTTACCCACCTTAGCTCCACTGTCTGTCAGTTTTTGAATTTCATAAGCTTTATATTTTTAGTGAATGTTACCATTTTTCTCTATATTTTGGATAGGTGCTCCTGTGAAAACTGTGCAACCATGCCCACAGAAGCTGAGAGTATCTTCTGCTAGGAAAAACCACAGGTAGCATTCTCACTTGACAAACTAATCAGTGTAATTTGTTTTGATTACATTACAGTTGTAATAAACCATAGCATTTACCATTTGTAATTCACTGTAGGTTACCAGACGGCTATAGGAGATCGAGGAAGAATAAACATGTATGGTACACCATCCTGGGTTGGAGCCACTCTGTCTCAATGTGTACTCCAGAATGCCTGCAACATATACGCTGATGCATATACGCGCTGACTACGGTACTTTACGGTTCAGAGGAATACACCAGTACGTTTTGCTTCTTTGTAAAAACATATAGTTTCAATCTAAATAAAAGATGTTAGGCAGTCTTGTTTTACTTGAGTGCACATGATTTTACAATGGTAATAACACACCACAAATGGAGTAACACACCCTCAAATAAATTAGTTTAGCTGCTCTTTGATTTTCAAAGTTTTTCTATCAGCAGATAGTGTGCATATAATATATGAATTCAGAGGAGTCATTTCTTTAGAAAAGATCAAGCATTTATTTACATCAAATGAGGCACCTATAATCAGTGACAATAAAAAAGCTGTAGGATTCACTGGATCCATATAAAAAATTGTGAGACACAACATAGATAGTTGACATCGATAGTTGAACCTCAGATCGAGGAGGAGCAATGTGGTTTTCGTTCTGGGCGTGGAACTGTGGAATAGCTCTTTACCCTCGCTAGGGTGCTGGAGGGAGCATGGGAGTTTGCCAATCCAGTCCACATGTGTTTTGTGGATTTGGAGAAGGCTTACGACCGTGTTCCCAGGGGCTCCCTGTGGGGGGCACTCCGGGAGTATGGGGTGGATGGCCCCTTGTTAGTGGCCATTAAGTCCCTGTACCAAAGGAGTGTGAGTCTGGTTCGCGTAGCCGGCAGTAAGTCGGACCTGTTCCCGGTGAGGGTTGGACTCCGCCAGGGCTGCCCTTTGTCACCGGTTCTGTTCATAACTTTTATGGACAGAATTTCTAGGCGCAGCCGGGTGGTGGATGGGTTTGGGTTCGGTGGCGGGAGGATCTCGTCTCTGCTTTTTGCGGATGATGTGGTCCTCCTAGCTTCATCGAGCGCCGACCTTCAGCTCTCGCTTGGGCGGTTCGCGGCCGAGTGTGAAGCGGCTGGGATGAAGATCAGCACCTCCAAGTCTGAGGCCATGGTTCTCAGCCGGAAACGGGTGGATTGCCCACTCCGGGTCGGGGGGGAGGCTCTGCCTCAGGTGGAGGAGTTTAAGTATCTCAGGATCTTGTTCACGAGTGAGGGTAGGATGGAGCGGGAGATCGACAGGCGGATTGGGGCGGTGTCAGCAGTGATACGGGCGCTGAATCGGTCTGTTGTGGGGAAGAGGGAGCTAAGATGGAAGGCGAAACTCTCGATTTTCCAGTCAATCTACGTTCCAATCCTCACCTATGGTCATGAGCTTTGGGTAATGACTGAAAGAACGAGATCGCGAATACAAGCGGCCGAAATGAGTTTCCTCCGCAGGGTGGCCAGGCTCAGCCTTAGAGATAGGGTGAGGAGCTCGGTCATCCAGGAGGGACTCGGAGTAGAGCCGCTGCTCCTCCATGTCGAGAGGAGCCAGTTGAGGTGGTTCGGGCATCTGGTGAGGATGCCTCCTGGACGCCTCCCCGGGGAGGTGTTTCGGGCATGTCCCACCGCGAGGAGGCCTCGGGGCCGACCAAGGACACGCTGGAGGGATTATATTTCTCGGCTGGCCTTGGAACGCCTCGGGATTCTCCCGGAGGAGCTGGTGGAAGTGGCTGGGGAGAGGGCTGTCTGGACCTCTTTGCTGAGGCTGCTGCCCCCGCGACCCGGATCCGGATAAGCGGGAGACGACGAACGAACGAACAACATAGATATATGGGCAGCGTGTCTATGTTCCCACAGCCCTATGTTCCCATAGCCCTATATTCCCCTTTTATACTCTTTCAGAATGCTTTGCATCCACGTTCCACGGCGTCTTCACATTTATCCACCTCAGCGATCGTTTTTATAAAGCATCGTTTTCAGTTACGGAATTCACCATTCTAATGTGGACGGAAGGGCTAACCGGATAAATATTACCCGGGTTAGTGTGGACATGGGCTTATGGGAACATATAAGACTGTGGGAAAATAGGGCCAAATTTCAAAAGATTCTTTGAAATGTGGGAACATAGGGCTGTGCGAACATAGGGCTGACCCCGATATATGTTTGCAAGACTAAATGTCCTGTCCAGTTGTTTTAGTCAGTACAGGTATCTAGCCTATAGGAGCTTTGTCAGCTGGTGCTGGGGCTTCCTTGGTCGCAGAATCTGGGTCGTCATTCCAGCCTACGTGGTCCGACGCATCCGTGCAGGGTTTCCTGATGCCACAGGCCAGTACATGGGTTTTAGACTGCCCCATAATAGAACCGGGACACATAGCTGGATATGACCTCCTCCTTCTCAGGCCGCTCGAACTGTGCAGTGAGGTCCTCTGGAATGGGGATGGCCAAAGCAGCTTCTGTGTATGGTCCTGGGTCAACAAAGACTTTTTCAAATATGAGGTCCACCACATACCCTGTTTGATAAAACACAAAAGATTTTGCTTACATTTTTTATTTTTACTTTTTTACGAAACAATGACTGAAAGTCTGTTTCTAACTACCTCCTGACATTGTCTTTACTGCATTTTGTTGTTGGTGGAAATGTCATAACATTATATGTGCAATACTTAATAAAATGTGTACAAAACATTTTTTGGTTGAAAAATAAAATAATATAACACTTATAGAATGTCAGCTCAGTCTTAACTAGTGTAGCTCAGCATTCTCCATTCATGGCCTTTGGAAAGTGGACCTTGAAGAGTGGTTCACCTTCTTTTGTTTGGGCTTGTGGTCGGTCAGCATTTTCATTGTAGTACATGGCAGCCAGGTAGAGTCTGGAGGTACAGTAATGAGAAAATCAAAGATGTTAATATTGACATAAACCTTAGCCTACACACTCTCACAAGTTCTAAGTAACCACAGCTTCATTTACCTGCACAGCATTCCAAGACTGATAAATGACTGTTAGGTTTATCAAAAGTAGATGCACTTCAGGTGGCTACAGACCTGTACTTCTGATGTGAGGCTGAAGAGTCCTCAAGGATAACTGTGTGCCTACAGTGGGTCAGTCTGGCATGCAACATCCCTTGTTGCTGGAAGCTGTATAGATGCACTTGATGTACTGGCCTGAACAGAGGAAACAGAGGTTACACCAACATCTCCTCAAATGTGTAGTTATAGCAACAGCTGCAAGTAGTGCAAAAATGATAACAAAGGCACTTAATTATGTGTAAATTGGGTTATCAATAGCTCGTAAATGCTGCAAATAGCTCTATATGTGCAAAACACAAAAAATGTGTGTTATAGACTATCCCCTTTCACATATTCCCTGTAACTCTGCGCTTATCTAGATATTCCCTGCAGACACTGTATCTGTAAACATGATATAAACATTAAACGTTAAAACGGCCATCATAAGGCATGACTCTCAATACTAACTTTCACAGCACTAACAAACAAGCCCAGACACCTATGCTAATCACTGAAAAGCATGTTTAGTCTGAATTTTACCAGCTTGACTTTAGAGACAGCTAAAACGCCTTTCAAGTGTGATAAAGTTAGCAAGGTGGCTCTAATCAACGTAACATAGCAATACCAAGCAGAAGAATTGCATGCAATCTGTACCCGGCTATACCCGGCTGTGTTGACGAGGCAAAACATTAGCCACATTAGCTGCCATACTAACAACACATGCAACAGGCTCTCATGTACATACAGTAAAGCAACATAAAATGGTTAAACTTACAGCTCCCAAGTTTGAAGTTGGGTCTCGGACAGTCGGTGCTGATCCATGCTTTATCTTCAAAATGTAACGAATCCCGCATTGCACTGGCCCTCGTTGAGAAAGCAGTCCGAGGTGAAATGGTTAGCCCGCTACAACACTTCAGGAGTTGTAGCGGGTATATTTCCATCAAAAATAAAATAAAACAAATCCACTGGGTCTTCAGATCCTCAGATGTAGGGGGTAAAAAGACTTCTGTGTTGGTTTGTACAGTCAACACCCGAGCAACTAGCATGCTTCGCTCGTACCTTCAACATAGTTTTACCAGAGCCGGTGATGCAAGGGAATAAACGATAGCGGCTGCAAGGCGGACTCAGAGGGCAGAACACACCAGTGTTGCCAACTTGGCAACTTTCTCGCTAAATCTGGCGACTTTCCAAATGGTCTTGGCAACTTTTTTTGTCAAAAGTGACTAGCGACAAATCTAGCGACTTTTTCTGGTGTTATTGGAGACTTTTCTGGTGTTTTGGAGACTGACGTGAAAGTACGTATCGCTCTGCAGTTACTGTCCTCAACGAACAGCGGGTGCTGCCGTGAGCCCCTCCCCCGTCCCAAAGCACTCACAGGCGATCAGTCTCACAATAGCCTCGCACAGCAGTCCCTGCTGGAGTCAAAGCAGAGAGGAGACACACACCACAAAAAAAAAAAAAAAAAACTTAAAAAAAACAACCTAAGTAACTCTGCCAGAGTGTCTCTTTTGGGTCACTTTGCCAGTCCCAAGCCCGGATAAAGGAGGAGAGTTGGACGTAGAGCTAGTAATTCCACCCCACATAACCGTCTTTCGAGTAAATTTGATATTCTAACATTTAACAATACAGGACAAAATTGATTTATGTAATGTGGGAATAGACAAAGCACTAAAGTCATGAAGTTATTTTGAGAAGAGATGGCCTATTTCAATGGCAATATTTAAAAAAACAAACAAAAAAAAGCGTGTCAACAGAAGAAAGTTCATTTGTAGTTCTAAACATATTAAGGGTGTTTTTTACTCACTTTTTGTCTCTCCCATGACATTATTCCTCTCTCCTTCTGTGTCTATTACAATTACATGCAAATGGACAATTATGCAAATTGGGTGATGGCATCATTTAGCGACTTCTAGCGACTTTTAGGACAGCCAATAGCTACTTTCCTTACTGAGGAGTTGGCAACACTGGAACACATACCTAGCTTGGGGAGTGTCACCCACCAGGGGGAGATGTTATTTCCCTTCATGATGACATCAAGGGAAAATCTCCAATTGGCCTGTGAGCACACATTTTCTGAAAGGTGGAGCAAGCAAAAGACGGAGAAGATGGACTTTTCTCATGTTTGGGGGGTTTGTAGACAGGCCGGGGACACATATTACTGTTAGAAAACCATGGTAAAATGCATTTTGCATAATATGTCCACTTTAAACACAGTGGCAAGAGGAAAAAGAGGGGGGGGGGTGCTATTTACACTCATTGTATAGAGTGATGAGTTTGCAAATAAATCTCAATCCAAAGTAACTTTAAAATCAGCCCACATCCAGGGGCTACTTATCATTTGGCTGCTGTTAAAGCCTTTTTCACTGTGCTACAATATTGACGTTACCTAAGCAATTGGCACTCAATAATATCCAAGGTCCACAAAATCGATTAAGCCAAACTAAGCAGCATCAGCGAGAGTTGTTAGTTTGTTTAACAGCCTCGGACACACACCTTCCGGGCCTGTTGCTGTTCCAGGACGTAGTCTCTTGAGCTCTGCCCTCACCTCTTCCGCTGTCAAGGACAGGAGACTTGACCCCAGTGTGGAGGGAGTTGCAGATGCAGTGTCAGGTTGTGAAGGAGATGCCATAGGAGAAGCTGTAGCTGAAGCAGTGGGAGAGAGAAGCGGTTAAGCTGTGTCAAACCTGTTGTAGAACAGGTTGAACTCATTGGCCTTGTCCACATCACCTGATGATGCCCGGCTGTTCTACTCTTTATAGCCAGTGATGGTCCTGATCCCCTTCCACACCTCTCTGGTGGTTGTTGTGGTTGTTGTGCTGCAGCTTCCTCTCTACTTTCCTTTTGTAGTCTGCTTTAATCTCCTCTTCAGCTCATGTTGCACACACCTGAGCTTCTCCCTGTCTCCATCCCTGAAGGCATCTTTTTTCTGGTTGAGGAGGGTCTTAATGTTACTGGTGATCAAGGGTTTGTTGTTTGAAAAGCAGTGTACTGGCAGTTGCTGGTATTACTGTGTCCATACAGAAATTAATGTAGTCAGTGGTACATTCAACCATTCTATCAAGGTTAGGGTCATTGCTGTTATCATTTTCCTATGACTCCCAACAGTTCATTTCAATCTGTACACTCAAAACAGTCTTTTAGCTTTAGGCCTCCGGGGGTTAAGTTCCTGAATGAGCGGGTGGTTGTGTAACCGGGTCAGAAATGCATGTGCATCATATTTTACCGTCATATTTTTCTGTGTTTTATATTTATTCTATTTTATCAGAGTGCTGTTTATTGATTGACTTGCATGCGTTTTATCACATTTTATCTGGTTTAATTGTTGCTTGCAGTTGTTTTGAAGCGTGTTTTGACCATATGGTTGAAATGAACTGATGACTGATGCCCACAGGTTGAAGATGTGATAGGAGGAGTCAAAATGACTGGTCTATTAGATACTGGTTTCCAAACCACCTTAATGAGGCAGAGCAAACTGACTACACAGTTTCCAGAGTATGGTGTCCGAGAGCTCCCCTCATTTGTCAAGCTTAAGGCAGCCAATGGCCTTAAAATCCCCTGTTTAGCCTATGCCATGATGGATTTTGAAATCGAATGGCATAAAATTGCAGAGCGAGGTCTCTTTATTGTAGATGATGAATTCTCCTCTAACCCCCTCATCATTGGAATGAATGTAATGAGAGCATGCTGGGATGTTGTGTTCAAGGACCCGGAGGAGCCCGTTTCTTTTTCTTGTCGGAACCCCAAGTCTCAACATGCCAGAAGAGAGGCTTGTGCAACGTGCCAGAGGACAACTGTGACCACAGAGGCTGGATTCCTGGGTTACATCTGGCCAGCTCAACGGTAAGGGATTACAGTCCCAGCTAGAAGGGAGGCTGTGGGGGTGCGCAAGGTCTGGCCCATGGGGGCGAGACTACTATGGTCTTGTTGAGATCCTCCCAGGACCCAGCGCAGTGGCAAGGACCCTGGCATCAGTCAGACAAGGTAGAGTCCCCGTCCGTATCCGTAACTTCAATGATTTTTCAGTCTCCATAGGCTGCTATCAGAAGCTCAGCAGGCTGTTCCAAGTAGAGGAAGCGGATGTTCATGGCACTCGTGATGTTAGCCTGGTGCTGTAGGGTTGTGGAGGTTGGCTTGTGGAAGTCAGTGATGAAGTGGAAAAGGACCCGGTGTTCAACAGGTTGGGCCTGGCTGACTGATCAGATCTTACATCAGAAGACCAGGGTAAGCTTGCAGCTCTTCTTCAAAAATGAATTGAATTTGAATTCCAGCGTATGCCATTCGGCCTTTGCAATGCTCCAGCCACCTTCCAGCGTTTGATGCAGCAATGTCTCAGTGGCCATGTAACTGAATCTTTGTTGGTATATCTTGACGATATTATTGTCTACTCCTGACCTCACCTGAACCACCTGGATGAAGTGTTCGAGTGCCTTTGGAAGCATGGCTTGAAGCTCAAACCTGATAAGTGCAAACTATTCCATTGCCAGGTAAAGTTTATAGGCCATGTAGTTGATCAAAGAGGGGTCCTGCTGGACCCAGATAAAGTCTCTGCTGTTACTGATTGGCCAGTCCCCACAACAACAACTTGGGACTCATAGATTACTACAGACACTTTATCTCCAGGTTTGCAAAAATTGCATGCCCGCTAAATGCATTGATGATCAGTATCCCTAATGACAAGAAATTAGGTTCCCGACCCCTTACCTGGAGTGTCAAACAGCATTTGAGGCCCTAAAAAAAGCCCTGACCCAGGCTCCAATATTGGCCTATGCAGACTTTACCCAACCATTTACCCGTACTCTGATGCCAGCCACCAGGGGCTGGAAGCAGTGTTGGCACAGGTGCAAGATGGTAAGTCGGAGTCTGCACCCCACTGAGTGTAGGAATGCAAACTATAGCTCCTTCAAGCTGGAGCTTTTGGCGTTGAAGTGGGCCATTATTAGAAAAATTCAAGGACTATCTGACAGGAGTCAAGTTTGTGGTGTTTACTGACAATAACCCTGTAGCTCATCTACAGGGTCTGTGTTTTATATTTATTCTATTTTATCAGAGTGCTGTGTATTAATTGACTTGCATGCTTTTTTATAACATGTAATCTTGTCGAATTGTTGCTTGCAGTTGTTGTGAAGTCTTTTGACAGTAAATATGGTTGAAATGAACTGATGACCCTGGGAGCACCACGCCCATACCTTCATTGGACCTGATTACCAGCTGAGCAACAGGTGCAGTGAGGCAGACACAAGGTTTTATTGACACAAGAAAGGAGAATCAGGAGCACAGGGTGCACAGGTCACAGCAGATGCCGGAGGAAGCAGCCCTGAGAAGGTTCTCCTGAGAGCCACCAGCCACACCACGATGAGTCAAAGAGAGGAGACCAGTAGCAGCCAGTCTCACAGTGTCACGCCGCTTTACTCAGGCCGGGGTCGACAGTTGGACATCCACACCCAAGACGACGGTCTGATGGCCTCGGGACACCACGGGTAGGCATGGGAGGAGGCAAGAGAGTGGTATTGGAGCAACAGAGAGGGAAAGCATTGACATGGGAGGAGCGGCTGCATTGGACTTGGACTCTTGACGTGGTTTTTACTGAACTTTTAATTGCACATTTTTATTTTTAACATGTTTGGGTAGTCATCTTTGGTGACTTCACAGGTTCTAACCTGTGAAGTCTTTTTCCTAGGTCGCGTTGTTAGTTTTAATTTTTAATGTACAAAATTAATTTAAAGTAAGGACCTACTTTAGCTGTTGGGCCCAGCCACAGTTGCAGACTGCCTCAGTACACAGGGCTTGTAGGAAGGCTGAAGAAAAAACAGATTATGATCTGATCTGCCAAGCGGTGGTAGAGCTGAAGCAGTGTGTGCAATCTCTGTCTGCTGAGCCACCTCAAGGGATGGACCTCCCTGCAGCGAATGAGTCATCACTGAATGGTGACTGGTTTGCCTAACCTCTAGCATGTACACTGCATTAAAGTCTTATTTGTGATAAAGAATAGAAGAGACACACGTCAAGCTGGTGTTAATTTCAGAACAGGAGGATTTATTCTTCCTCAGTGTGCCAGTGACCCTATTCTATACCACTCAAGCATAATGCGCCATCTAGGCCTGGATTTGAAATAGCGGTGTATGTGCCTTAAAATGCAATGAAATGATCTACATATAATTAATGAAAATAATTGCAAAAATTATGGTAAAAAATAATAAGGGGTGTCTGTTTTTCTTTTGCTGCAATTATGAACTTTTTACTTTAGTTTTCTGCTCTTAACTTACTTTTGACACACTGCAAAAACAGATATGTCAAAAAACAACACATGGTTGTGTTGATGCCATTTTGACACGTGTAGATTTTAGCACACAATGTGTAATTTTTATCTTTCATGCCTCTCTGGATATATTGACACAGTAGCCTATATGTGTTGTTTCTGGGGAGAGGATTTTTGTTTGTGAATAAACAATAATAATTGTTTAGTTAATGTTAGAAGTCTTTTACACATTTCTGTGGTTCATTGCGGTCACTTTAAGAAACCCAGGAAGTAAATTACAGGGAGTTGTGTCATGTGACCAGTAATTAGGAAGTAAACAAGAGAGTTATGGAGAGCTGTCATTTTTGTGTCATCTGAGTTAATCCATCTACATCTGCATACATCTTATGCCTTTGGTAGCATCGTGGGTATGTACTTGTTTGTTTATTTGTTATCTACAGTCTCAGTTCATTATTTATGTGACATTCTGACATTACATTCTGTGAAATTTAATGCTAAAACGCTATCGAGTTACTATCACCAATTACCACTCTGTTACTGGGTCATTAGCAAGTTCATGTGAGCATAATTACAATTTAAAAACGAGAAATTGATTACATATTAAAATATTAATCCATATATTACGTTTGAGCTTAAAAAGAGATAATAAATACATAAAAGCTGTGACAAAAACAAGTGGATTAATTCATATTGAAGATTGAGTTAGTTACATTTACATTGTGTATATCTGTATGTTAAAAGCAAGCACAGTGTTGATTATATTTTTGTATTTCTGTTTCAGTTTCACCTTTCCTTACAACGTCAATAAACCTGTGGATAAAGGGACAACTGTCTTCAGAGTTTTGATGTTAGGAAGGCGTTTATCTGACTGTCAAGTTAGGTCTCATGCTAAATGAGTGGTTTTGAGTAGTTCCTTTATTACCGCCATCTTGTGTAGTCTTCTTTGTTCAGGTCATGTGGTCACAGTGACCACTTTGAATCGGCCATCTTGCCTTTGTTTGTGTCCCCACAGACACACACACATACACACACCTCTATATACTAGATAAGACATTGTGTTTTACTCTGCTCCATTGTAAATAAATGCCTTTAAGTATAACTACTGGTGTGTTTAATGTTGCACAAGCGTGAATATTGCCAACCTCTACTTGGTAGAATTCCAATCCTTCAACTTTAACTTACTGTTGATATGGTAATTTGGTTATAATTAGTAAACTAATGGTTAATCAGCGTTCCAGATTAATGGTAATAAATTGAGACTAAAACCATATTGGCTATTTTGCCTATTAGTTTAGGCTGGTGCCCTGAGGACTTTAATTAATTTTAAAGTTATTATTTACTATTAATATTTTTAATATTAATATTTTCTTAATTTATGATAGCCAATAAAATGATAGACAACTGAAATCCAACATATTTGGTGTCCAGCTCATGAGGTAGAGCTCAGACCCAACATCATAGAAAAATTTTAATTATTATACTGTCACATAAATAAAGCAGATTTTTTCATTTTAGAAAGCATTACACAATCTTTTTGTATTTCACATTGATCGAACAGTTCCAAATGTGACACCCAAACTGTACACACTCACCTCTTCACCTATTCCTCTGTCCCTGATGAAGAATGTGTGTGTCGGTGTTACATGTCAACAGGGGGAACCTGTTAATCTTCTTAGATTCAAGTGCTACTGCAGGGCAGTGGAGGCTTTCAGGCACTTTGAAAGTACTGAACACATTAAATAACACATAAGCTTGCAAATACATGCACATATACACCTCTGTGCTTTTCACGATTACCATAGTTGAAGGTATGTTACAGCACGACTGACTGCTGAGGCAAAGAAACTGTATATGTGTCTTGATACCGTTAATTAGTTGGGTTTGGCCTTTGTAAATTTTGTATTGGTTAAGACACTTATTTTACAAAAATTTAAGATATCACTGCAGGTGCTGTTATTTTATTGATACAGAGTTGATTTAACACACATTATAGAACTTCTTAACCACTGCACAAAGATGTAATCCTCCAGTAAATATATGTAATTATCCATTTCAAGATGTACAAATAAAAGGCCTCCAATGTCAGAGGTCTCTGTATCCAAAGATGCCTCAGGTAAAACTAATAAACAACATCATGTGAAGGAAAAACAGAGGTTTTAATGAGAAGCCCCACCCCACCCCCATGATCACCAGTATCCATGCTGACTGTCACAGTACGAGCAAGGAGAGGCCAGGATCCAAATGCAGAGTGCGAAAAACAGTTCTTTATTTACAAAAGTAGCAACGAAAAATCACCTTAAACGGGAACAAAGTATCAAAACAGAAAAAACAACAGAAAATCACCGTAACAGGAAAAAACACTAACAGGGAAAAAACAACTAAAGGCGTCCAGGAGCAAGCTCAAACTGGGAAGCGAAAGTGCAAAGGAAAAAACTGGAGACAATACTTAGCGATCTTACGAATGTGAGGAAGGGGATCAGCTCAAGAGTAGGGTTCAGGCAAGAAGCAAACTGAATACTCTGGCGACGAGGAAGTGAATGGAGTTGGCTTAAGTAGCCGGGCTGAATGCTGGAATGCGGAGCAGGTGAGTCTGGTTGAGCCCTGCTGCCGAGGAGATCGCCCCGCCTCCGAGCACTCAGTCTGTGCAGAGGGAGAGAGAGAGAGAGATCAAAAAACTGCACAAGAGTCAGACCATGACACTGACACTTTCCTCTCACCTCCTGAAACATCCCCAGATGATGTCATGTTGTTCCATACGTCTCCATCCATATTTCTATAACTTCCTTTCATTTTCATCTCAATCTCTTCCTTCATATTTGAATGGCACCAGACCTTGGTTTCCTTGGCCTCTTTTACCCAGCCCCCATGGCCCCTGGGTCTCGTCTATAGCCTTGCACCGCCCCTTCCCACCAGTTAGCCAGCAGCCATCTGTTCCTTTATCCACCTCCTTGCCCGGCCCATTTGGCCGCTCAGTAGGATGACTGTCGATTCTGCATAGCTGGCGAGCCCCTCTTATCAGTCCCATGCAGAGGGCCTAATTAGTTAGTGGGCTTTTGGAAGCGCCTGGTGGGTCCTGAAGCAGCCTGACATACACCGGAGCTGGGGTTAAGAGGTGGCCAGCAGGGCCTAAGAGGTGGTCCACCCAGTCCCCTCCAGCAAAGCAAAATGGGAGTAGAGCAGATTGATATGGGGAGCATGAATATTCCAATGTTTGATAATGAAAGACTGGTGTCAAAAGAGTTTACTCTTGTTGGTCCAATATTACAGTACTGTTTGAGTGAGTAGGACTTAACAATAGGTGTAATTGGCAAGCATCTGGATGTTTGCTTTAACATAATGCCTCACGCAAGAAGGCTTGGGCCTGAAAACAGGATAGAATGGATGAAGTGTTTTCTGGAAAATAGAATTTGTCTGGAAAGTTAGGCACCATGGTGTATTTTGAGTTCACAGTTTGCGATGTCTTTAACAGGAACTTCAAATAAATATAAATTCCCCCTCGGGCAAAATTTAAAAAAAAAATGTTATACTGCCTGCCCTCTGTTTTGACATCGAAATGTTTCTTTACCACATTTTGATGTCAACACTGAAATTTCTGAATAAAAACCCGTTGAGGGGTCAGTGCTCTGAGGTCAAAGGTCATGAGCTTGGATGGCTGTACACAAAGAAAACAAAGATAGCCAACAAGGATCTTCTGTGTTTCATTCACTCTCACAAACACACACACACTTACCCTGCTGTTTCTTCCTTTTACTTTCCATATCTGCAGCATTCGTTCATTATACTTGATGCAGTACATCCAAATATACAGTATGTCTAGAGAAGGACATATTTGGCATCTGTAAAATACAGAACATGATATGTTTAATTTTAGATACATGAAAATATCTGTTATCCAGTTTAAGCTCACTTCAACTGTAACTCATTCAGCTCTGTATTGACAGTCGTAATAGAAAATGTATAGATAAAGCAGACTTAGTATCCTTAAGCAAGTTATGCCTCCCTGGGTAGGAGCATCTAAGTGGCATTCTATGTATTGGGCATACATAAAAAGGCCTCTGAACCTTGACAAATTATCAGGTACACATTCACACTGGTAAATAAACTTCCTCCTTCGTCTCAGCCAGTCAGGACTGTGTTTGGCTTACCTGTCACATGGTCCATGGTGAAATACAACACTAGTGAGGTAAATTGAAGAGATGAATGTGTGCGCTTTGGTGACTTCCCTGTCTCGCCATCACCATTCAATAGCTTAAGGTGTGTTTGTTCATGCTATGAAGTCATCCAATTAGCCCTTTCTCTCCTACTTCTTCTTCCTTTGTTCTCTCAAAGCCCATCATGGGCAGGTGATTATCAGAGAGCAGTTCTTACTCCAATTCCAGAGATTTTAAATGAAAGACAAATGGCTATTGAGTTATTATTGAGTTATAAGTGATCTCTTCATCTTTGGAACAAGGGCTGGCTGTTTTGTAGGGGACTTTATGCAGTTTTATTAGTGGTGACGGAACAATGTCCTGGAAGATGGTGTAGGGTAAAGGATCCCATTATTCTTTCTTGAAACTTTTTTATAGCACGAGACCAAATAATTACAGTAAACTGCTTTGTTATTGTGATATCAAATCAGCACATACATACACTTGTGGTCAGGGCATTTTCTTAGACTTTCCTAGACCACCATCTTTTCTCAAATCTTTTCCTTTGCACTATGTAAAAGTTTGGTTCTTCAGATGTTTAAAGATAAAAGAGTTACAGTGATAGTGAGCTTGAAAGATTCTTGGTAGATTTTACCTGAGGAATAAAAAGACTTCTCACACCCCAGTTTTGGAGGGTGCAGCGATAAGAAAGGCACGCAGGCACCATGCTGGTGAGGTGGGCATTGATTTTAAAGGAATGTCTCCCTTTCAAGCTTGCAAACCACACACAATTTCTCACTTCACACATGCACACTTACAGTAATCTTTCAGCAGAGATATGTGCAGGTGGCTCAGGAGAGGAGGCAGAGGAGAGTCATAAGCCTGACTTAAATGAGAGAGAATGACCGCTGGCGCTGCTGTATGGTGTCAAGGGTTTGACAGCAGCCTGAACAGAGGCCACTCTGACTAATTGGGCTAATTTGGCAGCAAGGGAAGAAAAGGAGTCTCAGAGGACTAAGTGGCTACTCTTTTCATCATCTCTCTCGCCTCATCTGAACCGACTGTCACTCTCTCCAAGTTAACTTCACTCCTTCTTTTCCCGCTCACTGGCTCATTCGCTCACTCTCCATTTCACTTTCCCTTTATCTCACTTTAATAGTCGCTCTTCATCTTCCAATGAAGGGATAGTCAAGCTATCCAAGTTACCTGACTGTCAAAGCTGTCCCTATCCATTTTAACAGATGTAAAGTATATGGAAACACTACTCACAGGCGCATTAGAGTGGGCCAGCAGTGAGGCTATGCTGTTTGCAGTATATAATTCTTCTAGCTCTGTGCTTATTTATCCTCCTTCCTTTTTTTCTCCAGATCAAAGCTGCTAGCTTGCCCTGCAAGCTTGATGTTGAGTGAAAGATTAGCATGGCCAAGCCATCTAGTGAAACATAATACAATAAAAAAAAACCTACTGGAAAGCAGCACCAAGTCAGTCATGCCAAAGAAAACATAATCTGCTTTGTGAAGGTTCCTCAAGGCAGCACAAAAATGATTCTCCAACAATATCAATAAAACATACAGGCAATACATTACAGAGCCATGTTTGGTAGTGGTGGTACTCTGAATTTAATGCATTATGGCTCCTCTTCTGGGTTTTGATAGGGAGGATTCATATTATCTGTGGAGATGAATGATAGTCTGTGACATGTTTCCAGAACACTTTCTCCTTCCCCCTGCCTTCCCTCTTTGTCCTCAGCCCTTGGCACTGGCAGACTCACTGGTCATCTGCACCAGTGGGATAAGGGGAAGATGGGTGAGTTTGAGACACAACATATGTTATTTGCTTTTCCAATAGTGTGATGCCTCGCGGGGAAATTTGGGCTATCGCATTATGACACAGAAAATGAAAGAGGCTCCATTGTGCCCCAAGATGGAGTATGGACAGCTAGAAATAATATCTAGAATGTAGACATCAGGGGCTAGTTACAGCCGGACTGCATGGAGACATCAAAAAGAATACATCTGACTTCAACTTCAGAAATGATCATTAAAAAAATAGAGAACAGATAGAAACAAAAAAGAAACACATGAATATGTAGCATAAATATGTGTGTCTGTTTGGAGTCAAGGAAGGATGGAGAAAAATTACAAATTGAGTTCTTCTGATTTTCTTTGCTCCTCTGTGTCTGTCGTTTTGAATTTTTACATGGATATAAAAAATTACATATCAATATGAGCAGGAGAATAATATATTTGACGTAAGGTTTTAAGATAGAGCTGGAAAGTGCCTGGAGCATATATTCCCAGCCCCTGCCAGTCACAGTTTTTGAGACATTGTCACTGTTTGTTATTCTTAGTGGTCGTTTTCTAAAAGGCTAACATTAATTTAAACATACTTACATAAAAAGATATGTAACTAAATACATCAAGCAAACATTATCATGTTATAGTCTCTCTTCTTTCTTGCCTTGGTCATCAAAACAAGAGAACAAAATAACAGTGTTCCTGTATGCTTAAAATTACAAAGGCCTACTGTTGCACAAAATGGCCACTTGAGTTTGACTCCAAAAGTGAGTCAATTCTCATAGACTCTCATGTTAAAATGCCCAACTTTACAGGAGAAATAAACATGTTTACAGCCCGGTACAAAAAAGGATATTGTTCTATATAGCCTATTTCACTCTTTGTGACACCTATATGGGGGTGAATTTGTATGTAACCCACCTGTTTAAATTTTATTAAAGCTTAAAGTTATGTATAATAGTAGCCGCTTTAAGTGACAGGTTGTTTAGCGTATGCTTGCCACAACCCGGCATGAACTGCCTGACTGAACTTTTGCAGCATTTACAGCACAAAGAGGGAAGTCAGGACACTGCCACTGATACACAGAGTATATGCACACAGATACCAACAAGTCCTCCAATCCATAAGAGCATGTCGGTCGTTTGTTCCAACCCTCAAATATGACCCAGAGGAGTGTTTCCTAATATAGCGCCCCTACCAGTGGTTAGGTTTAGGCACAAAAACTACTTTGTTAGGTTTAGGCATTAAAACTACTTGGTTAGGTTTAGGAAAAGATCATGATTTGGGTTAAAATAAGTACTTCCTCAACATCAGACAATCTTTGTTGTCGTGGTTACAATAATAACAACGAACAGTCATGGATAATAGAAACTAAAGATTTCTCATGGGAATCAAACACCGATCTCCTGTGTCATATTCCTGTGTTTTGTTGACCTATCCATCCACCCTAACCATCCTCCTGACAAAGACTTTGTCGCTCTTTATACTACGTCACCGCACTTTTCCCGGTGCTCCTGTCATAATTGTCGCCTGACAACAAAACGTAACTTTGGGTCATAATAAGCTGCTGGACAAACAACCTGTCTGCTTGTTTTTCACAGGAGGACAGTCTCACAGACACACATACAAATTATAGACCCACACAACTGTATAAATGTCAAAAAATTTGGATTCTTCTTACAAACCTGAGGTTTGACCTTATGACATGAGGTTTGTACTTACATACTGTCATCTAACATGTGAAATAAATTTAAATCTAAGTCTAAATAATCATTCAAGTTCTGTACATTGCCTAACAGTCATGTGCATATGTAGTAAAGGTCCTTTATAGTATAAAGTAACATTTAAATAACAAATAATTTGTTATTTGACAATAACAAATTACAAGCGCTGTTTTTGTTTTCTGCTGCAGCTCATATGTGACTAGGTATCTAGTTAGATGCAAGAGAAAATAAATAGCTAGGAAAGTGGAATTAGATGGACCTCAGAGACTCTTTCTAACCCAACACTGAAATAACATGTTTGTACACTTGCAGCACTTGCAGCAGAGAAGGTCAGGTAGGACTGAGAAAAACATGAGGCACAGCAACGCAGAAGTGCACCCATAAGCACACAAGCACAGGAGGCTTAGCAACAACGCAGGTCATCTGCAGTGACCTCCAAGCTTTGCGGCCAG
Source organism: Seriola dumerili (assembly GCF_002260705.1). Taxonomy (NCBI): domain Eukaryota; kingdom Metazoa; phylum Chordata; class Actinopteri; order Carangiformes; family Carangidae; genus Seriola; species Seriola dumerili. The sequence continues at coordinate 2,876,348 of NW_019175077.1, forward strand.
GGTTCTTGCAGCAGGGGATCTGTGGGGCCATCCAGTCCTCCATAACAGTGCTGTGCTGCCAAAAGCTTTCACATAGTGTCACAATTCTGAATTTAGCAGAGCCAAACAGGCTGGAGAAGAAGAAAGGCTAGAGGGAGAAGGAGAACCAAAGTGAAAACAAACAGAGTGAAAGGAACAGGGAACATGTACAAATTGGCTATAGTCTCATAGTGAACTTGTGGTGATATTGCATTTTCAAAGTAACATTAGACTACTTAGGTTTGCTGTTTATTATAGACAGCTAATCGCTGACACATTTTAAACAATATTTCTTGCATTATTTGAAGCCATGTTGGATGCATTATGATCACAAAAAATATGCTTTAGTCTGTTCAATAATCACACACGTGTGATACATGTAAAATCATGTTGAGTCACACATTGATTAGGGTTTGAAAGATCAAATTCAAACAAAAAATTATGTAAAATGACACAATTAGACACAGTACAAAATTTGGCTTCAGCTTCAACAAACACAGCAAGAGAAAGGAATGGGGAGGTGAAACTGAGAGCAAATAAAGTGAACACATTTTGGGCAGTGATACTGTAAAGACTGTCTACTGGTAGCATAATAAACACACAAAGTGTGCTTCATAATTTAAGTGGTACTAGTGGTATATTATATGATATTATGGATTCAGCAGTAATAACCCCGACATATGCAGTAAAAAACATATAACACAAAAGTGTTTTTGTCACATGTTTATAAGACACACACACACACACACACACACACACACACACACACACACACACACACACACACACATCTCCACCCCAGCTAAGAACCCAACCAATCACCATCCATTCATAGCAACAACACTCCCACCTCTGCATTGTGAATCATTATTAAAAAAGAATGACCTGGGGTGTGTCAAGGCATAGCAGGTCTGCATAACCTAATATCACTAACAACACATACACACACTCACATACACCCTCAGTGAGGGCTGCAGTCGGTCAGATGCAGGCAGGTCTGGGTCACCCCTTTGCTTGTCTCCGCAGAGACAAAAGGGGTAGATGTGATTGACTGTGACAGATCTTTGACAAGTAATTGCTCTAATCACCCCACCCCCACCCCCACTCTATATTCTCGTCTTCCTTACTCCACCTGATCCATTGCTCATCAGTGCGGTAACAACACTGGGGTGTGGGCAGACAGAGCAGCTCAGGGATAGCTCTTCTGAGATGTCCTGTCATTATCAAGTCTTCAAGGGTGACATATATACATAAATGTACACAGTTAACGTGACCTCTTTGAGTATGACACTGAAAGTGCTCTTCTCTTTTTTCACTGTCCGCTTCCCCCGTTACTCACTTTTCTTGTTCGTTGATCATCAATTTTTCTTGTTACATCTTTCCTCTCCGCTCACTCAGTCCACACATTAGTTCTTGCTTTTTTCTCTCTGGATCACTGTCTCTCATTCTTTGTGGCCCCGATACGCTACTCTAGATTCCACATAGCACACTGTGCAACACGTCAGTATCTTTCTGAGGATCTATATTGATATACAGCACATTGCTATTTTCAATGGATCAAAAACATGAGGTCTCTGACTCTCTTTTCCAGCACGTCAAGAGATAAGAATTGAGACAAAAGCAGTGAGACAGAGAGAAAGAGAGGTATGCTTTGTAGTAACTGTGCCAAACTTTGCAGAGAATCAGGCCATGAGAGGAGAGCTAGAGATGAACCAAGAAGATGTGGGGTGATGGTGACTGGAAAAGGGGGACATCTAGATATCCAACTATTTGCCAATCCCAAGACAGCCACCCTCACGCCTCCTCACACCGACCCAGACCCACCCTCAGCAGAATAAGAGACCATCAATTAAAGCCAGTGTGTCTGCGATTGTCCCTCAGCCTCCCCAGTGCTCCACTGAGCTGCTGCTCAACCAGTGCACCGGAGGAGGAGGGAAGCTATAGGTAGCCCTCTTGCTGTCAGCTCCACTTATAGGTAGCACTGCATTTATGGCCCGTAATTACATGTGGGTTGTCACCACTGGTAGAAAACCCAGTCAGTGAATATGAGAGAGAGAGAAGGGGGGGGGGGGGGGCTGGTGGTGGGAGAGTATAGTTAGTGAGATTGGCGAGTGTGGACGAGACAGAGATGACAGGCAAGGCTACCCATTCTGCTACTGCAACGACTCTTCCAGCCTATCCCACCCTCCCTTCTCCAGTGCCATTGTCCTTGGCTTGACTGGGCCAGTTGATGGAGAAGGTGAGGTGGAGGCTCCCTGCTCCATCTCACTGGGTAATAATGGGGCTGTCTGTCTTGGTCAGTTACCTCTGAAAACAAAAGAGTTTTAAAAAATTAAATCGATATAATGCAACAATTCAGTTTTTCTCTCAGATGATTTGTGTGTAGTTCATCACGGCCACTGCACACATCATCTGTCTTCTAACAGGTTGCATTGGGTAATATGTTGGATTTTTCCATTCTGTTATTGCGTTATTGCTTATAAACACATCAAAGTTATCATTATTACTGTTTGCTTCTCTCTGCCTCATTACATACACACACCGAGCTCTTTATTAGGAACATGAAACTAATACTGGATGGAGCCACCCTTTGCTCTCAAAACAGCCTCAGATGATCGTGGTATGGTTTCCACAAGATGTTGGAAACATTCCTCTCAGATTTTGGTCTGTGTTGACATGTTTGCAATATATAATTACATAATTTCTGCTGGTTTGTCAACTGCACACTCATGCTGCAAATCTCCTGTTCTACTGCATCATCATCACTGTAACATCCTGAAAAAATATAATTTCCCCAATTTTGACAACTTCTTGTTTTACTCTGATTCATACCTGGTCTTTTAAAATTATTTATAATCCTGCATCCCCTCAAAATCCCTGGCCTATCATGGCAGTGAAAGTACCAGTGGGACTAAAGCATCTATTAGAGATGACTGGGTACCACAGTTCAGAAAGACAGCCTTTGGTCATTTTCCTAGGTCAACCTACTTTCTCAGTTAAAGTAATGGGTAAGTGGTACACCACAAACATTAGAAACTCAGGACGCTTTTCAGTGTTTAAAACCAGCCTAAAGCTTTGGCTGAAGTCAGCAGAAATGTTTCACCACCAATGATTGCCTTGTATTTATTATGTGCCTGCAATGCAATAGCATTGAAGGCATATATTACTATCCTGCATACTTATTAGTGTGAATGCTGAGTCAGCATTCACACAATTGTTACTCAAATCTTTATTCTTCGTACATATCTTCCACCTTTGTTTGGAATCTAACTAGTCCTTCATACATTTATGCTACAAAGACCATTCAAATATCAAAATGTGTGGCTTCTTCAGGAGATTTATGCTTTTACTTTTCTCATTTGTATTATTAATAATTTATGAAATATTAAGCAATGACATTTTTTGCCATTCAAATGAATTGAGATGATGTTCAAATCCTTGAAAACTTGAGCCTCTTTGAACGTCAACTACTTCAGCATACTTCAGCTACAGACTTCATTCAAACTTTAACCTGTGCACAAGCATTTCAACTATTAAACTTGTATTCAACTTTTTGATATCTTCAAAAGTTTTTGATTTATCACAGTTTTAGTTTTATGTTTTTTTCTGATATTTTTTGAGATTATAATGGGTGTGTATTGCGCAGAATGTTCTGGCCTAGAAAAGGATATCATCATCACTAGAGTGGGAGAAGCTCTAGAACTCCTCTGAAAAAAATTTGTGTAACTCATCCTTCTGGCCACATATTTTAGTCTTCACACATCATGGTTTCCTACAGCTTCGTATTTAGTAGAAAAATTTGTGCTAACAAATAATATTGCTAACTGAAATTAATTGGTTGATTTTGTTGCTGTTCTTAGCTGGGAAATGATATATCAGGTAACCAAAAGATGTTCTTTAAATTTATAGTTTTATCATATGTTATTATTATCACCCTATAACATGTTTTACCCCTCCTTCCCCATTTTCGAATGTAAAGCTGTCAGACGTTTACTGAGAAACATTTTAACTGACTTACTTTGTTCTTTTATCTGAAAACATTTTTACCCAGTAATTTACCCCTACTGATGTCTTTTCACTAATAGTAGTAACGCCGTTCACGTGTTGACGTACTGATGTACTGACGTGCTGACGTCAGTGTGGTGTCCAATCACCAGTCAGTTTCTGTTACTGGTAGAGTTTATTGCTGCTGTTGCTGTTTTCTTCATCTCAGTGTCTAACTACCTGCTGTACATTTAAACTTAAACTAGTTCTGCTCTAGCACTCAGCTCCTTTTAGTGACTTTCACTAACTCAGCAGTTGTTTACATGCTGTGCAGATCTGCTAGTTACTTTAGCTTAGCAGTTAGCACTAACTTCTCTCTCTCTCCCTCGCTTGGTGTGGTGTTGTTGTAACTTCAGTGTAGAGGATTGTGATGTTTATTACATCTTAAGCGATGTCTGCTGTCTTACTTTAGGCACACAGCTCAACTCGCTAACTGGAGCTAACTGCGCACTCTAACTGCCATCCCTGAAAATTTTCCATTAAAAAAATCTGACAAAATCTTTTAAATCCCACAATTTCCAATGTTCATTGACAAATTTTATATAAAAACTGTAGAGATTATTAACCTGTATCACCCAGTTTTTGGTCTCATTCTGATATCTTTCAGGGTTTGTGAGGAAATCCCCCCAAAGTGCAAAGAGGGCTGTCCAATGCTCCCATTGCTCTTGCCCTCAACAGAGTTGAAGGGAGTTTCAAAACTGCGATAAAACTTTAACCGTAACTGTAGGTACACATACTGTATGAGATGTCTCCCTCTTTATTGAACCCTTGGTACAGCCGTGGTGAGGTGATCTTTTCAGAAGGGCTTGTAGTTTTCCCTCCAATCAATTTTTGAACACAACTTTCATCTTAAAATTTTTTCTCTGCCTAGGGACACAGAGGGGATTGTGTATGTGTGTTTCCCTCCTTACCCTGGTGGCCACAGTCAACATAGCAACCAGTGTCTCCCATTTTCATCTGTTTCCTCATCCAACTCCTGTTGTCTTTTACTCAACAACATTGTGCTGGTTTAGCTAATAGCAAACTGTTAGGAATCGCTTCAATGAAAGCTGTCTGCAACTGGTTATCTTACTTCACCATGAATCTTAAAAGCAGATTTTTGTAAACTGAGTGACTGGCTGAAACAAACCAGGACAATCAATTCAAATCCCGTTCTGAATTTATTCTTCTTTTTTTTTTAAAAAAAAGAAAAGAACCAGTAATAGTCTAAGCTGAATCAATAAGGATATGGATAAGATAAAGATAAAATCCTAACGATACCCACCCCTACAGCTTGTTAATGTCTGACTTTGGGAAGATGAGCCCATCACAGTTCAAATTCCTTCACTCTAAGTCTTGTGTAATCAGTGTTATTTTGTGATTATTATTTTTTATGCTGCACAGTGAGATCAGTCACAAACATGTCAAGAATAGTGAAAGAAAAGAAAAGTCTTGTCTGTTCATTAGTAGAAAGAGCTTCTTAATATCTTTTGTCCTTGTAGCTGATAAATACTCTCTCGTAAAGTCATGAAGTCTTATGCTACTACTCAAGAATTTACACTGAATAAGTGTTTGAGAAAATGTTTAGGCCTGAATCTTGGATTATTGCCAGCATGTTATTTATATTTTCTTGAGGAAAAGTAATTATTGATATGAAATGACTATTCTAATAAAATAGTCGATAGATTAATGTTTAGAAAAATGATCATTAGTGGCAGCCCTAGTTCTTTGCGTGTGTGTACATGTCTTTCTATAATTGTGAGGACAAATTTAGTTAAAAACCATCTTTTTGAGGTCACTTTGGCCAGTCCTTGTGGTTTCAAAGAGCTTTTTGAGGGATACCTGCAGTGACTGAGGTCAGACTTAGGATAATTCTCTACAACTTGAATGAAACTCAAAGTTAACGTCCTCTGTAGAGATTGAAATATGTGTGATGGATATGCACAAAGCAGCAGGCACATTCAAAATGTATTCAAGAATTTTGTAGTTATGTGCCTGCAATGCAATAGCAATGAAGGCCTATATTATTATCCTGCATATCTATTCATCTTATACATCTTCCGTATCAAAATTTCGGCATTTATCTAGTCCCGCAGCTTTGAAAAAACAAACGAAATATATATATTAATGCTACGTGGCTTAAATGGGAATGGTGTGCTATGACTTTTCTTAGTGATTTGAGTAACCATGGTGATGTACATGGCGAAGAAATGTGAATGAATGAATGGGGAGACTTCTTCAAAACGACCAAACCCAGCCCTCTTTAGAGCTCTACTGTTGTGTCATACTTCAATGTAGAAAAATGGTTGAAACATTAAACAGGTCACAAGACTTGAGACTCTTTTGGGTTAAATCAGTATTTTGACAACTATTATGGTTTACACAAAATCGCAGTTTACATTTTGTGTCATTTCTTGACCGTTTCAGATTTTATAATGGGTGTGTATCGCAAAAAATGGTCAGAGCTAGAGTGGATGACATCACAGGTAGAGTGGGAGAAGCTCTACAACTCACTTTTGGAGCTTATTGTGATTGGTCGATTACCTTTGGAGCTCATTCTGATTGATGGATTACATTTAACCAGTGTTTTCCAGGTGCTAACTTTTTCAAACAGAAAGACAGGTGTGCTCCCAGTGAGATAGCATTGTCACAATGGCAACTTCTGAGTGGAGGGAGTCAAATTACCTGATTAGAGACTCCTCTGATATCTGTGGTTTTTATCAACCACTTTACTGACATTTCTGCAATGATTTACACACATCTCAACTGGTTTCACTGGAAATATGTTTCAGTCCAGTTTTAATCAGGATGCATTCTGCAGTTAATTTCAGTTTGTCATTGTAACAGACACAGAAACACATAAATACAGACAAGCAGAGAGGTACACAGACATAAAGACAGGTAGACAGATAGACACACACTCACAGACACATACATGAACCAGAGACACGTGGTACTTAAGAATTTAAAAAATTTGATTTTCTCAAAACAGTTAAGACATATATTGTGTTTTGTATTTTTCGTAGTTCATAGTTTAATTTGCATCTTGGTTATACTGATAAAGTTATTAGTTCAGATAATATAAGTGACAGATTGTTGACAGATTCCAGATTGATTGTGCATCGATTTATTAGTAATGCCTTAAGGCTCCAGTAGGGGCAAGTCGCGCTTCTCTCCCTCACTTAATACACACGAGTGAAGAGAAGAGCAGTGTAGTGTTTTCATCCCTCTTCCCTCGCTATTCTGCCTATTTTAAAGGTAATTACCATACAGGAAACATTATAAATGTAGCGACGTGTTGATAATTGTTCATCTGTCATTGCTTGTCATTACGAGAGAAAGGCTTTGAGTTTTATATACATTTATTTTGCTTAAGAGTTTCAGGCTAACTTCATTGCTGTGTAAGCTAGCTACTGTTATCTTCCCGCTCGAGCGTCAGACGGTTGTTACGCCATTGTTTGTATTTGAGACTCTTGATATGTTGAGATATGCTTGTACTGTATGTAATTTCTCACATAATACACACGACTGAAGACGAGAGCAGTGTAGTGTTTTCATCCCTCTTACCTCGCTATTCTGCCTATTTTAAAGGTGCAACACACACACACACACAAACAGACACATAGACAGGTTGACAGGTACATAGACAGATAGGCAGATAGACAGACAGACAGACAGACAGGCGGATAGAAAGACAGAGACAGGCAGGTAGATAGACAAAATTTTATTCAGGAAACATTTGGCTTACTCAGTCCTTACTCTTTATTTTTCAGAGAAAAGGTAGAAAAAAAAAGGTAGGCAGCCAGAGAGACGTTGTCACCATGGCAACCTCGGAGTGCAGGGAGGGGATACACAGCTAGGTCAAATTACCTGATCAGAGACTCCTCTGATATCTGTGGTGTTTATCAACCATTTTACTGACATTTCTATCAAAATTCCACTACAGACCGCTCCAACACTAAATACAGATTATGATTTACACACATCTAAACTTGTCACAGCCTGCTCTGCTTCTTTCCTGCTGCGGTGGGGAATTTCCACTCACCCCACCTCTGTCTCACTCCACTCTGCCACCCACACCTCCTCATCAGCCTCACCGTCCCCACCTGTTGCTCCCAGTTGCACTCCATCTCTAATCAAGCCGGTATTTAAGCAGCCTCGGTCCACTCACTCACTCACCGCCAGATTGTCTTCTCTCTCATGCATGACCCTCCAGCACTCTCTCTCGGACTGATTTCCACTCGGCTTGCCTCTGACCACCTCTCCTCGTCTCTGCCCCGGTAAACCCAACAGCCTTCTGTCCCTGACTACGAGTTTCGCCTATGCTCTTCCTGGTTCTTGTCTGCCTGTGGCTGTGTGTTGTTTGACTGCTTCGGCTCACATGAGTGAGATCGCCATTCCACCTGCCGTCATCAGAGCCTCCTGCCGAGCGAAACATCTCCTCTGTGTGAGTGCCTTTGGCGTTTCCTGTTCTGCTGGTTCTTTGATCCTCTGCCTGACCACGACAACTCTTCTGCCTGCTCCCTCTGGGTTTGTCTGCTCCGCTGCCTGCCTGCCTGTCACCTACTCCGCTTCCTCATTGACCATCAGTTCTGCCTGCCCCCCAACGGTGCCTTCGTCCTATCCACAAACTCTCAGCTGTATGTGCATGAACTCTGCTTAACCCATGAACTGAAAACTGATATTACTTACCTGAGCCAAGTCCATACTTAACTGCAATCTGTGGTGACTCACCAGTGCTTAGGGGTGGGCGATATGGCAAAAATAAAATCACGATTTCGATTTTATCACGATCTTAAATTGGAAAAAGAAAAACAGACAATTTAGACCAAAGAACCTTTCTTAACAGATTTTATTTCAAATAGTCGCAGTTTTGCCTGCATGTGCAAACAATGTAAAGTTTAAGGTAAACAACAACATCCTAATAAAGTGCACTCTTGCAAAAGTAGTAACAGAAAGTAAAATATCAATCAAAGACATTACTGACAGTCATTTAAACAGGATTTATTTATCAAAACACTAAATAGCTTATTGAAACGCAAAAATACAAACTAAAGTTACTGTGGTTATCTCTTTTAGTGCAACAGTTGCTAGTGCTAGTGCTTTAGTGCTTCCTCTTCAGGTGATTAAACAGGTTCGTCGTGTTACCACCCGACGTGCGAACGGTTTCTGGGCAAACTTTGCAAATTACATTTGCTTGCGCTTGATCAGTTATGGAAAATCCAAACCAATTCCATATAATGGAGGAGGAATTTTTTTTAGCGACCAACTCTCCATGTGCTACCGCTACACACACAAACAAGGAGGCGGGTAGGAAAGTGCGTCACTGCCCGTAATTCGCTATGATTGGTCGGTCAGGTTGACGACGGCAATGCGTCTGGTGCGTTGGTGCATCAGCATAGAACTGCAATTTATAGAATGTGCCCTAGACGATCCCACGATCTCTGCAGTTTGAAAGATCGTCTTCACGTTGTAATCCTTCACGATCTAATATCGTCATATCGCCCACCCCTACCAGTGCTACATTCATCCTGTTGAAAGCCTCAATAAAGGTCATTTCCAACTACTCACCTGTTTGATTGTGCTGCAGTTGGGTCCTACCACACCCCATAACAAAACTGTTTTCACTGGATGTGTTTCAGTCCAGTTGTAATCAGGAAGCAATCGGCAGTTAATTTCAGTTTGTCATTCTAACTGACACAGAAATACATAAATACAGACTAGCAGAGAGGTACACAGGCAGATAGGCACTCAAACACACACACACAGAAACACAAATGCATACCAACACACACACACACACACACAGAAAGCTATTTACAAGTTAGTACTCATAGATGACAGTTCAGACTGGACAGACCAACAGTAAATACAGCAGCAGACATGTTGAATTTAACCTGCTCAATTGGTGTCATAGATCCTCCTTTTGCTCTCCTTTGGTTGTAAACTACTCCTGCATACGTTATGCTACATAAATCATTCAACTATCAAAACATTCAGCTTCTTCAGGAGATGCTGTCCTGCTTTCCTTCAACTTTTTGATACAATTCATAATTTTCTAAATATTTTTCTTCAAATTTTACAATGTAAGTGAGACAATCTTCAAATCTGTCAAAACTTCAGCGTCTTTGAAATTCAACCAATTAAGCATACTTTCAGCTACAGACTTTATTCAAACTTTAAACTGTTCACAACACTTCCAGCTATTCAGCGATTATTCAGCCTATATATATCTTAAAGTTCTACTCTTTAGGATGAAGTTCATTTTTGTTATTAGTACAAATGATTACTTCACATTTTAAGGTATTTTATTCCTACTTCAACCTTTGGCAGTAAATAATTTGGCTTTCAACTGTTTCAACAACATGTTTCAGTTCTCAGCTTTTACAGCTAATGGACTTCAAGCTCCTCCAGTTTGTCAGTAATTTTCTTCAGGTGTGAAATTACAAAGTTTTGATTGTACATTTCTTATTCTCAGGGGGTTTTTTTTCAGCCAATTTAGGCCATTAAACATTCAACTAACATGTTTATCTGTTTTTTAATTTTTTTTAATATTTTGTACTGTTGCTATTTTTCTGCTGTTTGTTACACCTTCCATCAACAACTCAGGCCTTTTTCAACCATTTCGGACATTCAACCTCCAGCTTACAAATTTTGCTTTTAATCTTTAGCATTGCTTCAGCAGTTGATTCAGCTACTTCAGCATTGCTTCAGCAATCTCATTCAGCTCTGAGCATTCACACGCATTTTCAGCAGGAAATGCATTTTCTAGTTCGACTCCTCATTCATCTTTGTTTAGCAATTTTAGCGCGTAACTAGTCTCGCAGCTTTGGGGAAACCCAGAAAATATCTATATCAATACATGCGGCTTGATTGGGAATGGTGTACTATGACTTTTCTTAGCGATTCGAGTAACCATGGCGACGTAAATGGTGATAAAAGGCGAATAAAATTCCCATAGAGAATGAAGGGGAGACATCTTCAAAACAATCAAATGCATCCCTCTTTGGAGCTCTACTGCTGCGTTATACTTCAACGTAGAAAAATGGTTGAAACATTAAACATGTCACAAGATTTGAGACTCTTTTGGGTCAATCAGTATTTTATTTTACTATTACAGTTTTCAGTTTCATATTTTATACTGGGTGTGTATAGACCCCTTTTTTTGCTAGTCACTGATGTTTTTTGGTGGGCGGAGCTTAACTGGAGGCAAAACAATTCCCTGAGCCGGTTAGCTAATGCTGGTTAGCAAGTTTTGATGGACTGTGTATTTCACAATGGCTGAAGAAATCACGTCCTTTTCTGATTATGTAAGTTCACTCACTCCCCGAGACCATGAGTGTTACTTTAAAAAGTTGACTTTAACTGATGGGACTAGATTTGCTGACCCCTACACACTCACTCAATGGATGGACGATCTGACAGGATTACCTACTATACAATAGCTGGACATTTACACCTACCTGATAGAGAAACCGAGTGTGTACACTAAAGAGAAACTTAAGGCATATAAATCTTTTTTGTGTCAGTTTTGTGGCGTGTGATCCGGAGTTCTACCAAGTTAGCGGCAAGGCCAGAGGACAGCCATGTACCAGGCATGGGTTATTGTAAACAGAAGAAACGGCTACATCTTCACGGTGAACTGCACTTGCATGGCTGGGTAAGTAACCTGCATCTCATATTTGAAAGTTTTATATTTGAGAGTTAACTATGCTATCATGTTAGCTGAGATTAGCAAGTGTACGGTTGCATTTGTTTTGCATGTTGGCAACTTTGGTTTTAGGATGTTAAGAATGTAAACCTTAAGTAAGCTGCTGACCTTTGGGGGAGCAGGATACCAAGGAGTCCATTACACATCTGGGTTTTATGGTTATATTGTTGTTTAGGAGTTTATCTACATCCCTGCAGAGATTTAGTGATGCACTCCCTTCCAGGAGGATGTAAGCAATAAAAGTGAAACACGGAGAGAAAGGTCTTGAGGTCAACAGATGATAGTTACCATACCCAGATCATTTTAGGATATAAGCAGCTCAAGTTCTGTCATTCAGTGAGAGACTTGGTGTACCCAGCACCAGATCTGTCCTTCGTGCATGAATAAACCAACCAAATTGAAGTGTTAACTTGTTGGTCTGATATGTACACTTTTCCATCTCTCGGTAACAAGAAATCATCTTTTCAGCGAGTAACGTTAATGTTACTACTGCTGCTACTATGATTATTAACGTTACCACTACTACAGCTAATACTGCAATATCACGACTACTGCTGCTGGTTACTACATTACAACTCCTCCTACTGCTACTACGACTGCTGCTGTTACTACTACTTCTAACTTACTGCTACTTTTATAATACTGCTACTGTTGCTACTCCTACAACTACTGTTATTATTTCCAGATGTTATTACGTCCACTTTCAAGTCAAGTCAAACATCATTTACACTCATCATTATCACTTAAGTCTCCACACTTCACATACAGTAATAATATACAAAAGCAAAAACACCCAAAAAGTCAAAAAGTGAAAATAATCATATGTGACAGTCAAGAAAAAAATACATTATAATGCACTCATATAATGTGGGGGTTCTGTATCTGTGGACCCTTTAAAAAACAATCCATAATGTGTACTATAAAGTACTGACAATATGCACACACACACACACACACACACACAAAACACACACACAAAACACACACACACTTACACACAAAAAAATCTGTGCAGCAAAACAGCATGATACATAATCTGTATCACAACTCCTCTTTTGACTAGTTACTATAAACCCAAATAAAACAAATGATTGTTCATTGTGCTGTATATTCATAAGACGCCAATCATCTAAGAGTGTGTGTTAAATATTATCTTCTTTCTTTTCTCTAGAACTAACAGATGGAGACATCCAAGAACTCTATTCGATTGCCCCTGACGCTGCCGTTCTTACCAGCATGGAAAACAGTGACACTGACACAGCATCAGAGTGTGAGCTAGAGGATCCCCCAGAGTTGCTAGAGCCTCTCACTGCCATGTACGACCCCTCACTCAGACAGCAGACAGCAGTGGACATCAGAGAGAAATGTGAGGAGGCCTATCTCAACATAAAAAGAAAACCTCCACCCTGACCAGTGTAAGAGACTTGAAGCCACCACAAGAGAGCAGGCAAAGTCCTAAAACTGGCACACTCACAGGACAGGCAGGATTACCAGTACAACATTTTATAGTGTATGCAAGGATGACCGTTTAAACAAAACCACACTGATGAAAATCATGCACTACCATGACAACAACATACAGCTTCCAGGTGTATGGAGAAGAGAGAAGGAGGAAATTGCTGGGGAGTGTTATGCCAAAGAGGTCTGCAAAACCCATCAAAATGTACAGGTTAATCTCTGTGGTTTTGTGGTAAGACCTGATGAACCACGCCTTGGCTCATCTCCATATCAATACAGGGAAGGTCTACAGGGTGTTACTGTCAGTGGTCCGCCTTGACCAAACATTCCAGCTAAAGAAGACACACCAGTACTACTACCAGGCTCAGCTCAACATGTTTGTCTTCAATGTCTAATACTGTGATTTTGTGGTGTGGACAACTCAGGAGATGGTTGTAAATTGCATCCAAAGAGTTGAACAGCTCTTGCAGAAGGCTTTACCTAAAGCAAAACTATGTTATAGCGGGGAAAATAAGTATTGAAGGCATCAACAATTTTCTCTGTAAATATATTTCTAATGGGGCTATTGACATGAAATTGTCACCAGAGGTCGGTAACAACCCAAGTAATCCACACATACAAAGAAATGAAAACATTTATGTCCATAAATTATGTGTAATAAAGTGAAATGACACAGGGAATAAGTATTGAACACGCTTACTGAAATTTATTTAATACTTAGTAGAAAAGCCTTTGTTTGGACAATAATTTCACTTTTTAATTATCTTAGATATTTTTCTTTCCATATTGTTTATATCAAATCACAAAAGGGTTTCACAATTGATTCATAGTCAATCACAATAAGTATTAATAAGTACTATAGTATATTTGTTTCTCAAAATGAACAGAGTATATAAGTATAAATGTTATGAGTTCATTGTTTTACATACTTTGTATTTTCATACACATCATACAAAATCTCTGTACAGTCAATTATACATCAGCGTCTCTTGAAATGTCTCCAGTGTGTGAATGTGTGCTTTAATTGGTCAGTAGACTATAGCAGTACAGTACATTTACCGTGCTCTCTCTTTTTTGGGCACTACAGATTTACAGAGATTGGTAAGAGCCCCACACACAATTACCATGTCATCCAAGAGGGTAACTTGGGAAATTGGAAAGACAGAGTGCAAAAACTCTTCCATCTGCCTATTACTCTCTTTACATTGTACAGCATTGTTTTTGACTGTGGAGAATGAGAAGCATGATTTCTGAAATTCCTCTTTCAATCTTGCATTGAGGTCCACTGTCGTAGAGAACTAACGAAGTCGAAACCAACTTTCCACCAACGATAGTCATGCCAACGACTGTCATTGATCCCAAGTGACTCCAACGACTGTCGTTATAACACAGTAGAGCACTAACGAAGTTGAAACCAACTTCCCACCAACAACGGTCGTGCAAATGACTGTCGTTGACACTTGGAGCACAAACAGAAACCAATGACATCATCAGCCTTGTGAACGCCCACAAGAGGTTAAATACTTGGGTCTCCACACCAGAAAGTTAGACCAGTCCCAGCCTGGTCAGATGCGTACACGAACTGATGAAGCCTCTTGGATGAGAGGTGAAACGTCTTCCCAGACAAATAATCAAGTCCAGTTGCGTTTTGATTTAAAACTCCTTTAGGATACCATGACCTGGACAAATGAGAAGATGTACAGGCTCCTTGTTTAACTCAGGTATGAGAGCAACTATAAGTGTGTGTGCGTTTACTTGTGTGTGCGTGTTGATGTGTGGTTCTTTGTTTGTATGTACATGTCTTTCTATAACTGCGAGGACAATTTTGGTTAAAAACCATTATTGTGAGGTCATTTTGGCCAGTCCTGACAATTTCAAAGGCCTGTTTGAAGGTTAAGCTTTGGCAGTTCCTAACACCACGCACACACATACATTGTCAAACACACAAACACCATCTCCTATAAGTTTTTCGACCTGGCAACACAAGGTTTTTGGAGGCTGTACGGTATATAGCTCTATTGCCACACACAACAATACACACACGCACATTGACAGGCACACACAAACACCATCTTACTCTTTTAATATTCACCTTCAAAATAAGAGTCTCAACCAGATAAAAAACTTACTGGAGGTTCTGTTGGGCAGCTTTACCGCTACACACAAAAACACACACATATATATCTGTCCTTTTTTTTTGGCCTTTTATGCCTTTATTGACAGTGCAGTAGAGAGAGACAGGAAATGGGGAGGCAGAGAGAGGAGGAATGACATGCAGCAAAGGGCTGTCTGATGCGGGACTCGAACCGGGGCCAACTGCAGTGAGGATCTTAGCCTCTGCACATGGGGTAGATGCTCAACCAACTGAGCTACTCAACGCCCTATATATCTGTCTTTTTTACAGATTGAAACGTGGGGAGCGAAGTATTCACACCAAGCAGCGGGCACATTCAAAATTTCTCCAGGAATTTTGTAGTAGATTTGTCACACTGATTAAATTTATCTCACACTGAGTGACTTTTATATGTTGTTTTATGTAGTGTACTTGCTATTCTGTGGTTGTATTTTGTCTACCTGCTCAGGGACAACAGATGCAAATTAGCTACTTGCTATCTTTGGTGCAGTTACTTTTAATTGAGCTGTGTCCCTGCAAAAACAATAGGGTTCTACTCCTATGGCGGTTAAAACCCTAATAAATAAATAAGCCTGAGTTACCATAGCCTTTTTGTCAGCTTGAACCAGTCCAGGCCCTTCTCCTCTGACCTCTCCCATCAACAAGGGGTTTCGGTCCACAGAACTTCCACTCACTTGATGTTTTTTTGTTTTTTGCACCATTCGGAGTAAATTCTAGAGACCGTCGAAAAGATCTCCAGTTTCAGAAATAGTCAGACCAGCTTGTCTGACACCAGCAATCAACCCACAGTGAAAGTCACTGAGATAACATTGTATTCCCTATTATGATGTTAAATGTGAACCATAACTGAAACTCTTTACCTGTATCTGCATGATTGTATGCATTGCACTATAGTAATTGGTTGACTTGATAATTGCATGAATAAGAAGGTACAAGTGTGCCTAATAAAGTGCACAGTGAGTGAAAACTATGGATAATATTTTATGCACACATGCAAAGCTGTCATTTCCATTATTAACATGGTGGCCAGCTTCTACCAAAGGGGTCTCCCACGAGGTAATTTGCACTGGCACTTTGAGTAGGATATGTATTGCTTTAAAAAAATTTCAACAGTCAATGGACATTTTGCATGAAACTTGTGTTTTCTCTGCAACAAGTGCATATGTATGCATGTATGTGCATGTATGTATGTATGTATGTATGTATGTATGGATATGTGTGTAAAGAATATAGCTTGAGAAGGGATTTTAAGACAACCCATGCTACTTATGACACCACTTTCCCACTTGGCTCTGATGCTTGCCGCCAGAAGATAATGGGGCTAATCTCATGTTATAAGTAAAGATGTGGCACCCTGCTTCAAGCTTGTACAGAGCAGAACAGCTACATCAATGGCATTGCTACAACTGGCATGGATATTAGGCAAAAATGAGAAGCCATTCACAGACCAGAGACTGTCGAGTAGTGTATGCTTGCATCAATTGAGGAGGCAGTTTTTCCCTGCTGCCGAATGCATGCCCCGTGTCCTGTTCACCCAACATCCAAATTTGTTAAAAGGTATGAGAGCGGTTTTTTGTGTTTGTTTGTTCCCCAGTTTATCCTTTTCAGCTGTTTTTTACATTAGTCACTTACATTTTTGTAAATCTTAGAACTGCGGATCCCCTCCCTCAGAAGTAACCCACTTGCAGATTACTGTTGGTATGTCCACCTATTCCTTGCACCATGATTTTATCATGCTGCAGGTAGTGAACAGGTGTTTTGGTAGTAGCAGAATGAGCACCGTACGTTCTTTCCTTTCTTGAGTTATGCCACTGCCTGATTGGTATGTAGCCAACTGTGCCAATGTAGGTCTGTGAGGCAATAATTGTTAATAGTAATTTTTATTGATAATATTGTTGTAGTGCAGTATTGTTGTAATTGGTTGTAGAAATGTAATACTGTGGAAATCATGTAAGTGATGGCACTATTTTCCTTAATTTTAGGTAGGCCTCTTAGAGATTTTGACAGTAGGAACCAGGCTGAAGCAAAGCAACTTAGTTGTGCACTGTCTAAAAAGAATGTGCCTTGAAAATGTGAGTTCTCTCCCAAGTAATAGTAAGAAAACAAATGATGGATGAACACAACATTAGTGTTTGGATCTGGTTCAGCAAACAGTTTGCTGTGTTTTGCCTCAGTTATGTTCAGTTAACACCACTAGATCATATTGAGAGTAATAAGCGTTGTGATTCCTCCTCAGAATAAATATGTGTGCTCAGCCCCCCTGGCCCAAACAACAAGCCCCCATCATGGCCTTCAGGGACTTGGCCTCAAAACAAGCAAGAGAGCACCTAGGCTGCACTTTGTACTTAAACAGTTTATACCATCTACACACATACCACGCTAACCAGGGTAACTCTAATAGACATGCAGGAAGATTGTGTTTCCAGAGTAGGTCACTTTATTTGTCAGAGTGGTTGTTATAATAATTTTCTAACAAGTGAGGCTGGTAGCAGAAGTATCCATCAGAAGGCAAAACATTTAATGAGTCTCAAAATTTTGTTTTTCATACAAATCTGGCATTCAGATGACAAACTTTGTTTCATTTTCTTTCTAAAAATTGTTTGACATTACCTTGATTATGTCTTACTCTAAAAATGTTTTGCCTTCTTCAAAAACCATCTGGGAACCGGATTACCTAAAATTATGTAACAAGTTACAAGTATTTACATGGTAGTGCATTTGAAAGTATTAGGTGTGTGAAGAAAACAGCATTTGAAGCCACAATAGTGAAACAGTACAGGATGATGAAAACAAATGGAACAGACATTTTAAGCAAAAGCAAAGAAATCTATACACTATGTACAAACATTGCTCTTGGTTGAATATGCTTAGTTACTGTAATTCCCTCCAAGTGCTGAATAAATTAACCCTCTATTTGTTATCTATTAATCTCTGTAAATGAAAGCTGTTTGTGATGATTTTTTTGGTTTTCACTAGCCACAGACGTGGCCAAAAGTGTTGGTATACTTACCAATGTATCTTCTACCTTAAAGCACCTGCATGCCTTTGGTTCGCACTGAATAAAACAAAGAAAAGAGCTGAATTCTTGCTTATTCTGGAAAGATGTTCTGGACAGAATTAATGGTACCTCTTTTATGTGGTGAAAAATAAATGGATTGTTGTAATATTTTAAGGAGACAATTGTCTTCAATTAGTGTCTTTGATCCTACAATCAGTCGTTCAGCCTATTCAAATGGAATAAATACTAATTGTACTGTTTGGAATCATTGTGTGCACCACATTTAACATGAAGAAGAGTAGGATAAGAGGAGGAAATAAGAAAAAAAATAATTGCAAAGCATAGTCAAGGTTAAGGCTTCAAGACCATTTCCAAGCAGCTTGATGTTCCTGTGAACAAATTGAAGAGAGGGATAGTTTGAATAATGAAAAAAGGATTACGTAAAACTTCAAAACAGATACAAGCTGACCTCTAAGATCAGGGTACAGCAATGTGCAGTCACACAGTATGTTGGTTTCTGAATAAAAGTGGGCTCAATGGAAGAAAACCCCACTTATGAAAGACAAACATAAAAAAGTAGAGTTTGTTAAAATGCATGTTGACAAGCTACAATGCTTCCAGGAGAATGTCCTTTGGGCAGATGAAACAAAATTAGATCTTTCTGGTAAGTCACATCAACTTTATGTTCACATAATAAAAAATCCTCAATAAATAGGCTATTAAGAACAATAAAGAACACTGTTCCCACTGTGAAACATAGAGGAGGCTCAGCTATGCTATGGGGCTGCTTTGTTGTGTCTGGCACTAGATACCTTACATCTGTGCAAAGCAGAATGATAGAAGATGGTTAAGGCATTCTGCCTATAACATACATACATAGTGTCACAGAGCTCTGTCTCAATTGCAGAACATGGCTCCTCCAACTGGATAATGATGCAAAACATACATCTAAAAGCAGCCAAGAATGAGTGAGAAGAAAACATTCTACTGTTCTGAAGGGGCCTGCTGTGAGTCCTTATCTTAATCCAACTGAACATCTATGGAAAAAACTGAAATTCGCATTTGGGAGAAGGCACTCATGGGACCTGAGAAAACTGGATTGCCAAACTAACAGCGGAGAAGTGTAGAAGTAGCATTAAGAGCTACAAAAAAAGCTTAATTTTTTGTATTATTTAAAATAATTTGTTACATTAAACAACAAAAGTAATGTGTCCTTTTTATTAAATATGGAATAGAGAATAGTGGATGCCAATCAATTTTATTATTTATGAGAAAACTGATTTTTCTTTTTTTAAGTGGAAGGCTCCCAGTGATTTTGGCTACATCTGTAGTTAGCAGGTAATTTTAATTGTCCTAGCTAGCTAGATAGTGAGATAATAAGCGAGGTTGTTTCTGTTGGTTGATAAGTCTGGGTGGATTCTGTCTTTTTCTCTCAGTTTGTTGTTTTAAACCTCAGACATCATACCATTTTGGCAGACATCATACCATTCTGGTCCATTTTAATACATTTTTTTAGTTATAGTAGTTAAACTTCATTGACACACCTGTCAACACTAGCATATTCTCTCTTTAAATTTACGGTTGTGTGTATGGAATTCAAGTCAGCCAAGAGAACTTTGGTTCAGTCAGATGCCAAATCAATAAGCCATACTGAATTTATTGCAAGGTCAGTGGTATGCCAACATTTCACTCTATTATATATTAGATTATACATTTCATGCTATTATGTAACAAATAGCTCCCTCTCTGTGTGAAAAGCTTTGGAGTACATCTGTTGAAAAAAAGAGCAGTAACTTTCTAAGGAGAACGTATTCCCCTCATTCCCCACTAGCTGTGGCTCTCCCACTTTCAATTCCCTTTATTGTTGTTGTTAGTCTCTTTAATTTGGTAGGCATCCTTGTAAAGCCCTCAGCATGTTGGCACTTCAAAGGCATCATAGAATAAATCAAGACCATTTGAGATTAGAGGTGGCAAATTATTCAGGAACCCAAGGTCTCCTGGTTGGGAATAGTACAGTGGCCTGGGCAACATGTCACAAAGCACTGGGGTTAAGGGAAACAGGCACACACACAACACACACACCCAAACACAAACCCATCGCTCTGATATTACTGCTGCCACCACAGAAGTGTTTTCATTTCCAACAGCCAGATTTAAGGCAGGAAGGAAGACAGGAATGAGTGACACCGGTGTCAACAACACTGAATGCAGTTATACTCACATTTTACAAGCATTACATCTGCTCACTGATAACCAATCCCTGTTTATGTATTCAGTAAAGTAACGCAGTTTCAGCAACTTGATTACTGGCTGCCCTAAATGTGGCTGACTTGAGCGGATGTGGGAACGCAGCCCCAATAAACACAGTCAAGGCAGGGGGAGCTCAGAGGGAGTATCCATTTAGCAGTGACCAGCCTCGGTCTGCACTGATTCCCCTGTAATAGGCTTTGGGCTCGGCTCCCAACGGAGAGTTTGGTTGACAATCTGACAAAGTTATCTCAAGATAAATGGTTTACAGGTCGGAGGCGGCAGAGGGGGAGAGAGAGTGACTTGACTTCTCTGTCAGGGATGTTTTGATGGAGGATGTGTATAGCCGCAAGCACTAGTGTTAGCAAGTCCCCCAAGGTAGATGGGAAGATTGTCTTTGGCTACATCTGCAAACAGAGCACTGTGTGTGTGTGTGTGTGTGTGTGTGTGTGTGTGTGTGTGTGTGTGTGTGTGTGTGTGTGTGTGTGTGTGTATGTGTGTGTTTCTGCCATTTGGTAAATCTGATAGCTTTATTAAGAGTGAGATTTGCAAAGACAGAACAGCACATGTGAATGGCCACCAGCAAGCCCCAAGAAACCTCAGGCAGAGGTTAAAAGTTCACCATTTTAGATGGGCAATGTTGATTGGCCAAAACAAGCGGACATTCTGTATCAGCCTATATAAAAGCCATTTAAGTAATAACTGGGCCTGTCTCTCACTTACACACACAGAAAAACACAGACACAGATACACAAATGCACAAACCCAAGTTCACACACATACAACTAATAAAGTTCTCTCTTCACCCCACACACAACTCATACAGGGGAATACCTATCACCAAGCCAGGCCTCTTTTTACCCTTTAATTTCCCAGATAAACAGACTTTTCTCTGATCCTGTCAGTCTGCCTTATCTGCAGTGCCGGTCAGCGGGCTACTACTGTGGAGCAAATTAGGCCCCTAAATGTCAAAATTGCTACACTTTATTAAGTTAATTAGAGGCTGAGTGTACACTGGGGCTTGGACAGGATGACAAACACATACAGACAGAATGACAAACACTGAGGAGCGCTGACAGCTACTGCAGAGAATACAACACGATGCACAGGAGGTAATCACACAGATATATATATATATAGACATATGTATACATGCATTCATGCATCATGGCTCAACACACAGACACACACACACATATATATATGTGTGTGTGTATATATATATATATATATATATATATATAAATACAGCCTGTGCACCTGAATGTCATTATTGCAAATGTGGAGGTAAAATTGTTACTGATTGCATATTGTAATAGATCTGGCCAGTAACACACCACAAGGGCAAAATTTTTGCAGTATGTCAACATTACAGTAACAGTATGTCACTCAGTCAATCACTGAGGTTGAGGTTTACAATTAACAACTTCTTAAAATTCCTAAACTTAAATCTTTTCATCAGCAGACTTTTTTTCTAACTTTTATTATTACTTTTACTTCTTTTGCCTAAAGATTACATAGATCAAATGATTAATAGGTGTAGGATGATGTAAATACATGACATTACCTCTAAGACACATTTTCTAATCTTGAGTTTTGTCAACACTGGCTTTATTTCTTTTTCATTTGGGTTCAAAGAGATGTCACTCAAATATGTAAAAAATAATTATAAAAACAACCATTTTTTTCCTTTTACCTGTATTTTTTATTTTCATGTGACCTTTATGACCTTAATGAAATAAAAAATAAAATATAATTAAATTAAGCTTGTACATTTGATGAAAGTGGAAGAATATTACTATAAAACATTGGTATTACACAAGTTTAATGTGTTATATGGCCTATGCACAAACAAATACATTCCTTCTGTTTGCCAAGAAAATCATCCACAGACACAGAATGTGCAGTATGTCACCGTACGTTAGACCTCTATATGTTTTATAGCTTGGGTCTCTGAAACCTTAAACATAAGTAGTACATTAAAATAGGCAATTCTCATAGTCTCAAGTATCAGGGTTGTAAAACAATGTTAAGTATATTTTTTGAGCTTTTAAAGGGGGCTCAGGTTTGCCCAAACAGAACATCGGGTTTAAGGTAACACAATTATGAAGACACACACCACATCCCTAATTCCATCTACCCTCTGAATCATAAGACTGCTCTTGTATTGTCACGCTTTTGGATATGACTTTATTCAGACCACAAATGGAGACTTTAGTTTGATTCTTTCTAAAACTGTTTGGTGCTATTAAATCTGCATTTTCTAAACCGCTCCATCATCCTGACACTTGAAAGCGAAACACTGATCTTTGCTTTGCAGACTGTACTAATCAATTTGGAGTGAATAGAGAGACATGGGTCTAATGGCTGATCCTAACTGAACAGGCCTTCTTATATGAGAGCAGTTGTTCATTACAGGGTTATTTCATGGTGTTTGTCACTTTGCAAGCTTCTGTCTTTCATTCAGCAGCGCAATGGATGGAAAAATGGCCCCAGGATATATAGTCTGCTCAGAGCTTGAATGTTGTCATGCTAGTTCCCTGTGATTTGCCTCGTGCGATTCAAGACTTTGAAAAATGGGAAATGTGTTTCGTGTACTTGGGAGTGAAGGGCTGAATGTGATATCAGTGTTACCCAGTGTAGGATGTTAGGAAAGTCTGTGAGAGAAAAGAGTTATGTTTCAGTTCAATCAGAATCTTAAAGTAATATTTTAGTACTTATGGTGGCTTTAATGTTTTATAACAATCAGCATTACATCAAGGTTTTAGAATGCTTTTTTATGTTTTTCAGCACTCAGGCAGAACAATATTCAACTCATACAACACAGACAGAGTTTTATATGATTAACCTGCAGTGCAGTATGTGCTTTGTTATGGACGTATGTTCAACAGCCTTGTTACTCCAAAGAGACCAAAAGCAATAAGTCTTGACTGTTGCTCTGAGTTGAATTATTTACCCTACATTCCCAACAATATGTTAAGTAACCAAAGCATCTTGTTTGAAATCTGCCTGCAACACAGCTCAGTATTCTCTCCATACTAAACAGACACCTCTGGGCATACAGCAGCCATACATTATTTCTACCACACAGGCACACACACATACTTACATCTACACACCACACACAGCACATATCTCCACATATAACCTCTGATGTATTATTTCTCTAGCCTTCAGTCTGAGAGTCACAGGTGAGTCCTGGGCACTTTCATCATAGTCTGGCGGTCCGGCTGGTTGAGTGCAGTCTCATCTGTCCCTTGGTTGAAATTGCCAATAAAGAGGGACTCATATAGATCACTCCCGATGGGGTCTGGCGACC
Source organism: Seriola dumerili (assembly GCF_002260705.1). NCBI lineage: Eukaryota > Metazoa > Chordata > Actinopteri > Carangiformes > Carangidae > Seriola > Seriola dumerili. Next base: position 2,900,256 of record NW_019175077.1, read on the forward strand.
TGTCATGCAGACCATGATTCCTGGCTCTCAGAGAGGGGAAGGGGGACAAATAACCCTCTGAATCTCCCTATATCTATCTCTCCACCCCCCACCCCCCTTACTTCACGTATTCTTTCTCAGTCACACACATGCACATACGTTTCCCTTCTACCCCTCTCCAGCAGGCCATAAAGTGTCACATGGAAGGGATATAGTGGACATAGTCATATGAGAGACAAGTGCCGGCCTGAGCATTCACTTTCCCTCTCCAGAAGTAGTGAATCAAATTAATGGGTTAAAGACATGAAGACAGATGAGCAGGAGGATTAAGACCCGGGTAGAGTTTTCCAAAATATGTTCTCATACACCTTTGATTCTTAAACTTTTCAGACTCTGCAATAAAAAAAAAACTATTTGAGTTTTTTAAATGGCAAGAAAAAATAAATGTATTAATGTGCTCCTGATCAAAGCATGTAACACTAAATCTGAACCAGTTCCTCATCTATTGTATTGCACAGCCTAGATATTAGTTCATGTGCAACATGCACATTTTCTTGTCAACAGGTACTTTTAAATCTTAAAAATAATACCATAAAGTAATTTGTATGTCGAATTATAATGCTCTTGGAAGACAGTAAAAATGGTTAATTCTCTTCTCAAAGAAAAACTTAACATATTGGTTTCATTATTTTTCAAGATACACTTTCAGTGATTTCAGTGCTCCTGTAAGTTCCCCATGATTCAGTCTCTTTTTAACAATCACTTTCTTATTTCAGATTTAAAAGTTAATTTTTACAAGGGAGTTCTGTTAGATACAACTGGACTGTGAGCACAGATGGACTTTGTGATTTTTGAAAGACCCACAGTGCCCCCTGCTGGTGAACAACAAAGCAGTAGCTCTGTGTGCAGCCTACAGCCAGAGTTTGTGTGTTTGTGCATGTGTCTGCATGCTTTAACTTCACATGAGTTGCGCGAGTTCAAACCAAAATTCAACAAAATAGGAGTCTCCCTCATCATCCTCCCGGCCACAGCATAACAGTTTCCCCCAAGATTTTGCCTGAATCATGAATAAGAGACACTGAAAAAGAGAGTGAGATAGAGAGTGCTTAGAGAGAGATGGAGAGAAACCTGCAAGGCCAGTGGGCAACTTCAATAAAGACAATCTGACTTTTCAGAAACTATAATAATCAAGATCCTCCCACTGAGGTTGTTTATCTGAGGGGGACACGGATGACTACGGATAAAGAGGAGGAAATTCAGGGCGGTAATTAATGGTCCTAAGTGACTTCTGCTGGATGGGAAACAGGAACATGGTTTGTTTTGAGCTGGTACTGTGTCTCCCAATATGTCCCACAGCCTAGTGGGTTGGCATGTAAGCAGAGGAGGAGGAAATGGAGAAACTGCCTTTATTACTCATTCGTTTGTCTCCAGGGCCTCTTCTGATCAGCCAGAGATGCAAGCACACATACACTCTTACTTGCCTTCCAATGCTAATCACGCGTATAGATGTTAGGGGAAAGACATAAAATACCACAATGTCAATGTCATCATTCCACCCCTGTCACCAGCTCATCCAACCCTCCACCCATCCCCCTTGTAAAGAAATTCTGTCATACACTCATTTGCAGTGTGGTGTTGGTGAATGTGTGTGTGTGTGTGTGTGTGTGTGTGTGTGTGTGTGTGTGTGTGATGGAGTAGGGGACTAGCTTGTTGTTTTTAGCCTTTGGGTGCCTGTTTCTGCTTGGACCAGCAGAGTAGGTCCTATAATCCCATCGCTATTGTCATCATGAAGGCCACACCTCGAGGTGTGACATTTCTGGCATCCTCTGACTATCCTCCACTACAAGAGCCAGCAGCTCCGGAGCCAAAAGACACACTGTACGGACTACCACTAGTCATATACCACACTAGCTGAAAGTGACTCACTGTATGGTGGCTCCAACTTGGAAATGAATGAGAAACATGTTTAAGTTTCAAAACAGAAGCATTTAAAATAAAGTTGAACCAGTCATTGATTCATCAATCAATAAAAAGTAAATAGCAACTATTTTTTCATAACAGATTTGCAGATTTGCTGTTTTCTTTTTTTTTTTTTTTTTCATTTTCTAGATCACACAATTGGATACAATGGCGTATAGTTAAAATAATCATTAGTTGCAGCCTAAATTTAAACTAAAAATTACTTCCAGAAATTATTTTGTGGATGATTTGGTTGACTTTTACCTCCTTGGCTGTTTTTGAATCAGCCTCCAAAAGATTTTATATTTTATGGCAGTTTTTATAACAATTACAGATACTAATTCTGAGAGAATTTTACAGTATCATTATTTGACTTAAAGCACACTCACTGCACTGCACAAATTAGGATCCATTTACCAATTTTTTTTTTCATGTCTTTTCAAAAAGTTAACTGTTCATCAACCTCTTCGGACAAGATAAAATCAACAATGAAACCTGACAGATGCTGAAGGTACACGCAGCACTCCAACCCACATACATCTGTCTGTCATCATCTCACAACTCCCAGCATTTTTCCAAACTGTCACCCAGCCGCCTGGCCCCTTTCTCCTTGTTCACTCCACACTGGGGATCTGACCTAGCACCAATATGCAATTTCACCAATCTGTGCTGACAGCGTTCATGTCAACTACTCACAACAAATCCTCCCTGTCTCCTTCTGCAAGCATCTGCGTGGTTAAAATACAGTACTCAGTCAGCTTTCACAGGTCATGAAAGGTAGCAAAGGAGACAGGCGGGGCTGTGACTCTGCATCCCAGCTAGACAAATCAGTGTAACAGCATATTGTAAGCTACAGACTAAGCAGAGGGGACTATATCTACCAGGACTGAAGCTGTGTTTATGGCTGTGCCTGCCTTTGGAAGCCCCACGGCACTGTCAGTGACCCCCACTGTAGATTTCCTTACTAATGTGACCCCAGATTGTGTATCACAAACGGCATGAGAAATCTCCCACAGGCTACAGTTAGTCCTGGGCACTGGGGATCGTTGTCCTCAGCCCGCCTGAGTACAGACAGGATGTGGCAGCTTCAAGGCATTTAGTTAAAGGAGACACTCTTTAACGCTGCAGGCATGCATTTATAGAAGGCCTACTAGGGTAAAAGCTTATGACATGCTAGTGCCTATAAACAAATAGAAAATATGGAAGGTTAGATGAAAAAAATACAGAAAATTAGCTTTACCTTGTTTTGTGGCATCTAATCATTTGTGATAGTCTGTGTATTCATTCTTATAATTAATTTGTTTTCTGGGACAGCTTTTTCTCAACAAAGTAGGTTTAAAAATATCATCTGCTCTTTTATATTAAGTGCATGCAATTAAAAGGAATTATGAATACAGTGACATCCACTGTATTCATAAGGCAAGGCAATAAACATCAATGAAAGTTGTTAACATGAAAAGCAACTGCTGCCTGTATGAGAATCAAGAGGCACCGGATATTCAAATTTAAACTGCTGTGTTAGACTGACCCAGGTATGAGTATAGTATCATATTCTGTGGGATAGATATTCACAGATGCATTGCTATGTGAAATTTGATGCTTTGTAAAAGTATGTCACACTGTAGCTCAAAGTATGACAGCACTGGAAAGGCTCAGAGTAATCCGGAACACTGTAGGACCATGGAGTATTTTGGTGGTAATGACAGCTGGGTAGAAAATTTTGTGGCTTTCTCATAATTGCAAGCTGTATTCTTTGGCCTAAAAAAGCTACATTAAATTTCATGAATGTCCTCCTTATATTGAAAAATACCTAGAATAGGCAGATGTCTGGTAAGTGTCATTAATACAATTCATATATACTGGCAGTCCTTATTGTATGTTACTATTAAGAATGAAAATTATTTCCTCCAACTTAGTAGTTGATGACTCCACCCTAAAGCAGATTTTTGATTCTTGTTTATTGTTTGCCCCTGTATCTAGTGCTGAAAAGTAACTGAGTACATACATTTAATCAAGCACAGTATCGTGGACGACAGGTCAGAGGGGAGATATCATCATCATCATCCCCACACTCCGAGATTGGGTGCTAAGCCCCAACAAGCCCTTACTACAGAGATACCATTAACACAAGGGCAACTGATCTGAGATTGAAGATCATGATTAAAACAGACATGAGACCCTTGCAGCCAACTACCAAGACTGAGTAACAAAGTATTCTCTGAAAGTCTGCTAGAGGATGTGAATGCATTACTACAGACCATCCCTACTGGGACCATAACTGGGACCAATCAGTTGACCTACACAGTGATCCTAGAGGTGCTTGGCTACAAGATGAACAGCATAAGCCAACAAGAGCATTATCCCCCATGGAGGAAGCTGGAGGTGAAGATCAAGGTGACACAGTGAGAAGTTAGTCAACTCTCAGAGCTACAGAAAGGTGTTGGGAAGAAGATACCTAAGAAGTGCAACAAAATGTCCATACCTGAGGCACTGGAGACCAAGCAAAGGGTCACAGCTCTGGCTAACCGACTGAAGAGATACACAGGAGAAGCAGTAGCCAGAAAATAAATAGGATGTTCTCCACCGAACCATTCAAAGTGTACTCTCAGTGGCAAGGTAATAACACGAGAACAGATCCGCCCAGGGCTGAGACTGAATAATACTGGAAGAACATATGGCATCACATAACACCAATGCTCAATGGCTAGTGGATCTAAAAGCAGACTACAGCAATCTCCCAGAACAAGAGCCAGTAACCATTACAATGACAGCCATCCAAGACAGAGTGTCAGGTATGAAGAGCTGGACAGCACCGGGATCTCACATGTTCCACGCCTTCTGGCTAAAGAAACTAACTGCACTCTATGAATGCCAAGCAGCACAGATGAACCAACTGCTGATGGCTGGGACCCACCCAGAGTGGTTAACCCAAGGGCAGATGGTCCTGATCATGAAGGACTATCAAAGGGCGCGATCCCATCCAACTACCTGCCTCTGTACAACATGCTCCTGTCAGGCATCATAGCTGCTAAGATGAATAGGCAAATGGTCCAATACATGAGCAGGACCCAGAAAGGAATTGGTAGCAATACCAGGGGAGCCAAGCACCAGCTACTGGCCAAAAGAGCAGTCACCCAAGACTGCAAGACCAGGCAGACCAACCGGGATTGACTAGAAGGAAGCCTACGAGTCAATGCCACACACATGGATAGTGGAACGCTTGGAAATGTACAACATCAACAGGACACTAAGAGCCTTCATCAAGAACTCAGTGTGGCTGTGGAAAACAACTCTGGAGGCCAACTCAAAGCTAATTGCACAAGTTACCATCAAGAGCGGCATACACCAAGGTGATGCACTGCTGCTGTTCTACATAGGCCTGAACACCGTCAGCCAGATGATCTAAAAAAGCGGCTACGGATACCGGTTCTGAAGTGGAGCAACCATCAGTCACCTCTTCTACATGGATGACATCAAGCTGTATTCCAGGAATGCGCGAGATATAGACTCACTGATTCACATGACCAGGATCTACAGCAGCAACATCAGAATGTCATTCAGACTAGATAAGTGTGGTCAGATGGTATCAAAGAGATGGAAGATGATCAGAACCGAGGGGGTTGAACTACCAGAAGGGAGCATTACAGATGTTCAGGACAGCTACAAATACCTTGAGATTTCGCAGGCAAATGGGAACCATGAGGAGGCTACAAGAAAGTCAGCCACAGCCAAATACCTACACAGAGTAAGGTAGGTCCTGAAAAGCGGAAAGAGGAGCTAGAAAAGATGCTGGGAGTAAAGGCAATATTCATCATCAAAGCACTGGGGGCTGTGACCCACAAACTGGGAGTGTGGCTCCAGCAGATTCCAGGTACAACATCAGAGGTCTCTGTCCAGAAGAGCAATCCTAGAAACAGCCAAGGTACTGCACAGAACCCTCAAACTCCCAGGCCTCTGGTGGAGGACACGAACTTGAGGAAGACACACCACCAATCCCCCATTGGGGGTGAGTAAGAGGGAAGATTTTTTTATTCATTCATTTTATTCATCAGTTTCTTTCAAAAATGTATATTATTTACATACCCACACAATAAATGTATTACAAAGTACACACAAAAGACCCCCCTCTGTCCATTTCGTCAATTAATATCACTCTCCCGGAACTTACTAATAAGTGCGTAAGCCCCAGGGGAACTCTTGCTCAAACATCCTGAGACAGACAGAGGTAAGTTGCGCATCAGACAGTTTCACTGTTGCAATGTCCATAGCATGTGATCTTAATTTCAATTACCAAATACTATTAGATAGATAGATAGATAGATAGAAAGATAGATAGATAGATAGATAGATAGATAGATAGATAGATAGATAGATAGATAGATAGATAGATAGATAGATAGATAGATACTTTATTTATCCCCTTGGGGAAATTCATAACCCATGTGCATCATCCGCTCGATTACAGTTGAATGGCAAGTTGAATAGCCTCGCTCCTCCCAGCAAACACCTGACCCAAGAAACTACAAATATCTAACAATCAATAATTACATTACTAAAATCCCACCTGTGTGTTTATTTACCCTGTTGCCTTTATATCTGACAATATGCACTTCAATTACTCATATGCTTACATGTAGAAATACTAATAATAGTAATATTTACTATTGAGGTGTGGTAGCAGCGCCTCGTTGTTACATTTCCTCCCCCCTTTCCCCAGAGTACAGTACCTCAATTCTCATGTACCCGGAGAAACAGTCTGCCATCAGGCTGGCTTTCCCTGCATGGTCGGTACTGGATTGTGAAGTCATAGGGCTGAAGTATCCAGTGACAATGGTCCACGTCATGGCCAGGCACTCCTTCTCCCAAGTCTGGCTGAAGATGACAATATCATCCAAGTAGGCCGCTGCAAACTGTGGCACCTCCTTCAAGACCTGGTCCATGAGCCATAGAAAAATTGCTGGCGCCCCCTGAAGACCAAACAGCATCACCTTGAACTAGAACTAGTAGAGTGTTTTAAATGCTGTCAGCTTCTTGGTCTCTGGTGTCAGGGACAGCTGTCACTTGCTAAGGTCCAGTATGATGATGAATGTGGCCTTCCTCTTTCCAACAACTCATCGATACGGGGCATCGGGTATGATTCAAACTTTGAGACTGCACTGAGGTACCTGGACCAGAGTTGTGAAGCGAGTTTTTTCTCGGAAAAGCTCTGGATCTACCAATGCTTTTATCTCCCCCTGCTGGATGGGTTGGAGATGGGACAGATCCACAACAGTGGGCTCAGATATGTTGGTGGAGAATGACTGCTCCTCCTCTTCCTCCTTGTTGAGGGCATGGATGAAAAGCTGCTGCTGGACAAGCTGCTAGATTGGAAGTGGAGGCACCTGAAACTTCTTCAACAGGTTAACAAGGAAGCACTGATGTTTCTTCAGTTTATCAGGCATGTACAGTTCATATGTTACTTTCCACAAGCGCTTGGTGATCTGGTAATGCCCCTGCCATTTGGCCAACAGCTTACAGTCACTGGTTGGGAGAGTCACTGGTTGGGAGAAGCAGCAACACCTGCTGGCCTGGATGAAAAGTCCTGTCCCTGCCCTTCCTGTCATACCAGGTCCTCTCATTGGCTTGTGCAGTCCTCATGTGCTCCTGTACCAGAGCAGTCATTTATTCAAGCCTCTCTCTCAGTTTAACCACGTAGGCCACAACACTGTCCTGATTTGCAATTGTATCCTCCCAGTGCTCCCTCAGGACGTCCAATGGCCCCCTCACCTGGTGACCATGGAGAAGCTTGAAGGGCAAGCATCCTATTGAAGTCTGTGGAACCTCATGGTATGCAAATAACAGGTATGGCAGCCATTGGTCCCAATCAGAGCCTGTGTGGGAAACAAACTTGCGCAGCATGGTTTGAAGAGTCTGATTGAATCTCTCCACCAGCCTGTCCATCTGGGGGTGGTAAGGGGTGGTCTTAATGCCCTTTACTCCTAACAACTTACACACCTCCTGCAGCAGTTTCTACAGGAAGTTTATCCCATAGTCTGTGAGAACCTCCTCAGGTGTGCCTACCCTGTTAAGGCCTGTCTGGCCTTAACAGATCTGAGGGGGAAGGCTTCTGGGTAACAGGTGGCATAATCACAAATTACCAGGATGTACCAATTTTCAGAAGAACTTCTCTCAAGGGGCCCCACTACATCCATGCCTATTCTGTCAAAAGGTATGTCAATTACAGGCAACAGCTGAAGATTGGCATGGGCTACTCCCTTAGGTGACATTAGCTGACTTATTTTGCATGAAGCACAAAAATCCTTCACTTGGGTGTATGTTCCTGTCCAAACAAACCTCCTGGCAATCCTGTTGAAGGTTTTTTGAAAAGGGCCTGCGCAGGGAATGACCTAGTTCCACAACCTTCTGTGTAAGGCTCTGTGCTAAGGCTTCATCCTTTCCCTGATGCTGGTAGAAACTGCCTTTCTTACCACATAGCTAGCCTCAGCTAAACAGTCTGCCTTGCCCTGTTTCTCACCCTCAGCCTCAGAAATTGTAAAACCAGAATTGTAGCATTGGATCAGCCGCCTGCATTGAATTCAGTTCAATTTAATAAAATTTTATATGTATAGCACCAAATCATAATATACATTATCTCAAGGCACTTTACAGGGTAAGGTCAAGACCTTACTCTATTATAGAGAGACCTGTTGGGTTTCAGAGGAGAAAGAGGGGGTGGGGGAGGAGAGAGAGATAGAGAGACCATGGAAAATGATAACAGTTATACCCATAGGTAATGGTGTTATCGTATCTACTGTTAATTGTTAATTGTTATAGTGGAAAAAATAATACTAATACCTATAGGCATACTACTGTTATCATTAATATTAACAATAATAATAATAATAATAACTAGAAAATTCCAGGGAAATTTTGAGTGCCACGGGGGCTACTGCCGGGATGAGTACATGATTTATTTCCAGTGTTCAAAAGTCACCCTGATCATATTCTGGTTTTGAGAAATGTCTTGATATAAAAGACTCTGATATAAAACAATGTCACATCCCTCCATCATGTATTATGTGGGAAATATCTCATATTCTGTGTTGTTTTTTTTAATAAAACAAGAGCCAACATGTCTTCAAACTGGCATTTAAAGGGTTAAAATCCTGAAAACGAATAAACATTTGGTAGGTTTGAGCAGAACTGAAGTGGTTTAAGAGATGTATGCAAAAAAAGCAGAAAAAAATATTGATATATGATGATTTTATAGCATTTTCTTTGTGTGTCCTTTTTTGGACGCGAGGAACCCCAGAGGGTACAAAATGTGTTACCAGTGTATAATAGACCTGTAACAGTAACTGACATTAGATTTTAAAAATATGTCAAAAAAGACACTTTCTTGCAGAAATCCATACCTTCAGCTGTAACACAGCCAAAATGATCAGCAAATCAAAAAAGAAAAGTGAAGAAAATGTCCAAAAAAGGACAGAGGGACCCCTGAGGGTTAATAAATCCCATGAACCGCTATTTAAATTACCACTATTATGTTTTTTTCGGTGCTAAATTTAACATTACTGGGGAGGAGAGCAACGCGACTAGAAGTGACAGCGAGAGAGGGCTAGTAGCTTCTCCTCTCCTCTGTCTCAGCGGAGACCGTCACAACTTCATTCACTCATTTAACAAAACAAAAAGAAAAGCAACAAAGGAAGCAGTAAATGGACTTACATATTTAAGACCTAACTAAATGTAATTTAAGACCTAACATGCGGCTAATGTAAAGCTAGCGGAGCTTGGAGAGTTGGTTATCTGGTTGCTAGGCACGCACACACGCACACAGGTCAGGAGCTGCCGTTGCAATGTGAAAATCTGCCCAGAATTTGGCTTCTACATGGCTTAAAACAATTGCAAATTATTAGAAAACCATTACTTCTTTTCAAAAACCGAAAACACTGTGACAGACACTGAAGCCAGAACTTTCTTACAGTCTCTATTTTATTCAGATATTCCTTAAAATGAGTGAGTAAGCTCAGTGCGAAGACAGACTGAGATTCTTTTGAAAAAAAAAGACGATTACATTAGGTGTCAATGAGAGTGAGACAGGTATTGCTGCCGGACTCGGCACCCCAGTTTAAATTTTGTGCAGACTCTGCCTGTCAAAGTTACATTTTATGAATCCCAACAACTATGTCTACATTTTCAGAAAGAATTATTTGTCTCCTTTTTATGGTTTGGCCGTGAGCTCGAGTTAAAAATAAAAATAAAGGTTATTTTTTACTGCTTCACGCACTCTAGCCAACTGACGCTGTCACTCTATTTTTGAAAAAAAAAATGATTTCCACTCCTCCTTTGAGTGCTCATAGTTTGAAAAGTTTACATGTTATGTAAAAACAGTTGTTGTGTTTTGGGGAGAGCAGAAGTTTTCCTCTGTTTTGTAGTTTGAATCACATTTCTACGTGCAGGTATGAGAGAGCTGGGTGACTCAGAAAAAAGGTGAAATTTTGTAGAAAAAAGGTCAAATTTTGTGGGTTTTTAAAGAAAATTCCAATACATTCCTAATGCATTATTTATTCCCAGTATTTTGGGAATAACTTTGGGAAAAATTGGAATTTTAACATCAAGACGCACGTTTTGATGTATATATTACCGGGGTTTTCTCAAAGCTGCGGGACAAGTTACGCGCCAAAATTTGGCGGAAGAATAATAATAAGTCCGAAGGAATATTAATAGATGCCTTGGGGTGGAGCCCCGAGGCACTCCTCTCAGCTATTCTAGCTGTAGAGGAGTGCCTCGGAGCTGAGCACCCGTGGCACTAATAAACCTGAGCAAAAACAAGAACCCTAAATATGAATTTGTATTTCTGCAGTTGCCAATACCACCTCAAGCCTTATCATCCAGGTGAGCTGTTACAAAGATGAACCACTAGGGATGGAAAGAATGCTTGTAGTGTGACACTTCAGCCCATCTGTCACACATACATTAACAAGTACATAGTAACACACACAACTAGTGTGTTAGTGTGTGTTAAACTAACAAGTAGTTGGCAAGCCCAGGGGTGAAACAAATCCAAACAGACACAACACACACAATGTCAAAGCCTGGACACATCACAGAGACAGACACACAGGGTAGTAAAACTTTGCTGCAGGACTTTAAAGTGAATTTGAAACTTTGATTCCATTTAACCACAAATCCCCATGGAGAAGTTCTGTGAAATCAGGCATGTTACTGTGAGCTCCCAGGTCTGCATATCCATCTTTGATGGTAAACTCGACCCACTGTTGAATGTTTTATTTTATTTATGATGGCTCATTCCCTAATGGAGAAACAGAATAATATTTCTGGCACAACTTCACCTTCTTCCATGGTGCATGGAGGCTCATTCATTAATGCAACGTAATGAAAGACTCAAATTCTATATTTTCATTGGTTGAGTCTACAGTCAGTAAAACTTTGGTGGGCGGGAGTAGTCAATTTTACCCAATCAGATTTCACCCACACTGCACTTACTGCCCCACCGATAGTGGCAAACATGGCGTTATGGGAGCTATCATCGCTGGAGAAATATTTAGGACTTAAAAAGCCGAACAAGTACAGTACTCAAGGGGATAAAAAGGTGATATGACATTTTTGTGGCGTCCACTGCTGGCTTTAAACGTCTGTTTTATTAGAAAGGAAGCTTGTAAGCTGTATAACGCTAGCAAGCATGGTAATGCTAACAAGCTAGTAATGCGTGTTGGAAATACAGGTAGTTCTATTGGTATATCTACCTCGTGTCATCAGTTGATACCCAGTGGTTTTATGCATTAGTTAAGATGATATTCAGAGTAAATCCAGGCAGCTACACGCGATGTTAGCTGATTTATTGCACACGTTAGCACAATGGAAATAGCTCCATGCTTTGCGCATGCCCGTTAACAGAAATAAAGTGAAAGGTGGAGTGAATAGAGGTAAAGTGAGGGATGAAGTGAGCTGTCTATTGCAGATGATCTGTGCGGAGGTGTACGGTTTGCTCCTAAGGTACTGATGACTGAAGGAGGGAGAAGAGTATAACTAAAAATGTATTGCTTCAAAATCTTCAAGGCTGCTGTACTGAAAGTTAACACAGCCATTATTCTCGCATCGCCATAATGAGCCCATTCATCTGGATGTTAACGAACATACACAATATAACTTAATCTATTTGATCAAGTGAAATGCTGCTAATCAATGTGCATGAGACTCTCCACTTATTCATGAATGTGCAAAGTTATCAGCATTCGCTGATCACTTGAACAAGTTAAATTCTTTTTTTTCTCTCTTCTTTTTCTTCTCTCTCCATCTCACTGCGTTCTCCATGTCCCTCCTCTCCATGCAGGTACCTGTGTTACAGAATAATAATGGTCCTCCCCTGGTGGGACTGGTGACACTCGCTTGTCACCTGGTGAAGGAGGCCAAGCGCCTGGAGCTGTTGGGTGACTCTGCAGAGAACAGGGCTGTGGTGCAGCAATGGCTGGAGTACAGAGTCACCAAGCTGAACAACTGCACAAAGGACAACATCAAGACCATCCTGAAGGTAGAGAAGCTGATATTAGATATAGAAATTTCTTCTAGTGCTTTGAAATTGCTGTTGTATTGCCTCTGTAGACTTAAAGTTATCTGTATGTATGATTGTATGAATGATTGCTTCACACTCCTTTTTCTCTGTCCATCAGCTAAACTGATGCATTTGTGTGCACTGGTCTTGTTAAGGCACAAAAGACAGGAATACAGTGTGATGTATTGCCCTTCAGTGACATGGCCCCACACGACAGAGAAAAATGTTTTAGTATGCCTGACGCCAGTCAGCATGAAATAGATCATCAGCCATTGGTCTGCTGGACACTAGGTGCCTCTTGGCACTGATCTGTCACCATGAAGTGTGTGTGTGTGTGTGTGTGTGTGGTATGGGTGAGGCATCATGCTGTGTGGCAGCATGTTATCTGGACAGGCTTCTTAAATATTTTAATGCTGCCACTTAGAGAAGGAAAGTCGCCCTGAGCAGCTCAGCCCTGGTGCCCGTTGGCCCCCTGTCCTGTCCTGCTGCTTTAGCTCCATCCGTAATGCTCTTCTTCTTCTGTCAAGCACACGAGTCATCTCCCATTAAATTATCCAGAGATAAAACTGTCAACTGCATTAATTCTTAAACTTTCTTACCCCAGGATGCAAATAAGAATTTCATAATTTTTCAAACTCAGACTTGTTTCAGAAGTTGTCTTGTCACTCATGTAATGTGACAAGCCAGGCCACTTTGGCCCTGAACCCAAAGTTAGCTGAGTGAATGGTAAAGTGTATTACTCCGCTTAAAGCCAGTTAGGCTAGTACTGCGTGAGGTCAGTTCCTTCTTTGTCTTTAGAGATCACAAATATCTTAACTCCCTGGATGTCACCACAGGTTTTTTTGATGACTGTCTACTTTTAACAGAAAAAAATGCATTTTCAAAATGACAAATAGAAAACTTCAATTCAATCAAGATTTCAGGGTTTCCACCCTAGGTTGTGAGGCCTGGTGGCTGGAGACATACAGTGCATTTGGAAAGGATTCAGACCCCTAAGCGTTTCACCCAACAGATGTCGCTGGTGAGGTTTTCAACCACTATATCTAGGTTTCCAACTGAGCACCCCAAAATCTCTTTCCCTGTGGCCACCAGTCAGTTGACTGAATTGCTGTAGCAGGTCCATTCCTCTCACATAATTAACAATTTTCCTGGACAATAACATTTTTCAGACTATAGTCTTTTTGAGCTCATCATCTGCGACAGATGTAATTCTTGGCTGTTTGACAGATTTTTTCAGTGCCTTATTTCTGCAGTAAAGATGTCACTGTGGTGATATTCACCTGTCAGTTTATTTCCTCAGCAAAACACATTACATGCAAAACTCCAAGATTACCCCAGGTTTACTTGCAGGTAACTTGCAGTTTTAAGGCTTAAACTTTAAACTTTAAACTAAGGCTAACACTTAAGCACTCGTGGTGGGCGTGGCATAAAGCCTGATCCAGATTTTTCAATGAGTAAGTAAGCATAAATGTGCTTACAGCCTAGTTTATGATTTTCTTTTTTTGGGTGTGAAAACCATCTTAAAAAAAATATTAACCATAGCCGAGGGATTTAACATAGTTTTTGCAAACATTTCTGGAGAGGAACTTTAATGCTATAAACAACCCATAATTCAACACTGTAAAAGACCGTAGATACTCTGATACTCTCTCTATTCGAAAGGAATATCTGTTGTAATGAATGAACACGTAATTTTCTAGTGCTGAAATATAAATCAACCTTCATTTTTTTAAACCTAATCTTCAGGGAAAAGAAGCTTTAGATCGTATCGCTATCGAGACATTTGACATAAATATCAAGGTATGAAATTTTGTCCATATTGTGCTGCCATCAGTAGTAGTAGGTAGTTATTATTCTGTGCTATTCTAGCCTGCACATGACCTACTCATAGGGCAAAAACTAAGAATTCTTGCACACATTCATTCATATTTTTTTGCTTTTCTGAAAGTGTAATTATTTTGTAGAACAATGGTGCTCTGTCTAAAACCTGCTACACTCTTTGCCAGCATTATTTTTAGGGATTGACTGATAAGGTTTTTTCAGGGCCAATACAGATTACTTGTTATCAAGGAGGCCAATAATCGATATTTGGAACCGATATGCCAACACAAAACTACTGCTACATGAGGACTTTCACCATGTCGTCCAGGTGTTTCTATTATTTTGTTCTATTGTTGTTGAATCAACAACTGTACAAACAATTTTAATTAAAACTGATAATTATAACCTTCCTTAAGGAGGATTTACTGCTGGGCTTTTGTATTGGACTACATCAGTTTTAGTTTAGCAACAGGTTCTCTCTCTTTCTCTCTCCCTCTCTCTCTCTTGCTCGATGTGTCTTGAATCAACAGATGAACTTGTTCATCAGAGTGTGGTCTTTTTGTAACTTCAGTGTGATTTTTTTATTTCAAATTCAGCGATGTTGCTGTCCTACCTTCAACACAGCTCAGCTCGCCAACCGGAACTGCTCTAGTCTCTGTCCGTCCGTGTATACAGTAGTCTTTAGGGTTAATAGGCTTTTACTTGTGATATCTATCTAATCAGATGGTGCTGTGGGTGGGACATTGTTTCAGACCAGTGCTGAGTATAGACAGGGAGAAGGGGCTTCATCAAAGCCAAAGTAGCACATTTTTGAATTAATTTATCTAAAGAAATAATAATACCGATAATATGAAAATGCTGAATATTGCATCCCCAATTATCCCCAATTATTTTATATGAATGTACCGATGGTTAACAGATGCCTGTTGGAGGAGTTTTGACAATTTCCCTCAGCGAATCAATAAAGTATATCTACAGTATAGGGATGGAACGGTTCATGAAAAAAACCTGTCCCGTTCAGTTTGCTTGTCTCGGTTTGGCGCATGTGTGTATTGTTCAGTTCAGGGCATGCGCAGCCTTGCGCCAGTAACCCAGTGAAGTTCTTTTTCATTTGGCACAGAGGCGGAGGGGTTGAGTGTCAAGTGCAGTAGCCACGTCAATTGTGGAAATGGCAAGCAGAAAAAACAAAGGAGCCCCAGAGTTAGAGGATGCGCCAGCAGCATCATTTCAGTCTGCTGTGTGGGAGCATTTTGGATTTAGTGCTACCTATGATGACTGTGGTATAATAGTTGTGGATAAAACTGTGACTGTGTGCAAGCACTGTGCAACACGTGTTGCTCATGCTAGCGGCAACACGTCCCCTCCTCCCCACAGTTTTTAAACAGCCTCTCAGTGAAAAGTCAGACAGGGCAAAAGCCATAATGAAAGCATTTGGGGGCTTCATAGCGAAAGATATGCAGCCTTATGCTGTGGTGAAGGATGCGGGATTTCAGCATATGATTAAAGTACTCGAGCCGCAGTATAATATCCCCTCCCGCTGACACTTTAGCAACACGGTAATTCCCGAACTTTATGAAGAGACACAACAAGGAAATGTCGAAGAGTTGTCTGACACAGCCTACGTAGCCCTTACTACTGATGGATGGACCTCCAGGGCCACTGAAAGTTTCCTAACTGTGACTGCCCATTACATTACTTCGGTGTGGGAGATGAAAAGCTCAGTTTTGTCAAACTGCCTCATTAAGGTTCTCACCCTGAATGGGTAGAACCCATTTGTTTTTGCTCAGGTTTATTATTAGGGTTCAAAAGTTTTCTAATTTTTACTTTATCAATACCAGGGTTTTTCCTGGCAGAAAATTAGGCGGGGGTGGTACTAACGGGTACAACGGGGGGGGGGGGGGGGGGGGGGGGGGGGCGGGGGGGGGGGGGGGGGGGGGGGAGGGGGGGGGGGGGGGGGGGGGGGGGGGGGGGGGGGGGCGGGGGGGTTCTCTGGCAAAAAAAAAAAAACATACATTGGGGAAACTTTTCACGAAGCTGGGTGTGGCTGGACATAAAAGAGCTACTATTCACTTGTTTGAAGAGCTGCAAAATCAGGTCGCCGCCTCCTTCCGCAGGCAGAAAATCCAGCGCGTTCATATTCTTCTTCTTTGGCAAATTCGGATGGCTCTGCCTGATGCACGGATTATGATACAGCTCCACTACATTGCTGTAGTGGCGTACAGCCGCAATTGCAGTTACAAACGTCAAATCCACAGAGTACCAAGAAAACAAGTAGGTCTACTAGAATTTTGTTGGGAGGCGGAGGCGGCATGAAATTTGACGGAGGCAGCTGCCTCGCAAATTCTTTATGCAGGAAAAACCCTGAATACCAAACTTTGTATATAACCTTGGGTGACTGAGAGGCACATTTCTATTACAAATTAGCTAGATTGGTCAAAAAATGTGGCCACCATCGACCGAAATGTCTTTGCCAAGGGCAGAGCTTAGCTAATATTGGCCACAAATTATTAACCATTTGTCCGATCATCTTAGAACTTGTTGGATATCTTCAGGTTGTTATGGAGTGTAGGTGTGCAGAAGCATTAAGTAGCTGAAATCCGGCTGCTTCTCTCAATGCAGCGCAAAACAGTCAGAACCCACAAATTGGGGCTTGCGGCTATAATTCTTTCAGTTTTTGCATGACTACATGACATGTCCTTGAGAATAACTGATTTTTTAAAACTGTAAATGGTTGATTATTGGGCTATATATCTTATGCTGATGTAGGGTATTTCTGGAGTGTTAAAAAAATTGCAAAAAAGAACCCAACAATGTGTACCGAACTGAACCAAAAACCGTGACCCCAAAACTGTGATACGAACCGAACCCTAGGTTTTGTGAACTATTCCACCCCTACTATAGTATCTTTATGTATAAGAGTGCACAGTTCAGGTGCAGGTATATAAGAAATCAGTTTTTGATCACCATGTGCTGGGTGGGTGTGACAGGAGAGCGCCCTCTCATCTGATGCTTGACTAGGCTTCAGTTCCATGGCTGTAGGCCAAGAAAAGTAAGGATCTGATTGTGGAAAGGGAGGAAGTCTGCAGTCTTCATGCATTGTTTGGCATCACCCACTCTTGCTGCACAATAACTCCCATTTGCCCCCAAGATTCTTTGTGCATGGAATGTTGCCCTCGCACAGTGTACAAGTGCTAAAGATGGTCCCTTCCCCTGGGACCAGCACGTCAGTACACAACTTTGAACACACATACATGGACTGAAAAATACACATCATGCTGTCCAAGTTTACGACAGCTTCATTAGATTTAGTCATTCGGTAGTGTAGTAAACAAATAGCCGTCTTTCTACGCATCTGTACTAAGTCGCCAGTAATGGGGAGAAATGATATATCCCTTTACGTTACATATTATTCCTATTCACATAGCACAACACACAGACACACACGCAAGCTAGGATCTAGGATAGTCCCCTAAAAGTCCATGAGTAGATGCAGATGAGAAAACCCCAAGTCAATTTGCATTTTGAGAGTCGACCCACTGCATTTTCTTTTTTTTTTTTTTCTTAGCTGCCTCACAATACATAGCAGTGAAGGAGCAGCAGTGTGGCAGGCTGTAAATCTTTCAAACCAAGTCACCGCACTCCACTACTCTCAGCTCCAGGTCTGGCTGACAGCCCTGTCAGCAGCCTGGTAGGAGAGACACTTTTCATTGTGGTACAGTCTTATGACAACCATGACTAGCGATGCACCAATTGTGAAATTGTGGGCCAGCACCGATGGAACTGATGTTTAAAATAACAATTTGGTCAATAGCCAATAGCAGATGCCATTACCAATGTTTGTTTGTTTGCTTTGTTCCAGGGAAGCAAAGAAATCTTCATGATTAAAAAATAACTGAACTGTTTTAAAGTCTTTCAGCCCTTCACTCTATCACAGTATCTTTGAATAATCACAAATTTGATCATACAAATTCATGAAATAACCTTTAATACAACTTAACTTTGCAGAAAATAACAATTTTAGAAGCATTTTTTGCCTCTTATGCAGCTACTTATAGGCTGAGATTTTTTTCAGTATACATAGCCCAAAAAACAATTTTGTGAAAAATAAAATAAACGCAATTAAATGTAAATGTAAACATGATTAGAAAAACAATAAATCTTAAAATAAAATATTAAATATGAATAATTAATACAGACAAACATTAATAGGGCTATCATTCACGTGTTTCTTATGCAGAATAAAATGTTACCACTAGAAAATTCCTGGAGAAATTTTGAATGTGCCTGCTGTTTGATGTGTGTACTTGACTCCTCACGTTTCAGTCTGTACAAAGAACGTTACTCTCAGTTTCATTCATGTCGTAGAGACTTATCCTGACACTGACCTGGCCAAAATGACCTCACAATAATGGTTTTTAACCAAAATTGAATCAGAATCACCTTTACCCATTTCTGCCCAGTAACACCTCCTCAAAAACCACCACACTGTATACAAGCACAGTCACACACACACACACACACACACACACACACACACACACACACACACACACACACAGTGCTGATTTGCCTTATACATGCTAAAAGCGGTAAGAGTTAATGAGTCCAATTAGCCAATAAGAATCAGCTTTGTCCATTTCTGCCCAGACACTGCGTTAGTAGCACCTGATTAGACCTGAGACCTGCTGTTTGCTATCAGCCTCTGAATTTGTATTGCAGTCTATGGGAGAGCTACTATGATGGTTAAACAGTTCCTGTAGCTCAAAGCTCAAAGTAAATTTAATATGTCTGCTGCTGTATTTACTGTTGTACTCTCCAGTCTGAAGTGTAATCTCTCTCTATGAGTATTAATTCATAAACAACTTTCTGCCTGTGTGTGTGTCTGTGTTGGTAAACATCACAGAGATCAAAGAGGCTCTTAATGAGCTGGTTCGAACACCTGTGTCTAGCTGGAAGACAGATCTGGGTGTGATTTTGGCTCGGCTAGCCTCTCAAACGACTATTTGTGAAAAAACGGTAACTCCTATCAGAACCATGAGTGGACAATGACTACCACAAGACCTTCATGCACTGCATATCTGGCTTTGGTGTTTCTAGAGCCAAAAATGTGGATCAGTGTGAGGTTATTTTGGCCAGTCATGACAGCTTCAAATGGCTTTTTGAGGGACACCTGCAGTGACTGAGGTCAGTGTCAGGATAAGTCTCTAAGACATGTTTGAAACTGAAAGTACAGTCCTTTGTACAGATTGAAATGTGAGAAGTGAAGTACATGCACCAAGCAGCATTGAATTTTCTAGTTTAATCTACTACTGCATATGGGCGCGTAGTTGTTGAAATGTGTATGCCAATAGCTTCAGTAATTTCTTTGGTCCGGTCTGCTTTTATATCTAGAGGCTTCTTGAAAACAGCGGGGATAAGTTGTTTGACTCCTGTTTTCTTTTGCCTAGCTCTGGTGATTGGCACATCTGGTTGACGCTGTCTAACATACATTAGCGTGTTCGACGTGTTTCCACTGACATATGCACAACTGTCGAACAAAGCCAACACACCGTCCTCGTCTGATTTACCACTCACACTCCATCGCGGTTGTGTTGTAGTCTAAGATTTTCCCACACAGCTGATTTAAAAGAAGCAGGCATGTCTTTTAGCTCCTGTGTGTCATCTGAACTTGCCATAGTTACTCTTCTTCTTCTTGTGTTTTGTTGCGTTTTCTTGTTCTTCTACTTTGGTTGTTTAATGGTGGTTGGCAAACAGCTTTTAGGCACATTACTGCCACCTGGACTGGAGTGTGGATGCTCCCATGTGTGACTGACTTTTTTTACATTTAGACGTATTCTTTGTATGACTGCATGCACTGAACTTGTCCGTACTATGGTTGTCACCAGAACCGATACTTCGGTACCAAGTCAATGCCACGTGGCAAAAAACTGGACGGTACCCGTTTTTTCATGGTATCGAAGGTACCGAAATTACCAACACTTGACGAGATA
Source organism: Seriola dumerili (assembly GCF_002260705.1). NCBI lineage: Eukaryota > Metazoa > Chordata > Actinopteri > Carangiformes > Carangidae > Seriola > Seriola dumerili. Next base: position 2,920,557 of record NW_019175077.1, read on the forward strand.
GTAGGTAGTCACCCTCTTAGGAAGTAACGTAAGAGACATCCCATTGAGGGAGGCAGTTGAATGAGTGCTCGTCACACCCGCTCATGCATCAGGTCTCATTGTGCTCAAGCAGGATGTCATTACCTGTATGAGCAACTTATGTCATGGTAGATTGTCTTACCTCAAAAGTGACAGCATGTCAGTGACAACATCTACCAAAAACATGTGTAAAAGAACATTAACACTAATTACTGCGTCACTGGCAACATATGAGTGACTCTGAACATATTTAAGCACAGTTTCCCTGGCACATGCTCGGCCTCTGCCCAAGGGAGGATGAGGAACATCCACTACTAGGCTGCAGTCTAACTGCAATAACAAATGGAAGATGGCGACAAGTTCAGGCACACAACTTGGTCCAGCTGCAGCACCTCGGCTCGTTGAAAGAAAAAGCCAGAAGAGTCGCATTTGGAAATATTTTGCTTTCGAGGCGGATGATGAAGGGTCAATTATAGACCCGCAAAAGCCTGTTTGTAAACGGTGTGCACTTTCCAAACCACAGTTGAAACGCTGTGCAATAAAACTGCTTATATTTTAGCAAAGTATTGTTTACTTTAAATACTTGAAGGCTACATGCCACTGTTCTTTTTTGCAGACAGGTGTGAGTAGGCAATAGGTGTGTGCTTAAAGTGTCCGACTATCTTTTGGCCTGTTGCCACTACATCAGAGATGCTGTGCTGGCTCAGAACACCATCATGGACAGCCAGCTGCAGAGTGTGTGGCATGCAGCCAAAACTTAAGTTAAAATCTTTGTCAATCCACTGTGCTGTGTGAGGCTAAGCATGCTCACCAGGCTATCATCCAATCTCCATTTGTACAACTGATTGCAGGGATGACACGAGCCAGTAGCTCATGAATGTGTGTGGCCACAAGGTTGTACATTTCAGTGAGACAGGGTTCCATATACTACGTCAGGTTTCCAAACCCTATATCCTCCACAACAGAGAAATGGTCATCTAATGCGATGAATTCATCACCTTGTTAGTGATCCCTTTAGCTTTAACACTGTCCATGGAGAATTGTTTCCCTTTCTCAAAGGCTGTGGTTATGGACCGAAGTCTTGCTGGTTGTGGTTTGTGCCTTCTTGGTTTCCAGTTCATTATCCTTACCTCAGGTTTATTAGCCCTAACCCTAACCCTGTTATCTCTACATCCGAGATGCTGCACTGGCTCAGAACGCCATCTTGGACAGCCAGCTGCAGACTGTGTGCCATGCAGCCAAAACTAGCCAGACCACTAAACATTAAAGGTTTTGCCATATTCCTGGCATTACCTTCTCTGACTGTTACATTCTTGTGTTTTCACAACCCAGATGAAAGACATTCAAATGTGAGTTTTCAGGAAAACGTTTGAGTCATCTACAAGAGTGTGGTGTGCATGACATGTGTAATGTAGGGGTGGGCTGCAGGGAGCAGCATTTATAAGTGCAAACAAAATGAATTATTATTTTCCATCCTTCTTTTCCAATGAGCTACTGTCATTGATGAAACCTAATTCGAAGTGTGAATCTATTGCCAAAAGGTGGAGATTCAAGGTAGTATTTTCCCTGGAAATCTTAAGTAAAAGTATAACGCATGCCCCCCACTGCTGAAAAAAATCCTAGAGGAAACACTGTATAGATAAGGTGAAATTATAAAAAGATATCAGTAACAATGTGGAGTGTGTATAAACAAGAAATATAAGAGAAAGCAAGAAACATCAAACCACAAGCACCTGACCAATCAATACATGACCAACTGTGCAAACCACAACCATGGACCATCTTCTGTATACCAAATACTTACCATAATGCATTGTAATGAGCTAACTTGCATAACTGATTATGTTTTGAAATTTCTCTTTCAGGATCTCAACCTCTACCTGCAAGACAAGGTCTACTTGGCAGAAAACCAATTCACCTTAGCTGATATTCTCCTATACTATGGAATCCAACCAATCATAGTAAGTTACCTTTTCACTCAATTATTTCACCCTTGTGTCACACAACTCAGGTATCCAAGTGCTTATTATCACTTAAAATGTAATGTGGCTAGTAGGGCTGGGTGATAAAACAATAACAATAATTATCGCAAAATTATTTTCCTTGATAGAAACATTAAAAATGTTCGATAAACATTGGATATAATTCATTTCCATGCTTATAGCATGCCCACCAATGACTCAGGAATGGCCAATCGTCGCAGGAATAGAGGTCTGCATTGCGCAAATTACGATGCACGGTGAGAGGTATAAATGCAGGCCAGCACGTGATATTATTTACAGATGCACGCAGTGGCTGGCGGACTTGAAGTTGGATCGGAGTAAGCAAATAAGGCAAAATGAGCTACACTGCAGAAAAAGTGGAACGCAGCTTGAAGGACAGAGATATCTTCGACAAGAGAGGCCACTCAACTTCAGTAGTTTGGAGATATTTTGGCTATTTACAGTCTGACTAAAAACAGAGCAATGTGCACTGCAAATTGTGCTGGAGACATGTTCCATCAAAGCCCTAAAATCTGCGATGTCACGGACTGACTGATGATATTTCCTCCACTGGTCAGCAGCGTGCCAAGCTGCAGTCTACCGAGCCGCTCTGGTTACCTGAATGCTTGGGAATTGCACTTCTAATACACTGAGCCTAGCCTCCATTACAGCAAATAAACTACTTCATTACATGTACCATTATGACTAAAGGAGGCAGAGGAATAATTAAACCGAACAGAGAGACACAGCAGGAGAGAGGGAGGGAGGGAGAGAGAGAAGTTTGCTGCGGGTCATCCTCTTTCTCTCTCCCCAATTTTCCCGTCTCTCTCACAACAGGAAAATAAAAAATAACTTAAAAAAAGAAAGATATCATGTCTCTTCTAACTTTCTCTCTGAGTGATCATTTTATAAGTAAATATAACCGAAATCACAGCTCAATCTTTGTCTTTCTCATGTTTGGTGATTTTGTTAGATGACGTTGCAGTTATGAAATCAGGATTTGACCGTAGGCGTTCCAGCCATATACTAGGTTTTGACCTAGTCTTGTTTAATCACACTTAAAGCTGATCTTTATAATAAACTCATGAATTTATAATATGGAACTTTTATGTGTTCCTGGTTAAGTGGGGCATCGCTTCTTCTGCAACGATGAAATAAAAAGGACCATCGCCTTGTGTGATGATCTGGCAGCAGGGATTTCTCTCCTGCCTGTGTGTGTGTGTGTGCATCTGCTCGTCTGTCTCACTCTCTGTTTCAACACTCCAGATTTATTTACCTATTAATTGAAAACAGATTTGCTGTTCCAGATCGCTCCGGCCCACTTTAGCCCCTGTGTATTAGTATTTTTTAATGCATTACAGATTCATTAACTGTCAATGGTCAGTTAACAAGCATCAGCTATTGGTCAGAAAGAAAATTGAAAATAAACATCCCTAAATGTGACACTAAAACATCTGAGTTTCAAGTGGTACAACTTAGTGAAAAAAAATCTAGAGATATACATTAAAAGGTGTGGATAAGTGAGATTTTAGGTTAAGGTGAAAAATAGGGACAAGTTTAGATGAGGGTCAGGGTTTCTGTTGCTGGACCTAAATGGAAACTGTTCTCAGTATCTACTCTTTCTGTCAATGTCACATGATGCTGGAGTATTCAGATAGTACTCACAAGGCATCATGGCGCATCGCGCATCACAAGGATACATGTAAATACCAATCACAGAAACTAGACTTTGGAGAAACATGTAGAAGATAATAAAACCCTGCAGAACTTTCCCAAAAGTCCCATGGGATTTTATATTCATAAATTTCATTGACTTATTGTTTCTCCATACTGTTCTTACCATCATTTAACAAGGAGTTACCTTGTTAAATGTAGCTTACTTCAGTCAAACCACAACTTTAATAAGAAATTTGTCACAGTGCAAAACGCACAATTAGACCAGTCACATGGCCAATTAGACAAGTCACATGGCCAAAGGGCATCAAGAACAAGTTTGCAGTAAACACTACTACTACTTTTATCGATACCACTTATTGATCCAGTACTTTAACAGTACTGTTATCAGTATTTTTTCGTAATTTTGTAAGAAAAAAACAAAACAAATGAAGAACAGGATGACAGATGAACTATAAGCTAGTCGGTGGAAAACTGTAAAATGTACATTTTTCCATCTGTGTGTTACAGACTTTCACTGGATGTTTCCAGAGATCGCTCGTGTTTCCGCTCTTACATGAAAAAGACTGAACCACACTTAAAAACGTTAAGCTCTCTCTGCCATTGACACTAAGAGCAGGGTCTGTGTCTGTGAGAACTTTTATAACTGAGGCATTCACACTATTGTTCTTCAAATCTTTATATTTTATTAGTCTTACTTCTTCCTCCTTTCCACGGTCTCTAACTACTCCTTCATACTTTTTCATACAGAAACCATTCAACTATCAAAATGTTCAGCTTGTTCTGTAGATTATCGGATATATTCAAATGATGCGCTGGCAACAAGTGGCAGCAAGTCCGCATTGCTCGTAGTTTTTTGCAATATATTTGTATATATATATAAGTATATTTTTTTGTCGATTGATGTTTTTTATTCTACTTTGTCGTTTCGTCTGAAAGTGGAGAAAATAATGTACAAAAAGGAAGAACTCCTGGCTTTAAAGTTTACCAGATATGGAGTTAAACATCCCGTACCGGCTGAGCTGAAGAAGCCGTTCCGTGGATGCAGAGCCAGGGTTAAGCTAAAGGCTAGGAGATGGAGATATAAGCCTTTTCTACCATCTATCCTCATGGGAAATGTCAACTCCCTGGCCAACAAGTGTGATGAACTGGAGGCACTTGTGAAGAACCATTGAACCATTGAACATATCGTGAGTGTAGTCTCATGTGTTTCACGGAGACCTGGTTAAACGACAACACTCCCGACCGTTGTGTGGATTTACCCTGCTTCACTGCAGTACGCTAGAACAAGTGGGAAGAATAAAGGTGGAGGACTGGTTCTGCTTGTGAACAAAAGGTGGTGCAACCCCAGTCACATCACAGTGAAGGAGAAGATCTGCTGTTGGGAAATTGAACTGTTGGCAGTTGGTCTTAGACCGTACTATGTACAGAGGGAGTTCTCACACATCATCATCACACATTGTTATTTGCATTCAACCACGAGCTGAGCCTGCAGCCACGTGTGACGTCATCCATGAGACTGTTGCGAGAGTAGTGACCCAGCACCCTGATGCATTCATTGCAATATCGGGGGATTTTAACCATGTCACTCTCATCTCTCACCCGTCTGGCTTCACTCAGTATGTTGACTGTCCCACAAGAGAAAATAAGACACTTGATCTGTTGTATGCAAATGTCAATGAGGCCTACACTGCTTCAGCTCTACCACCACTTGGCAGATCAGATAATAACAATATAATATAACATAATCTGTTTTTTCTTCAGCCTTCCTACAAGCCCTGTGTACTGAGGCATGCTGCAACTACCCGCTCATTCAGGAACTGTACCCCGGAGGCCAGTGAGTCTCTAAAAGACTTTTTTGAGTGCACAGATTGGTATGTCCTGTTGGAGTCACAGGAAAATGATAACAGCAAGGACCCTGACCTTGATAGAATGCTTGAATGTACCACGGACTATATTAACTTCTGTATGGACACTGTAATACCAGCAAGGACTGTACACTGCTTTCCAAACAACAAACCTTGGATCACCAGTAACATCAAGACCCTCCTCAACCAGAAAAAGGAGGCCTTCAGGGATGGAGACAGGCAGAAGCTCAGGTGTGTACAACATGAGCTGAAGAGGAGATTAAAGCAGGTAAAGGAGGACTACAAAAAGAAAATAGAGAGGAAGTTGCAGCACAACACTACCAGAGAGGTGTGGAAGGGGATGAGGACCATCACTGGCTATAAAGAGAAGCAGCCAGGCAACACCAGGTGATGTGGACAAGGCCAATGAGTTCAACCTGTTCTACAACAGGTTTGACACAGCCTCACCTGTTCTCTCTCCCACTGCTTCAGCTGCAGCTTTTCCTCCACAACCTGACACTGCAGCTGAGCGGAGCTCAAGAGGCTGCGTCCTGGAAAAGCAACAGGCCCGGATGGTGTGTGTCCGAGGCTCTTAAAGGACTGTGCAGCCCAGCTAGCTGAGTCTCTCCACAGAAAACATCATGTCTTGTTCCAGTACCTAAAGTATGACGACCGGCTGAGATAAATGACTACAGACCGGTGGCCCTCACATCCCACATTATGAACACCCTGGAGCAGCTGTTTCTCCACCTTCTGAGGCCACAGATTGAGCATGCACTTGACCCCTTACAGTTTGCCTACAAAGAACATATTGGAGTGGATGATGCCGTCCTTTAAATGCTCCATCAGGCCCATTCTTACTTAGATGTGCCAGGTGGTCACATGAGGATTATGTTCTTTGATTTCTCATGGAAATTTAACACCATCCACTCCCCCATTCTTAATGACAAGCTGGAAGGGATGGGGGTGGATCCCTGCTTCACGTCCTCGATTGAGGATTACCTGACAAGAGGACCACAGTATGTCAGGCTGGATAACTGTGTCTCAGGGAGGGATGAGCAGCACTGGGGGGACTGTTCTAGCTCGGTTCCTGTTCACCATTTATATGGTGGACTTTAAATACAACTCTGGGTCCTGCCATATCCAGAAATACTCAGATGACACAGCCATTGTAGTGCATATCAGGAACGGGCAGGAAAAGGAGTACAGGGATCTGACGATGGCCTTCAGTTAATGGAGCGACAAAAACTGCCTCCTTCTGAACACCTCCAAGACCAAGGAGATGGTCATGGACTTTCGGAGGTCTAGGCCCATCCTTCAGCCAGTCAACATTCGAGGGAAGGACATTGAGGTGGTGCACACATACATATCCAGAAATACTCAGATGACACAGCCATTGTAGTGCATATCAGGAACGGGCAGGAAAAGGAGTACAGGGATCTGACGATGGCCTTCAGTTAATGGAGCGACAAAAACTGCCTCCTTCTGAACACCTCCAAGACCAAGGAGATGGTCATGGACTTTCGGAGGTCTAGGCCCATCCTTCAGCCAGTCAACATTCGAGGGAAGGACATTGAGGTGGTGCACACATAAATACCTAGGTGTGCAACTGGACAGTAAACTGGACTGGTCCCTGAACACGGATCCCATGTACCGGAAGGGGCAAAGCCGGCTCTTTTTCCCAAGGAGGCTCAGGTCCTTTGATGTCTGCAGTGAAATGCTTCACATGTTTTATCAGTCAGTGGTGGCAAGCGTACTCTTTTATGCTGCAGTCTGATGGGGCAGCAGCATGTCAGACACGAACACAAAGAGACTGGATAAGCTGGTAAAAAAGGCTGGGTCCGTGCTTGGCAGGAGTCTGGACTCACTCAAGGACTGTTGTGGAGAGATGCATGCAATGTAAGATAGAGGCCATCTTGGACAATACCAACCATCCTCTCCACAACATTCTGGCAGGACAGAGAAGCAGCTACAGGTACAACAAACATCTCATCTCTACGCGCTGCAGAACAGTGAGGTTCAGGAGATGCTTTGTTCCCACTGCCATCAGGCTATACAACACCTCAGCCAAAGGAAGTTGACTAATCTAATTATTTTTGTTTATTTATTATTAACTTTTTATTTTATTATTATCATCAACAATGAGCTAATGGACACATGCATTTCCCCAAGGGGATAAATAAAGTATCTATCTATCTACAACTTTTTTCTACTATTTATAATTTTCAAGATATTAAGCATCCAAATGAATGGAGAGACTGTTCAAATCCTTGAAAGCTTCAGCCTCTTTGAACTTCAACTACTTCAGCATACTTTCAGCCACAGACTTCATTCAAACATTAAAATGTTCACAAGCCTTTCAGCTATTAGACTTGTATTCAACTCTTTGATATCTTGTACAGTTTTTGAATTATTACAGTTTTAGGTTCATGCTTTTTTTCAGATCATTTCTCAGTTTATAATGGGTGTGTATTGCACGGAATGTTCAGGGCTACAGTGACATCGCGTGGGAGAAGCTCTAAAATTTGTCTGAAAAAAATCTGTGCAACTCGTCCTCATGGCGACATATTTCGATCTTGACATTTCTACCTCATTAGTAGAGAAATTTGTCCTTGTTCATATAAACTGACTACCTTAGCACAGAGACTAACAGAATTTAAACTGTCAGCCTCAAACTGATGGGAGGTACCCTCTAACTGTCCCATAGACTGCAATGCAAATTCAGGAGCTGATTTCAGGGGAGAACCATAACTGACCCTTTTTTGTAACTCGCTCCTATTTCCACATTTTTGGCTCTAGAAACACCAAAACCACATAGAGGTGTTCAGGAGAGTCTTGTGGCAGTGAGCATGTGATAATTTTGCTGATATTATGTACTGTTTTGTACTAAATGGCAGGAGTTTGAGAGGTTCACTTACCCGTTTCTCCCATAGATTTGTTTGAGCTCTGTCTTCAACAGCCAGACTCTCTCTCTTAGACACACACACGTATGTAAAATGTTTGCTACAGTAAAAGAGAGAGAGTGGTACTTTTACTTTTGTGGTAAAAGTACCACAAAATTTTACTTCAGTATACAGTACTAGAGTAAATTAGCTTTGTTGCTTTCCATTACAATCTATATGGTCATAGGGATAAGTGAAAATGGGTGACATTTTCTGTAATCTCAAAAGTGTAAAATAGCCTACTACAAGGCCCAGAATCTTTTGTGCCCTGACAAATGCGATGTCCTTCCAGGGAGGTCCACTCCAGTGGCAACAATAGTGTATATAAAACATCTGCTACAGTAAAAGAGAGAGAGGGAGAGAGAGAGAGACTAGATAAACTCTGAAATAATGAAGCTCAATGAAACACACCACATGCTAATTACATAAAGACCTATTAAATATTTTAACGGGTGGTGATCTGTTAGGTGTGGGGAATAGATGACGGTCTTTGTTTCAGTAGTTGCAAGACCGCCTCCCATTCATACTATTGACTAAAGTTAGTTCATGTCAACGTACACACACACAAACAAACACACACAGATACAGTGTACAAGTTAGTACACATAGAGGGAGATGACAGTAACACTGGTGTTATACTCGACAGCCTCCTTTTACTTTCCTTCAGTTGTTAACTACTCCTGCATACTTTGTGCTACATAAATCGTTCAACTATCAAAACTTTCAGCTTCTTCAGGAGATCCTCTCCTTCAAGTTTTGTGATACTGTTCATCATTTTTGAAATCGTCATACTTCAACGTAGAAAAATGGTTGAAATGTTAAATGGGTCACAAGACTTGAGACTCTTTTGGGTTAAATTGATATTTTGACAACTATTATGGTTTACACGAAATCGCAGTTTACATTTTGTGTCATTTTTAGACAGTTTCAGACTTTATAATGGGTTTGTATTGCACGGAATGTTCAGAGCTAGAGTGGATGACATCATCACTAGAGTGGGAGAAGCTCTAGAACTCCTCTTCACGGCCACATATTTCAGTCTTCACACATCACGGCTTCCTCAATAGTAGACAAATTTTTCATGCTTCGTGCAATGCGTCTTACAGACTCACAGAATTTCTCAAACGATGGGAGTACCTGCCACCTCTCCCATCGACTACAATACAAATTCAGGAGCTTATTTCCCGAGAAATGCAGAAGTGACATTTTTTTGTAACTCCTTGTAGCTCCTTTGTCCACATTTGTCATGGTCTGCTCATGGTTCTGATAGGAGTTAGTGTTTTCACAAAAAGCAGTCATTTGAGAGGCTCACAGAGCCCAAATCACACCCAGATATGTGACGGCTCTGTCTTCCAGCTAGACATAGGTGTTCGAACCAGCTCCTTAAGAGACTCTTTGATCTCCATGATGTTTACAAACACAGCCATACACACACACACACACACACACACACACACACACACACACACACACACACACACACACACACAGACACACACAGGGAGAAAGCTGTTAAGAAGTTGGTGCTTATAGAGAGAGATTACAGTTTTTACAGCAGCAGACATTGTATTTACTTTGAGTTTTGAGCTACAGAAACTGTCCAACCATCACAGTAGCTCTCCCATAGACTGCAATACACACACACACACCATCACGCCCACCCTTCACCCCCACCACCCATTTTTATCACTGAAGGTAGGCTAAATAACAGAAACACCTCTGTATAATGTAATAGACACTACATCCTCCACAGTGATCAATTGAATCGACAACTGTCTAAAACTATTTTAATAATAAATTGCCAACTGAGTATATAAGTAATTATCAGGTGTATGCTCAGGCTCCAAAGTGCCTAACTACAATTAATTGGTTGCTGGGAACTGATGTACCTTGTAACCTAAAGATATTCTTTAATTTTATCGTTTTAAGATATATTATTATTCTCACCCTATAACATGTTTTACCCCTTTCTCCCCATTTTCAAATGTGACGCAGTAACACGTTTACTCAGAAACATTTCAACTGACTTACTTTGTTCTTTTATCTGAGAACATTTTTACACAGTGATTTAATTCTGCTGATGTCTTTTCACTAATACGATTGACGCCGTTCACATGTTGACATGCTGACGTCAGTGTGGTGTCCCATCTTCAATCAGTTTCTGTTACTGGTAGAGTTTATTGCTGCTCTGTCTGAACACAGTTAATGTTGCTGTTTTCTTCATCACAAGTGTGTAACTACCTGCTTTACATTCAAACTTACACTAGTTCTGCTCCAGGACTCAGGAGTTCCCTGCTCCTTTTAGCGACTTTAACTAACTCAGCAGTTGTTTACATGCTGTTCAGATCTGCTAGTTACTTTAACTTTGCGGTTAGCGCTAGCTTCTCTCTCTCTCCCTCTCTCTCACTCGCTCTGTGTGGTGTTCTTGTTGTAACTTGACTGTAGAGGATTGTGATATTTACTAAATCTTAAAAAGTTATTAAAGTATGGATTAGTTTGATCAATCTCATATCAAAAGTTGTGATTTCTCGATTACATTGATCTCTGATCTTCACTTCAAAGAAACACAGGGCAACGACTGGGTCAAGTTAATAATATTTATTTACTAACTAGGCACAGATGAAGTACAATGAACAATGATAATGAATATGAAACTATAACTAAGAATACCTATTTCTACCAGGTGAACTAGCAATAATTTTGGGCAACGAGGAAAGAGAATGAATTCGGCTATGTGTAGTGTACTTATTAACAGTAAGAAAAAAAAAAAGTCGGGAACTAAGATTATTCCGACATCAACCCAGTTCGAAGGATGGAGTTGCCTACTTTGAGTTGCGGCACGCTGTTGAGATCTTGGCTGTAGCCCAGGAGTTAAGGTTGCCAGGCGACTACCTTCCGTAGGCACTCTCGAGATCTGGTCAGGCGTGTAGCTAGGACCGGTATCAACACTAAATAATCAGCATTATTATTATTATAATAAACATGAAACTACTACTGTATAGGTTGAGTGCAACACCTGGCCTAAACTGGAGAGTCCAATACTACTTTGAAAACTATGATTCAGGTACAGCCCTAGTATTGTTTAGTTCCATAGGTTATTCAATCATAATGCCGTACATCTTTCATCAAGCCAACATTATGTACTGTAAACTCTTTAACTTTCAAATTTTTCCTCTCTTTCATCTCTCACCCAGGTGGACTTGGCCATCCAGGAGCAGGAGCAGTATGTGAATGTGACACGGTGGTTCGACCACATCCAGCACTACCCTGGCATCCGACGCCACCTCTCTCCAGTAGTTGTGCTCAGGAACAGAATTTACTCCAGCAGGCACCACTGAAATGACCAGACCCAACCCAAACTGACTAGTATTTCTGTTGCTGACTAGCAAAGTGTCTAATCGTTTAATTGACTAATCACACAAATCCCTAGTTTCCACAGAGTAATTTCTATCCCTGATCTTCCTTTTTCACTGTTTTTTTTTTTTTTTTTTTTTTTTCTGCTAAATAAGATTCCTGCCTTTCTGGTTATATGGTACCTGAACTCTGTTTGTTCTTTATATTCTTCTAAAACATATATTTAATGAAGGAGATCAGCAAAGAACAAAACAATAAAACAAAGTTAACTTTGAAGTGTTTAAGGTACAAAAACTCTTTTAAGGTAACTTGCTTATAAAAATATAGTTCAGTTCATATTTCTTTAATAATTTAACTCTTAAAGAGTTGGGAGTGGAAGCAAGAATTTGTCATCTTAACCTCTCACTTATTCAATTATGCTTATGCTTTGGAGTCTTGACCCTTATTCAGAATTGAGTGTGATGTTTGACTGTGATATTTTTGGATTTATTTTTTGTGTTTTGTGTATTTTATGTCTGTCACATCCACTCCCAGCCATTTCACTGGACAGTTTAGTTTCTCAGTGTGTGTTCTTGATTACATCCCGCTCTCTGCCCCACTTCCTTGGCAGTCTTTGTGGGCAGCAGTGAGCGTGAGTGTCAGCCGCATAGTCAGAGATCAGAGTGGTGCTCCAATCAGACCCACTACCACCACTGTTGATGCTGCAGGCCAGAGAGAGGGCAGCGGGCTCACCAGCTGCCACACAGATCCAGCCAGCCAAGGCCAGAACCCATGCCCCTGGGTGACAGTCAGCCACTGTGTGTCTTTTCAAACCTTACAATCCCACGGGCCTACTGGAGATAGAAAGAGGAAGGAAGGGAGGGAGGGTGGCCACAGAGAGAAAAAGAGCACCCAAAGGCCGAGGGATCTTTTTGTGACGTGAACAATAATCTGTTCCTCAGAAAGCCTTACTGTTGCTGGCTGGATGTTTGCTATTAGCATCATTAACGGGCCAAGTCATGGCAGTGGCAGGGGAACCTTTAAATTAACACTATGAGGGTAGTGTTATACAAAGAACAGTAAGAAAATGAGTCATAATTAGCGGAATAACTCTTATCAAATTCAGTGCACTTTTCAATTTCTATTGCTTTTGCAGGTATATCAAACCATTAAAAGAACTGACTAAAATATTTCAGCATAAAAACTGACAGCTGTAGTCTATGGATAATTCTTCAATTCTTTACTCTGCTAACAGGCTCTGCATATGTTTGTGTGTGTTGCTTACAGATGCAAAGGTTTCAGATTTTTCCAGTTGTATGATATTCATCCTATGCCAATAAATCAAAGGGATACACAGCTCATGACCCCTGACTTTTCTGCAGTTTTTTCTGTGTTCTCCATGAATTTGTTTTGTGTAAACCAGCCAGAAGACAACTATTGTGAATTTCCATAAGACGTTTTGCTGTGTGTTTGTGGCAAGTGTCATGAAGATGTGACAAACAAAACAGCTTGCAGTCATTTGAGAGCGTCTTGTGACTAGTTGGGGCAGTTTATGGTTTGGTCAGTTTATGGTTTGGTCTACCAAATGCTTTTTTAATTTATCACGTTTTTATTACATTGTCTTTATTTGATGTCCAATTAATTGAATCAACTTCTGATTCATCATTTCAAAACTAAGGTCATCAGCATCTATTGTGTTATTTAGAGGATGTAAACCTGAGGGTTAAGTTAAACTTAAACCGTTTAATGTATTTCAACAACATATTCGAAGTGTTTAAAAATCATAACTCTTAAATTTACAGTGATGATTAATCAGTCATTTTGAAAGGCTTCTTGTGTGTCTAAGTGCTCACTGTTGGCAGGATCTCAAAATGCTGGAGTGGTATGGTGTCACAGTCAGGTTCCGCAATGATGAGGTCACAGCAGGTAGCCACTGCAGAGGTACTAATTAGAGAAGACCTTCCCACCAACTTTTGAAAACGAAAAGAACAACCCTCTGCAGGAGTGATGGCCCTGCCATGGCCCCGGATCGACGGACTCGACCCACCCTCTTTACTAACTGCTCTCACCTCACGGCAGCCAAATAAAGGTGCAGTTTAGCCTGGCGCCTGTGAGGGAAAGGTGAAGGGACACTAAGGTTGGGTTATTATCAAGATTTAATGATGACTTCAGCTTTCACCACGGAGCTGTAGCAAAGAGTGGTGTGCTCTCTCTGTCTCTCTTGATCAAAACATTAAAAAGCAGAAGGCAAAAAAGATGTGACAACTTGTTTAAGAAAACTGCAAAAGTTGATATTTCATGTGTCCATATGCAAGTTTTACTATCAAGACTTAAAAAGACCCACTAAATCTGATGAACCAGGGGGTCCTTGGGGTCTTAAGGCCCCCCATACACTGTGTGATAATGGCCTGTCCTACCAAAAGTTGACAGATCAGAAGATAAACCATCTTGGATAAATCTTGGGACATCAATGTGATACTGGATGGTACTGTGAAACAGGTCCAAAGAGAAAAGGAAAATGGAGTCCATTTCTGAAAATCTTGAGTTGAGATGTACTCACTGGGATCATAACATGATTAGTCACCAAAAAAGGGGGAGTCAGTGTCCTATACCTTTCTAGCAGGTGCCACAGTTTTCACTTAATGATAACAGAAAAGAATGAAGCGTTTTACCCATATCACCTCATCACCCAACACCTTGGACACCTCAAGTTTACTAACTATATTAGATGGACAACCCCCATTCGACCAACACCACAACCCTTCATCAATTGTTAACATCACTGAGAGGAAAGCACATCTTCCGCGACATCTGCTAAGACAGGTCTCACAGACTGATTCAGTGGAATAATCAACACTGTGGTGGTGAGGGGGAGCGTTAGCATGTCGTAAGCTCTTATGACAGAACTTATCAACCATGCTTTATCGTGCTCTTACACATTGTGACAGTTGTACCATGCGACTATAAAAATGGCATCTGATTGTTGCAGTTACATGAGTGAATGAGCAAGTATGAACAACAAGGAGGCATCATTTTTCACATGTTCTTGCAGAAAAGTTACTACTATAGACATGAAGGACAGACGTGTATTAACCTCTCAAAGAGTGGGGATGTTCTTTATGTGCTCATATTTTGTGCTCACATACAGTACATACATACATACACACTGTTGAAAAGAAAAGATGATTCATTAGTATTTACTACCTCTAGTATACCTTCAATAAATTATGAGCATTTATACACTGATCTGGTCCATCTGCTTTTCCTTTTATTTTCTTTCTTTTTTTGGTGTAATTATCAAAATCATAAGTCCAATATATGGGGTGGAGTTAGTGTCAAAATAGCCACTCAGCATTAAATTGAGTGATTTTTCTGGATGACAGGACTTCCTGTTATTCTTCTGTGGGTGTGGTTTGTTACAAGTTGAGTCTTGCAAGTTGATTGGAATTGCACTGAAAACCTCTCAAAAGAAATATGTGAGCACAAGAAACACGGACAATCAGACAGTTATACAGGTTGTAACCAAAACCCCAGGTTAGCCAAACAACTACAAAGTCACACAGTAAAATTATTACCCAGACTGTGAGAGGTGTTGTTTTGTTTAGCTTAATTCATTCTTTTGCATTAATGGGTTACACTGTACCTACAGTGTCTATGTGTGTAGGCTGTGTGCATACAACACAGGCAACAATGTGTGCCTCCTAAAAAATGTAACATGGCTGAGGAGGCTACAGAAATATCACACTGAGACCTGAGAGGTTAAGAACTGAGATTGGTCAGCTTGTGCTGCTTGTGTTTTCTAGTTTTGCCAGAGCACATTGTAGAGAATGAATTCAGCATGAAGCAAGTTTAAAAAGGCATAGGTTATCTTTTCTTTTTTAATAACACGCAGCTAACAAAGCCAAGCTAATCACTCCTCTCTATCTAATATGGTCTCCTAGATATTATGTTTCTATACAACTAAACTGCGATGGCAAATATGTTTTGGACAAATAATCAAGGTATTTCTCGAATAAATGAATGAAGTGCTGCATTTATTAACAGCCGTGGAGTAACTCAGAGGTGGTTGGGTGGCAGGTGCATAGAGTGAACATTTGTTACATCAGAGACCAGAGTTCACATTCAGAGTCCCATCTGTGGAAAAGCACTTTAGTTTAGGAAAATAACATGTTTTTTGCTGAATGTAAATAAACATGTTGGCTCTGAAGTCACTGTGAACTTGTTCACTTGACCACAATCTTTCCTTAACCATAGCTAAAGTGTAATAATTAGAGCATCACTACAAGTGGATACTGCAGGACAAGATCAGATATTTTGAAACAAACCTGTATATTGTATGTTGTCTGTGATTATTTTACTTACAGTATATGTAAGCAGGGGTATAGGTCAATAAAGGAATCTTCTTCTGATTAGCCAGGCATACTGGACAATTTGGATGTACATCTCTCAGTAAATGACAAGTATTCAGTCAAGCCATTGTATGGTCAGTACTTTATATTGAGGATATTTGGAAATGGTTTACCTGGCTCATGGGTCATGTAGGACCCTTAGCATAATTTTTCAAACTTAACGTTAATGTTAGCCCCTGATCTCCTGATGGCTCCAGTTTATTTATGCTAACACCAGAACTTCACAAGTTGATTTTATTCTCTCTTGCACAGCCTCAACCTAGATTGCATAAGGATCCCAGGTGTCTAGCGAGAAAAGAGTTTTACGAGATGCAACCACTCGGCTCATCAATCAGAGAGATGGGTGGCTGATTTGGCACGTAAATGCTAAAGTACATATGTGTGACCCGGGGCAAGGAGATTGCACAAGATTGCACCTTAAGTCTCACACACACACGATTGTTGCATTAGCTGCCTCGATTGCTCCTCACCCATTCTGCTGATCTACCTCAGCTGCAGCCTCTACTTTCGTGTGTGTGTGTGTGTGTGTGTGTGTGTGTGTGTGTGTGTGTGTGTGTGTGTGTGTGTGCGTGTGTGTATGTGTGGTTATGCATCCATGGTTTTGGCCTGGGGGTAAGAGGTGAATTTAGGGTGAAGAAGGCAAAAACAAAAAAACGAAGGAAAGGCCTATAGCAGTAGCCTATAGCAGTAGTTAATAAATGTGAAAAATATATATTTTTTATTTTAATAAAGTTTTAACCATTTTACAGATTTTAAAATTACAAGTCCATGTCATAGTTCACTTGGACTTCTCATTTGCAATGCCATCACATTGTCACAGTCCTCATCCCTTTATTTAAATGTTCCACAAATAACCTCACCCCCCAGTCCATCGAACCTCCAGCCCCATTCATTCAGCCTTCCCCTCTGCTGTAATAGGTTCTGATAGGAGGCCTCCAGCAAAGTTCACTTCTCACTGCTGAAACCTGGTGACAAGGGGATGTACACAGAAAAAAAAAATAGACAATATTTGTAAGGAGGGAGAGGGTGAGTATAATATACAGACTCCTTGATGGACAGGGAACAGAGAGCAGTGCCCATAGCCATTTCTTGTAATTTGATCATGGGAAAAAAACAGGAACAGTCTTCTAATTTATGTATTTCACCAGCTCATTTGCATTCATCACAGGACTGAATTTTTTATTTCCAATCTTTTGTTACTATAACAGGTTGGTTTTAATTTGAGATGACTAATTTATTTAAACCTGGAGTTAAATGCAGAACACTTTCCCTTATGATTTAAAAAACCAGGGGGTTGATGACAATTTCATTGAACACAAACAAGGTTTCATATTACAATGCGGATGTGGTGCCTGGTGGTTACGACTGACACAGAGGAATGCTGTGCAGAAGAAATTACCTGATCCAAACTTTTTTATCATGAAAACATAATATTTTTTTCCAAAGAGAGAGTTCGTCTTCAGTCGATTGAAGAAAGTACAAATAATTTAAATGTAAACTTTCCCTCAAGAATCAGCGGCTTCCTCTGGCCAGGGATTAATCCAAATATGTAGATAAAAAAGTATTTCTCTTAAAAATGTTGTGAGCTCCTCTGTTTCTATTTAAAGGAGCCATAATAAACTAATCATTACTACTTGTGCAATTTATTTTCTGACTGCACCTCCACCTACCATATCTCCTACAGATTACATTTATATATAAGTGTTTTAGATTGGTAAAACACAATTAGGGGCATCAACGTGAATTTGCTTTGATTAAGTTTTTCTTTTAAGTTGTTCACTGCCAACAGCTTTTAGCAGTTTGTTCCTTCTACAGTAAACTGGATTGAAGTCAAAGCTTTACATCAATCAGCCCTGTCTTTCAAATTCTTACTTTCTTTATATGACAATCTTTGGGAAAAAAAGGTATAATTAAGTAATTAAAAAAATAATAATTCAAATTTTAAAAAAAATGTTTGCAATGAAATGCATTAATAATTAATAATGCATATATATAATATATATATAAAACATATAATACAAACATCATTATAAAATGGCAACTAGAAGGCTCACAGGACTAAAGACTGTGTTCTGCTCTGTCTTCTCCTCACTCCTTCCTGGTGTTTCCTAATTGTCCTCAGTTTGTCTGTCTGTGGCTGTGGCTGAAATCACTCACTACCTAGTCCACTACAGGGAGTTTGCTATTTGATAGTGCTGTCTGAATGTATAGTGAGAATTATTATACCCTATAGTGGACTCATATAGTATCCAATAATGGATCAAGTAGTGTATAACCGGTGCAAGCCTGGCTTCTCCTCCCTGTACACAGTCTGCCAATACTCCAGTGTGGTCCATCTCTCTGCTGCCTGTCCCACTCCTCTATTGCTTGACTGCCCCAGCCCAACCTCCTTTACTGCTAACTTTTACAATAAACCATTCATGTGAACTTTTCAAACTGTCTCCAAGTACTGAGTACTGTATTTAAGCCCAAGATCAGAAACTGACTATAATAGGGCATGCTTGAAAGGTAGGTAAAAGTGTTTATAGGTGTTTATAGTTGTTCCGGACGGCCACACTTGGAGCTTGGTAAAAAGCCAGTCAGACAAGATAATCATTTAAACATGGGGAGAACAGTTCATGCCAACCTTCTCACATCTACACAGAAAATTACTGTCACTGTCTCTTTAAAAAAAAAGAAGAAATTCAACAAAGAAAGTAAATAATCAACAGTTTTACTGACTTGAAAAACTATCAAAAATGGATAAAATAATTGATATGATGGTTTAACTTTTTCAGTCATTTCAAATGTTCCTGATTTTCAGTTGCAGTTCTTCTGTATTCTCCACAACTTCTTAATAGTTTCAGAGTTTCTGTGTGCTTAGTATAGATTTACAATAAAAGGGAAATCAAAATCTGTGATCTTTCGTCATCTGCAAAAACAGTAAGTAACCTTAATTTTTTGTGTTTATAAAACAGATCAATAGGATCATAGGAGTATGTTATGTATATGTGTAATACATCATACAGTTTGAGCTGGAGTGAGTATGTCAGGACAGCCAGTCAACAGTACTTCAAATGATTAATCTTGACGGATGCAATTATGAACCAGAAACACATTTTACTCTTCTTGTGTGCGTGTGGTAGAAGGAATGGATTCACTGCTGACTGGTCATATACTGGACTGAGGGCATGAAGCTGCAATCTGGCAGTGATGGTCCCCCACCAACACGCACACACACAAACACACACACACAGACATGACAACATTGCTCCTGACCAAGTCTGCTCAAATGGCTGCTTCTCTGCCATCCCTCTGTCTCTCTTTCTCTCTCTCTCTCTCTCTCTCACATACACACACACAGACAATATGTGTACAGATGACATCTCACAGAGACACAGGGCTGAGTCATTGCGACACACAGCATAGAGGGAGAGAAAGTCAAGTAAGGAGCCAACACTGAACCTGGTGGTTTAGTTATGTGCCTGCAATGCAATAGCATTGAAGGCATGTATTATTATTCGGCATACTTATTCTCTTAGTCTTATTCATCTTCCGTATGGAAATTTCGGTGCGTAACTAGTCCTGAAGCTTTGAGAAAACCCAGACAATATATATATATATGCATCAATGTGTGCGGCTCGATCAGGAATGGTGTGCAATGACTTTTATAAGTGATTCGAGTAACCATGGCGACGTAAATGGTGATAAAAGGCGAAAAAATTCCCATACAGAATGAATGGGGAGAAATCTTCAAAACAACCAACTTCGGAGCTCTACTGCTGCATCATACTTCAATGTAGAAAAATGGTTGAAACCTTAAACGGGTCAGAGGACTTGAGACTCTTTTGGGTTAAATCAGTATTTTGACAACGATTACGGTTTTTCACAAAATCGCAGTTTACGTTTTATGTCATTTTTAGACCTAATGGGTGTGTATTGCACGGAATGTTCAGAGCTAGAGTGGATGACATCATCCCTAGAGGGGGGGAAGCTCTAGAACTCCTCTGAAATAATTCTGTTAAACACATCCTTATGGCCACATATGTCTTCACACATCACGGCTTCCTCAATAGTAGACAAATTCGTGCTGTTTCATAGAAAGGGTCTACCTAAGCACAGAGCACAGAGACTTACAGAATTTGAACATGAGCCTCAAAGCGATGGGAGTACCCTCCACCTCTCCCATCGACTACAATACAAATTCAGGAGCTGATTTCCCAAGAAATGCAGAAGTGACATTTTTCTGTGACTTGCTCCTGTGTCCACTCTTTTGGTTCTAGAAACACCAAAGTGTGTGCACAAAGATCTTGTGCCAGCCGTGGTCTGCTCATGGTTCTGATAGGAATGAGTCGTTTGAGAGGCTCACCAAGCCAAAATCACACCCAGATTTGAGTCAGCTCTGTGTCTTTCTGCTAGACACAGCCACACAGACATATACATACACACAGGCAGAAAGCTGTTTACAAGTTAGTGCTCATAGAGAGAGATTACATTTCAGACTGGACAGTACAACAGTAAATACAGCAGCAGGCATATTGAATTTACTTTGAGCTTCGAGCTACAAGAACTGTTTAGGCAACATAGTAGCTCTCCCATAGACTGCAATACAGAATTGATACAATTCAGAAGCTGATAGCAAACAGCAGGTCTCAGGTCTCAGCAGGTGCTACTAATGCAGTATCCAGGCAGAAATGGACAAAGCTGATTCTTATTGGCTAATTGGACTCATTAACTCTTACCAATTTTACTCTCAAGTATAGCTGCGTTTTGACCAAAAAGTACCTTGAACTTAAAGGTACTTCTTCAGGAACTAAAAGGTTCCTGTGGCCCATTGTTGTCTGTATTTCCACCGTGGCCTAAAGTCCCAGGAAGATTATGCAAAATTATTAGTTGACATTACATTATTCACAGCACTTTAAAGACATAACATGAAAGAAAATAAGAAAAATTGCGTCCCGTATGTATTCAATACAGGACGCAGCATTTTATTTTCAAATGTGGGACGATCCTATATTATATCTGACGGGTGGCAATCCTAGCCACTCCAGTTTTAGTGGTCCTTTATTTTTAAGACCTGTTTCAGTTTTTTTACCTTCTCCCAGACCTGTTTCATGGTGTGGAAAATGTGTTTGCTCGCTCGGTGCTCACTGGCTAAACTAAATTTAGACCCTGGTTCCTGTGTCGGAAACGCACATAGTTACTCTAAAGGTTGCATGTGCATGTGGTTGTGTACAGTGATGTAGTCTACTTTACCCCCCCCCCCCGCCCCCCCCCCCCCCCCCCCCCCCCCCCCCCCCCCCACAACACAACACACACACACACACACACACCACCCCCACCCATTTTTATCACTGAAGGTAGGCTAAATAACAGAAACACCTCTGTATAATGTAATACACACTACATCCTCCACAGTGATCAATTGAATAAACAACTCTCTAAAACAATTTTAATGATAAATTGCCAGTTAAGTATATTAGTAATTATCAGGTGTATGCTCAGGCTCCAAAGTGCCAAACTGCAATTAATTGGTTGGTTTCGTTGCTGTTCTCACCTGGGAACTGATATATCTGGTAACCTAAAGATGTTCTTTAATTTTATCGTTTTATCATATATTATTATTATCACCCTATAACATATTTTACCTCTCTCTCCCCATTTTCAAATGTAATGCAGTAACACATTTACTCAGAAAGATTTTAACTTACTTTATTCTTTTATCTGAGAACATTTTTACACAGTGATTTACTTCTACTGATGTCTTTTCACTAATAGTAGTGACTGATCATGCTGACATCAGTGTGGTGTCCCATCTCAGTTTCTGTTACTGGTAGAGTATATTGCTCCTCTGTCTGAACACAGTTAATGATACTGGTTTCTTTCTTGCTGTTATCACAGAGTCTAACTACCTGCTGTACATTTAAAGTTACACTAGTTCTGCTCCAGCACTCAGACCTCTCTTAGCGACTTTCACTCAACAGTCGTTGACATGCTGTTCAGATCTGCTAGTTACTTTAGCTTTGCAGTTAGCACTAGCCTCTCTCTCTCTCTCTCTCTCTTTCTCTCTCTCGCTAGGTGTGCATAGGATGTAGTAAACATCTTCAGCAATGTCTGCTTGTCACAATCCACCTCTGCTCCTACCTGATCTCTCTGGTGTTTTTCCACTCACCCTGCCCCCGTCTCACTCTCCACTCTGCCACACCTCCTCATCAGCCTCCCCGCCCCACCTGTTGCTCGCAGTTGCATTCCATCTCCAGTTAAGCCAGTATTTAACCAGCCTTGGTTCACTCACTCATTGCCAGATTGTTATCCATATTCATGTAAGACTTTCCAGCATTCATCTCCGGACTGACTTCCTGATAACGACGCCACTAGTCTCTGACCATCCTGCCTCGTCTCTGCCCCGGTAAACGCCTCAGCTTTCTGTCCCCAACCACGAGATCTGCCTGTCCCCATCCTAGTTCCCATCTGCCTGTCCCTGTGGCTGTTTGGCGATCCCCAGCTCTGACGTTGCTACGTGAGTTTCCCACCCATCTTACCTGTGGGATTCTCACCGTCAGAGACTCCTGCCTCGTCAACCCGGCTTTCTTTGTGGGTTCGTCTTGTGAGTACTTCCCTGCTGGTTTCCTGATTCTGGGTTTGGCTCCGATTACCCGCCTGCCTGCTCCTTCGTGGTTTGTCTGCCCCGCTGACTGCTCACCTGGTTCCGATCCTCCTGGACCCCTTCCAATATCCACCTGTGTGCAATATCTCTGCTGGTTAATAAATAAAGGTTATTACAAACTATATCCAGTTGTGTGAATTTGGGTCATTACTACACCCATTTCACTGCTGTCTTTAGGCACAACTCCACTTGCTAACCGGACTAAAATTTATTACGTTATTAGCTGTCATTACTGTTTTTATCAGTAGGAGCACTACAGTTGCCATTAAATTACTATTGTTGTTACTGCAATTACTATCACTATTATTAATATTGCTATCATTTTCTTCTGCTTCTCCCCGCCCGCACACACACCTACCCGACCCAACAGGTTGAGGCAGATGGCCGTCCACCCTGAGTCCTGTTCTGCTTGATGTTTCTGCCTCTTAAAAGGAAGTCTTTCATTGCCACTGTTGTTTAGTGCTTTCTCTTGGTGGGAATTGTTGGGTCTCTGTAAATATTATGAAGAGAAGGTCTAGACCTGCTGTATTTGGAAAGTGCCTTTAGAACTTATGTTGTGAATTGGCACTACAAATAAAAACTGACTTGACTAACTGCCATCCCTGAAAATGTTTGTCAAAAGTCAGACAAGCTATTTTAAATCCTACAATTTTCAACCTTGACTGACAATTTTTATATGAAAAATGTGTTGTTTTTTTTTGGCCTACATCACCCAGTTTGGGTCTCATTCTGACATCTTTTACAATTTTTGAGGAAGTGACTGCAATACAAATTCAGGAGCAGGCATTACTGGGCAGCAATGATCAAAGCTGATTATGATTGGCTAATTAAACTCATTAATTCTTAGCCTTTTAACTCTGGTATGAGAGCAACAATAGGATAAATTACCACGGTGTATTTGCATGTACTTGTGTGTGCATATAGATGTGTGGTTCTTTGCGTGTGTGTACAGAACAATTGTGAGGTCATTTGGGCCAGTCCTGAAATCTTCAAAGGGCTGTTTGAAGGTTAAGCTTACGCAGTTCCCAACATGACACACACATACACTGAAAGACACACAAACTCCATCACCACCATATGGATATTAACTATAAGTGTCTCAACCTGGTAACACAAGCTTTTTGGAGGCTCTATGATAGACAGCTCTACTGGCACATACAACAATACACACAGACACACACAAACACCATCTTACTTTTTTGATATTCACCTTCAAAATAAGAGTCTCCACCAGGTAAAAAGAACTTACTGGAGGTTCTGTTGGGCAGCTCTACTGCTACACACACACACACGTTGACAGAAACACACAAACACCATCTCACGATTTGGATTAACATTCAAAATAAAAGTCTCAATATGGTAAGAGGGAATTATTGGCTCTGTTGTACAAAACCTACTGCCAAACATAGAAGCACAGGCACTTTCAAAATAAGAGTCTCAAAAAAGTAAGAGGTAAGGTAGGTCATAAAAGTTTGATCTTAGAAGCTATCATCTATATAGGGATATAGTGGTATAGCTTTCTTGCAGATCAACTTCTGTTAGGGACATGTACATGTGTGTATTCATGTCTTGCTATGGTTCTAGGGGCAAATTTGGGTTTGAAACCATCAGTGTGAGGTTATCTTGGCCAGTCATGACAGCTTCAAAAGGCTTTTTGAGGGACACCTATAGTGACTGAGGTCAGTGTGAGGATAAATCTCTACGTCATGAATGAAACTGAAAGTAAGTCCTTTGTACAGATTGAAACATGAGGAGTGAAGTACACACCAAGCAGCAGGCACACTCAAATTTCTCCAGGAATTTTTTTTGTTTTATTATTATTCTTATGGCAAGAGAAACATTAACCCTGTAGTGGAGGTACCTGGTCTGGCATTAGTTACAAGCCAGTGAAAAAGTTAATTGTAAGGATATGCAGAGATTTGCACCCAAAATTGACACTTTGTTGCTCTTCCCACCATCACACTATGAAATTGTAGGGAAACTGTGACAAAAGACCCTTCTCTCACAAATGCTTTTAGCATGTCAGAGGGATGCTCAACCAGATCATGGGTCAAAGGGTTAGCTCCAGAGGATCAACGAATGGACACTGGGATAAACTGGAGATCATAGGCAAAATAGGACTCTCTTGATATTTGTTTGTTTCTTATATTGGAAAAGTAACACCAAAAGGACTGATTATCACTAAGGTGTGAATCCTGACCTCTTTGTTCCATGCATGAATACACACACATAATCTAGTCTTTCCCCCTTTTCCTCTGTCCCTCTCTAGATGAGAGTCATAAACTATAACCCACATTCCAATCCTGAGAAGTGACTAGCAGAACACTCTTCACAGTCACAAATCTGGGGAAGAATATTAAAGTAAATATCTAACTGTTCTGTAACCCATGTGATGCTTCTATGTTATGAATTAATCCCCAGCTTTCTATCCTTTTAGAAGTATAGTTGAAAGACAATATCTTTCATGTGTCCATACTGTCAACATCCTTCATACATAACATGACATCCAAAATGTATTTATTATTACCATTATAGTCAAGGAACTGCTGTGTAATCCACATTTATAGCCTTTTAGCTTTGGGAAATGTTTATTATGTTGGTTGATCAGTGAACCACTTGTATTATGATTAATTTCAGGTTTTGAAGAATGTAATATGAAATCCACATTTGTATTATACCTGTCTGTCATTATTAGTGCCATTAGGGCTATATGGCTAAAAGTTTTATAGGTAAACTCTAATTCTAACTCAATTCAAAAGTTCAGTGGAAAATTACTCTCTTCTCCAAGTTGAAACAAAGGAGAAGATAGGTGACGCTAGCCCCCAGGGGATAAGATAGTTTTGATCAATTTACACATTGCTCTAAGTCATCCGCTCTTAGTCATTGCTTTTTGCCATTTTGCACTTTATCGTTTGTCCACGTCCTTTGTTCTTTCTTTGCTACATGCTCCAAGTAACATTCTTTTTGTCTACATGCACGATCTTTTATTTTTATAAGCCAAGTCAAGACCAACTGAACCAAAACAGCAGAAGTGCCTCAGAGTAACTTTGTTACATTTAATTGTCATTGCGTTTTCCTTTTTGAAGATTTTTGACAGCTTAGAGTGATCTGGCCAACACCAGTCTCTTCTAAAGTTATCCAGCATTTTGCATGAACCGAAAAGAGACGCTGGCAGATAACACATCTGCCCACGACCGCCTGCAGAGAAGTCTACAAGAAATCAACAGTGCCCAAGACAGAACGTCTACTGGCAAACTCCACCCAGGCTGAACCACTGAGACACTGGCAGAATCCATCGCTGCAATAACAGGACACAGCCTCCAAGAAAAATCCACCTAGATCCTGAAAAATGCAAAATAAAATATTTTTCTTTCATATTTCATTAGATTCAGATCTGAAATAATGTAAAAGAGTCAGAAGTGTGATTTTAGCTAATTTAAGATGTCATAATCCAAAATGAAATCAGAGAGAAAGATGTGCTCCTGGACAAGAACCTCCATGTTTAAAAGTGACAGGCATTGATAAGCAGAAGACAAACAGATTGCAGAAAAGTTAATGGCAAGATAATTCACCAATTTGCAGTATGCTGTTGAGGGA
This sequence comes from Seriola dumerili, assembly GCF_002260705.1. NCBI lineage: Eukaryota > Metazoa > Chordata > Actinopteri > Carangiformes > Carangidae > Seriola > Seriola dumerili. The sequence continues at coordinate 2,947,005 of NW_019175077.1, forward strand.
CGCCTTTATTTTCACTGGTGGTGTCCCATGAAATTAATTACAGCCTCTCTCTGCAGTACAATAGCCAGCATGCCATAGTCAAAGTGAAAGGCCAGGGGCCTCAATTCACACCCTCTAATCCAGTTGCCAGTTGCATCTCAAAGGTGGTCAATCAATAGCATGATAGTTGGATAGATAAACATTATTGATTAAGTTCAAATGTCATAAAGAGAATGCATGCCCAAAAAAACTGTGAAGCTCTCGCCTCAAGTGACCCAGAGGGACAATCGCTGATTGTGTGTGTTTCTGCACAGTTTGTTTTAGTGCAGTGTCAACAGCATTTGATCTTGAGGGAAGACCAAAAAAGCTCTCTTTATCCAGGCTAAATTTAACAGCACATGACACACAGCTGATCACTGGCCTCTTTGAAAAGCGCCCAAAAACGAGTGGCGTGAAATCAACATCTGGGCAGGAAAACACAAAGCCATCTTTGTATCTCCTGATCCTTAGTATTGTGCTGCTGAGATTTACACACACACACACACACACACACACACACACACACACACACACACACAACCACGCACACACACACAAACACACACACAGTGAACTATCTATCTATCTCAAAGATGCCTCAGCATTTCACAAACTCTGACCAATCCAAAACCACCAGTCTTTGAAGTGAGAGATCCTGAGGACACAAGCACACGGTCACACACACATACTGCCTGCCTCAGGTGGTGAGAGGGTGAGCCAGCAATGAAAGATGGTGTTGATTAGACAGAGGGATGGGTGAGGGGACAGAGGGTGTGGGCAGTTGATAGTGTGCTGATAGGCTCTACAATAGATTCCAGTGTGTGGCATTTAGCTTAAGGGTGATCTGCATACAGACAAACGGACACAGAAACAAACACAAAAGCATACATAGATTCAATTTTTTTTTAGCCATTCACACACAGTCTCCTAGACATTTACATACACTCTCACTATTATATTGCCTCACGGAAACATATATGTCTGCACACATTCAGGTCATACCCAGAGGGAGGGAAACTTTGCCAGCACTAGTGGACTCGCCTTGTGACTTTCACAGCTGTCATGCTTCTCTTTACAGCCTTCATTCATCCACTAACCTCAAGGACAGGAGCATGTGATGATACCACATCACATGCATCTGTGTACATAGTTTATGTTTTATTAAATTATATTACATACATTATATAATTTATCATTGTCATAAATAAGTCTTTGTAACAGACAGATCATTGATACAGGTCATTATTTCCTACCACTATTATTTAGAAAATAGTCAACAATGCAAATTTAATTAATTTCTGATGCAGTTTTATCTGGACAAAATCAATTATTTATAACTGAAATTAAGTCACTGTAAATAAATGCACTTCATAAGCGTGGATGTCATCAAATCTAATCAGCTTTGCATACTTTAAAAACTAATACATTCCTCATTATGACACAAAAATGAGATGATGTTACCTTTACACAATGACTTTATTCTATAAAACTCTTTCCCTTCTTCAGCTAATGTGACACATCAGTTCCTTATATGATTTTTTTTCATCCCTATAGCTAGAAGTGGCTTGCACCCTGCCAGTTGGTTGTTGTGCTTTTTATAGGTGACACAGTGTGATAGACCCTGCCCGCAAACCCTCCATCACAATCATATTGCTCTCCTCTCAACTCCTATGGGGCACTGTCAGTGTCAAGACTGGATGAAGTTTAGTCAAAGACATTAAGGGAGCACCTTCAGGGACAAACATCAGCAGAGAAGAAAAGAGAGGAGAAGTGAAGAGAAGTGAAGACAGTAATGAAGGCAGTGCAGAAGTGCCTTAAAGCTGCAGTCCATAATAATCCATAATTTTCAGCATGTACGAAGATGACAGAGAATCCAGCGTGGCATTTGTGAGGTTGTTTGAATGTGTTGATGTTAGTGTTTTACAAAAAATATAAAAAGGTAATATGAATACAGATGTTTTACTCGCTGAAATGAAATTTAGTCAGCATTTAGTTACTTTAACTGTAATCTAACCCTGTTCTTGCATCAAATGTGCCAATTTATTATTCATTATTTTTTGTGGTGACTGTGCTGTCCTGAGCATGGGTTTCAGCACCAGCCAAATATTTTACCAGGTTTCGTGGCCGAAGTTCAAGTCATGAGTTGGTGTGTGTGTGTGTGATCATGCCAAAATGTAGTTCTGGAGACACCTACTGTAGTGTGAACTACCACAAAGGTGGTTCTCAGTAATTTCACAGGTGTTATGTTTGTGGACAGATTTTGTCATCATGGTAGCATCACAACTTTATAGATACGTAGTTGGCATCAAATTGAAAGTCCAGTTCGAAAATGGGCATGTTCCAATCCATGAGTACTGAGTGGTCCTATAATAATGTAGTAATGACTACTGACTACTCGTATAATAATATAGTAGCCTAATGACTACTGAGTGTTCACAGATTGGAATGTCAACATGTTGACAGCCATCTAGGCTGGAGTGATCCCTTCACGAGATGGTCTCTTTACCCAGTGTTGTGCCAGTTCACAGAACTAGTTCAAAGTTCAGTTCATACAGATGAAAATGAACTAGTTCACGTTCATTGTTCATTTTTTAAAATTTTGAACTAAGTTCACACTTTCAAAAATGAACTAGTTCATGTTCATTTGTTACATTTTTTTAAAATAAATGAAGGCCGATATTCTTTTTCAACCTCCTTCTACCCATCGATCACCAGCCCCGAATCATTGCCACTCCCAAACTAAATTAATTATTGTATACCACTGAAGAATCACAGGCATTCGTTACATTTAAAATCGTATATAAATATAATCCGTCTGAGTCTTCACTTATTTGTTCATAAAACTGCTTCAAATGCTCAAACAAGCTGGTTTCAGCAGTAGTAGATGCGTGTGTACTGTCTGTACCACTAGCACTGTCGTAAAACGTGAGCGGCGTTCACCCTAGTGAGAGTGAAAGCCGCTCACGTTCACATTCATCATTTGTAAACTGATGAGTTCAGTTAAGCGTTCACTAAAAATATGAACGTTCATTGAACACGTTAATGCACAACACTGTCTTTAACTATTGCCTATCTTTCATATTATTTTGTCAGCAGCTTTTTATGCTACCGTCTTGCTGTGACGTTCATGTTGACAAAATCTGTCCAAAGACTGACAAGACATATAAAGACCTGCTAAAGTATTCAAAACTGCCTCTGTGGTAGTTCCTGCCACAGAAGGTGTCTCCAGGATCACCTTTTGCCGTGATCACACACACACACACACACACACACACACACACACACACACACACACACACACACACACAAACAAACACACATACACACACATTTGATGAAAATAACACCAGCCACGCTGTCATAGCTGGTAGATATTGCATTGCCACTCCCGGAGCCATGCTGCCAGTGCAGCTAAACATCTCCGAGTCAACTAATTATATTTTTCCAGTGGATTTCAATTGCGTCTCATAGTCTTCATCAGTGGGTGTAGCTTTTTAGGTAGTCATGGAGATACCTTAGTTGTCATATGTCCACTTTGCATCGTGTATATATCATATCCTAGGTAGTTGCTCTGCAGAGTAGTAATGCTCATTTTTGGTGCAAAATTTGCGTAACATATTTTACATCTTCAAGTTGTAATGACCACTAAAAATTCACTTCAACTGTACTTAAGTGATCAGAGACCCCCAATTTGTTTAATGAAAGACAAGTCGTTAACATTAAATACAAGAATTTGGGCTGTCAAATACTAATTTCAAAACCACAACTCTTACATTTCCTGGTGGAAAACATGACATTATACTTAAATGTGTAATTTTCAACACACTTTTCAAGCCTTAAGAAGCTCAACAAGTGAAAACAATCACACACCCATACTCAAACATAGAAGAGTGACAACAGTGTCTCCTTCAAGGAGGAGTGCTGCCATCTCTCACCGGGGTGGTCATCAACGCTAAACTCCTGTCAAGTTCCATCTTATACCCTAAAGCACAACTAGACTCACACACACACACACACACACACACACACACACACACACACACTGGTCTGTCTCAGGGCAGGATGAGCTTTCCAAAGGGGTCAACATGTTGTCACACACACCAGGGAGCAGTGTTGTTGTTAGCAGTCCTTCCTTCTTAACTACTGTCAATATCACCTTACCCACAGGAAGCCCACTATGGCTATTAATGTGCCAGCATGGCAGGGACACTTTGAACCCAGAAGGACCTTATTGTGGCAAACACATGGCAACCATCTTTTATTTTTTTAATTCATTAGGGTCAGCAAGTAGTCTTCTCTCCTTTCATTTGCAGCATAACACTGTAGCTATAAAAAAAAACCCTCTTTTATAGCATTTAATTTTGTTAATTTATTTTTCTGCCTGTTTGCCTGTTGAGAAATTTTTCATTTTGAATGTTCAGTTGACCTGTGTTTAAGTAAAAAATTGAAATTGTTAATGAAAACCAAAACATTATAGTAGGGGATTGTACAAAAGTTGTTGAAATAAAAGGGGAGATTTAAGCATTTTTGTTTATGCTAAGGGGAGAGTAGTCTAATTTCTTTTTAATCTTTTTTTTTATTTCATGCCTCTAGTCAGATTTTTGCAACAAAAAAATCTTTATGTGGTCATGTCAATAATGGCTTTTGTGAGGGCCACAGCTCTTAATTTTGGCATTTGGTGGGTATGTAAAAATTACTACTCCATGATCATATTAAGGTTTAATGTGGTCACATCATCAAAAAATTAAATGCACTTTTGGCGCATTGATTATGAAAATTATTGTTCCAATTTTCTACTTCTATAAAATGAAAAATCAGCAAAGAGTTCAGCCCCTGTCCTCTCCCAAAGAATTTCGTATGGTCCCTTACCATAATCTTTTCAGAAGTACATGATGACATTTCCTAGTGATGAGGTGACGACAGCAACTCTTACTTGGAAAATTTGTTGTTTTTATAACTTTAAATGAGTTTAATGTGTGATGTGTTCCTACATGTTTCTGGACTACTTCCAAACTAAATCATATATGTTTCCAGTTTTTCACAGAAATTATCTTATTTTGACAAAATTGACAGCTTAATCCTTAAAGCTTTCAATCATGTGCCTTTTTACACATTCAGCAGTTGTTACAGATCTCACTTTTCAAACAAGCCTCCCTTTATAATTTCCTCTGATCTAAATCTTCACTGAGGAAACACTTACTGTTTTGTTTAATGTCATTTTAGATCATGTGCCTGACATTCACAGCTGTCTTACAACTGGGACAAGAAGAAGTTAAAATAAATCTTGGTGGAAATGCCTTTCCACTCAAACATGGTACATCTCTCCCAGGTGACTGCTTAGCACTGGCAGTAATTGAATGCTTGCCCCTGGCACTATGTATGTGAGTCTGTGTTTGTGTGTATGTGTGAATAAGCATGCACGGTGCATATGTGTATATGCATGCAGTAACATTTTTCCTTTGTCTGATAATGTGCACCCACTAGTATCAGCATGCATATTCACATGCATGCTGATGCTGTGCCTGTGTTCGTGTGCTGGAACAGTGTGTCTGTCTATACAAGTGTTCTGTGTGTCTTTATATATGCCCCCACACATAATAGGGGCACATAATGAAGACAAACACTACACTAAAAAGTCTGCCCTTCCTTATTTATGTTGTTGGGAGTTTAACCTTTTTTTTCCAACAGGAAAATGAATTAATAACATTTTTTAATACCACCTGCCCCTCCCCCCACTTTTTGCTATTCCACAAGGGGCCAAATCTCTTCAGCATTTCCAGCCCTATGAGCTAATTTGACAGCTCATAGGGGTGACGCTGATTCCTCTTCCCAGAGACAGGTACCCTAGGGCTAGCCAGCTGGATCGCAGTGGACGCTTACAGATTTGGCTTTAGCTTCATGCTGGGTGTCATCTGTCTCTTTGGTCTGGCTCGGGATAATTTTTTGTATGTGTGCATGTGTGTGTGTGTGTCCTCCCTAACATCATGTGCCTGACTAGTTTGTGCCTGGCAGGGCTTGTCTGTCCAGGTTGGCCATCAAACACAGCCAGCATGGCCCTAATCTGACAAGGCACTGCTCCAAACATGCCACAGCAGCCCAAGAAGTATGTGTGTGTGTGTGTGTGTGTGTGTGTGTGT